>NC_081847.1:85286484-85586484 GCF_963259705.1 Myotis daubentonii | reverse complement strand
GTTCTCTGACCCGACCTGGGCCCACAGAGCCTGGAGAACTGGAACATTGCAAAGACGCGATAGTGCAAAAACTAGAGGGGGGCGGGGGAGGCAGAAAGAGTGCCATGCTCTTTTACGAGCGGGTATTTCTCAGCTCTTTTCAGAAGACATCCCTAATGGACACTGAATGGTAAATCCTTTAGCATGGCACCTGCCAACCATTAATACACCTCCAAGTGCAGGGAATTCTAGCGAGAACACAGGTACCTTTCAGGCCTGGGCAGGTGAGATGTCCGATCGGGTCTCCAGGGCTCAGCTCCAGAAGCCCATGCTGTTTCTTTGTTATGGGGCGGGGCCACAACATTAGTAACCAAGAAACAGAATTCCCGGAGGATGAGGCCCAGAAATCAGCATTTTAAAAAGATTCCCAGGTGATTCTAATGTGCAGCCAAGGTTGAGACCATCTAGGGCCATAGTTGGCAAACTGTGGCTTGCAACCCACATGTGGCTCTTTGGCCCCTTGAGTGTGGCTCTTCCTAAGCCTTAGGAGTACCCTAATTAAGCTAATAACACTGTACCTACCTATATAGTTTAAGTTTAAAAAATTTGGCTTGCTAAAGAAATTTCAATCATTGCACTGTTGCTATTTGGCTCTGTTGACTAATGAATTTGCTGACCACTGATCTAGACGAGTGTCAACTGGGCTGACTGGGCACGTCAAGTCTCTGCCATGTATCTGTTCCATGCCAGTAGGCTACCTCAGGAATGTCCTCATGGAGATGATAGAACCACAAGAAAGAGCAAGGCCTCTTGAGGTGTAGCCTTAGAAGCACCATACTTGCACTTCTGCTTCATTCTATTACCCAAAGCCAGGCACATGGTCAAGTCCAGAGACGGAGGCAGAGGACACTTCAGAGTTAAATGCCCAAGGGGGTGGGTGCAGAGAGGGTAAAAGATCATTCAACCCATCAGCAAGACCTATCAATTCTGCCTTAGAAATACTTTCCACACCTGTCCAATACTCCTTCTATCTTATTGCTCCCACCACTTCAGTTCACCATGCTCTCTCTTACCTCCCACCTGACTGCTCTGTCCAAATCTTCCTTGTCCACTCCTTCTCAGACCATTCTTTAAGACCGAGGCTGACAGGAGATGCCTTTTAGTCCACAAGGAGTTATCCTGTTATTCTTTCAGAGTCTGAGAAGGCTTGTCAGGAGCTAGGCACACATCACCTTATTCCCTGTCTCTTCTCCCCAGTTTTCTCTCAGTGATCAACAAGAGGCAAATGAGAGTGGTTTCACCTCAACAAGTGGTATGAGGTGAATCTACCAGGAAAAGAAGGTGATTGAAACCCTTTGCTTTAGGCCCTAAAAAAAAAGAGAGGAGAAGAGTGCAGATTGGTTTGACTTAGTGGATAGAGCATCGGCCTGGGGATTCAAGGACCTGAGGTTCGAATGCAGCCAAGGACGAGAGAGAGAGAGGAGAGAGGAGAGAGAGAGAGGAGAGAGAGAGAGAGGAGAGAGGAGAGAGAGAGAGGAGAGAGGAGAGAGAGAGAGGAGAGAGGAGAGAGAGAAAGGAGAGAGGAGAGAGAAGTGCCGCCAGGGAGGAGGGAGGAAAGGAGGCGCGGCTTTTTTTACTTTAGCATCGTTATTTTGAGATTCACTCATCTCATTGCACATCACAATAGTTTGTCCATTCCTCTTTGTTGTTTAGTATTCCATGGCACAAATACATACGCTGTTTATCCATTCACCTGCCGGTGGACACTGAGGTGGCTTCCAGTTTGGGCTACTACCAAGAAGGCTGCGATACACACTTGTGTACAGGTTTTCGTGTGGACCGTTTGCGTTTCCCTTGGGTAACATACCTAGGGGTAGAAGGGCTTTGAATCAGAGCCTAAAGAAATTCTGCAGTTCTCCTTAGACTGGGAAGTGAGTGTGAGGAACAGAGACCCAGTTTCCACTTCAAGCACAGCAGCAGCTCCAAGGGTATCCTCACATACTGGGCTTCTTCTGCCAGCTTTTCCTTGAAGAAAGGTTTCTATAGCCGGGGGGGGGGGGGCGATTTTTGAAAATCCAACTCTCCTTCCAACCCCCCCGCCCCATCCTTTTATGGATAAAAAGATCTGAGTTTGCAAGGTTGGTGGACTAGATGCTAAGTCTCTTGCCTCTCCTAGGCCTGGAATTCTGAGGCCAGTGACCATGGCTTCTTCTAATTCATGACTTTCACACACACTCCACCCCCCAACCCCGGGGAGTTCTGAAGCTGCTGATAGTAACAGGTTGGCAGCAGATAAAATCATGTCCCAAATTCGTAGCATTTCCTTTAGAAGCCAGACACAGCAGACAACTTAGGTCAAGGGGTCAAGAGGACATTGCTAAGGGGGCTTTCCACAGCTGCAAATCCAGAGACTTATGTTTAGTGGCTCTCCGGTGAGTCTGACCCGACGATGCCCGTGGCCTTCACCTCCAGGAAGGGGAGGGGAGAGGCTCACCACTCCTGCAAGGACCAGGAGAGGCCTTTCCAGGCCACCCCGGCCTGCAGACTCATAGGCACAAAGTGCTGAGGAGGCGAGCTGAGCTAGCGCATCTCGGTTCGCCCGGCTGTTGGAGATGAGTTGAGCAGGTCCTGGCCTCCTCTGGTTCCTGCTCTCAAAGCATTTGCAGATGAGCGGGGAGGAGGAGGCTGGATCACGTGGACCCTCGCAGGTTCAGACTTGATCTCGCGAGAAATGAGAGACCACAGAAGGGTTTCCCCGGGAAAGGCCTGATCACCTTTCAACACTGTTGAGCACACCTGGGAGTTAGGAACTGTGATAGTCCGGCTCTCCAGGAGCTGCCTCTGATGAAACAAGACCAAACAAGGGTAACAGAGGTTTATAAACAATTTGATGTGAGACCCAGGAGGCATCATGAGCCATTCCAATCGCAAGATCCAGAGAAGGCTTCCTGGAGGAGTGGCAGGTAAGCTGGGCCTTGGAAGGTGTGGTGGTTTGCACGAGCAGAGGGGAGGAAGGAAGGCTGGAGGCCTGGGGGGGAAAGGCCGGCCGTTATTAATATCAGCGCGGCCACATAATGCGTCTCCCACTTGCTCAGCTGTTACACGTGTGCTTAACACATTGGGTACCGCATAGAAATCTCTAAGACATACGCCAGGGACCGCACATTTTTGGGCAAACTGCACGTTATTTAAATCATCATCATGCACTTTAGGTGTTGTTTTTCAATAATTATAACATTTTTATTTACAAAAACAATTAAACAATTAAAGTTCCTAGTACTTTTTTAACGTATGGTACTGCGTAAAACATTTTCCTCTATGAAGAGGGACCAAACAAAATTTACATAAGTATCTAGATTCGCTCCTTTCTCCATGGGCGTGAAAAACAAGAACACTCGTGAGCGGTCCTTAACAGATGGCGCGCGAAACACGAGAAAACTCCTGAGCGGTACGAAAGGTATTAAAACATAGCTTGTTTCTAATTGAAACACGCGCCTACGATGGGAAGCAGGGCACTGTGCTAACTTAGGTATTATGTCTTAGGGGAAACAAAAGGTATGTTAATCTTTTATTCATCTTCAAACTTACAAATTGTGCAACCTTGTACAGCTCTTCCTCAGACCAACGAGAAAGCCCCAGTGGTTAAAATTTAATGTATGAAAATCTTTTCCTGGCACCCTGCTTGATGACAGAGAATTAAAATCAGTGACAACATTGCCCCTGAATGCAACTTTTCGTTTCCTTCCACTGGGTGGGTCAGAACTTATGTGAGAGCTCGCTCTCACCCTTTCAAAACTTCCCTCTTCCCTGTCTCTCCCCGCATCTCCCTCTCCTTCTGGTGTTTGCGCAACCATTTGAGTGTTTCTAATCACTTTCACTTCTGCTGGGGAAATTACAACACACTTACAAGGTAAAGGAAAGGAGAAACTTAGGTTGTCGGATACCAAGTCATGGACTTTGGAGGGTCAGTATCTTTCCAGCCCAGCAGGACCATAAAATGCTCCTGTGTCTGAGAGGCACCAGGGTGTGAGTGGGGAAGGAAGAAAAGGAGTTAGAAGAACAGGTGAGGAAAGAGAAAGCAGTGAAGATAGAAGACATGGGCTAGGGCCGTGGTCGGCAAACCGCGGCTCGCGAGCCATATGCGGCTCTTTGGCCCCTTGAGTGTGGCTCTTCCACAAAATACCGACTCTTCAACAAAATACCGACTTCTGCACATGGGCCACGAAGTTTCAATCGCACTGTACATGCACGCCCGCATGTAGTCTTTTGTGGAAGAGCCACACTCAAGGAGTAAAAGAGCCGCATGTGGCTCACAAGCCGAGGTTTGCCGACCACGGGCTAGGGTGACTATTCATGCAGTCATCTACTCTACAGATCCTTGTTGAGCATCTGAGCTGAACCAGGACACTCGTCAAAGTGAGGAGAGTCAGGCCTCCTCGAGAAATAGTTACACCCAAGAGGAAGAATCTGCTGATCTGAATTTTTCTCCTTCTGTGAAATTCTCTGATTCATGCTCAAACCAAAGGACACATCAGCGATAGCTACTTGCCCACTAAGTATTGTACAGTTGGGCTTCTGGGGAAAGGAACCTGTGTCACATTTCAGAACCTGTGTCGCTTTTCTGGTCTCCCAGAGCGTTAGCCGGAAAAGGGCCAGCTTCCGTGATGACTGCCGCAGAAGCAGTGCATTCATGTCTCGCAGAGACTAACTTTCTGTAAATGTCTGTCATCCTTGCCTGTTGTCCTACACCAGTGATGGCGAGCCTATGACATGCGTGTCAGAGGTGACACGTGAACTTATTTTTTTGGTTGATTTTTCTTTGTTAAATTGCATTTAAATATATAAAATAAATATCAAAAATATAAGTCTTTGTTTTACTATGGTTGCAAATATCAAAAAATTTCTATATGTGACACGGCACCAGAGTTAAGTTAGGGTTTTTCAAAATGCTGACACGCCGAGCTCAAAAGGTCCTATACAAACAGTTGCGGTTCAATTCCCCGTCAGGGCACAGACCTAAGTTGCGCGTTTGATCCCCAGTCAGGGCACAACGGATCAGGAGGCAACCGATCGATGGCTCTCTCTCTCTCTCTTTTTTTAAGGGATCGATGGTTTAATCATGGTTCACATGATCAAGAAGAGAACAGAGAGGTGGTAAGTAGATGCAAACGCCAAGTCAGTCACTTAGCGCGTTATTGATTGCACTCAGGGTGGGATTTGTCCCAGAAACGTCTGTGATGCCCTCAGGAGAGAAAGAAGCAGCAGGGCTGCTTTGCAGGGCAGCCTCGGGGCTCCCCCAGGGGTGCGGGCCCCTGGAGCAGGTTGGATGGCCTTCTGTCCGGCTTTGGGGTGGGGTGGGGGGGTTCTGGGTGCTTAGTGCGTGTGCCAGTGGCTTGGGCTCAGCATGCGTCTCTCCATCCCCTCTGGGGCTGGCACCTCCTGGCTGTGGTCTGTCGCCTGAGCCTCCCTTGAGGTGACTGTGGGTCCTGGAGGCGCAGGTCTGGGCTGTGTTCTGGATTCTCTCAGCTCGGGGAACCTCCCTGTCCCAGGGGCAAGGAGGTCTGCAGCTCTGCTCTGGCAACCAGAGGTGGGGCGGGGGGGGGGGGGGGCGGGGGGGGGGGCTCAGCTCAGGGAAGTTGTCCATGGCCCAGGCCCAGGCCCTGGGGCAGGGTGGGGTCCTGGCACACACACCACATCCAGGACGGGTCTTCCAAGATGGATGGATGGGCCTCCATCGCTTCAGCCTCCTGAGCGGGTGGAGAGGCAGAGTGGGTCCAGAAGAGGCGAATGAGTCAATGTTTCTCTTTTATATCGATGTTTTTCTCTCTCTCTTCCTCCCTTCCTCTCTCTAAAAATCAATAAAAATAAAAAGGTTACGTATATATATATATATATATGTAAAGGTTATATATATACTAGGGGCCCAGTGCACGAAATTCGTGCACTGGGAGTGTGTGTGTGGGGGGGGAGTGTCCCTCAGCCCAGCCTGCCCCCTCTCACATACTGGGAGCCCTCAGGCGTTGACCCCCATCACCCTCCAATCGCAGGATCGGCCCCTTGCCCAGGCCTGACGCCTCTGACAGAGGCGTCAAGCCTGGGCAGGAGACCCTCATTTCCCCCCATCACTGGTTCTGTCCCCAGCCCAGGCCTGATGCCTCGGCCAGAGGCGCAGACCCCCATCACCCTCCGATCACCTGATCGGCCCCTTGCCCAGGCCTGACGCCTCCGCCAAAGGTGTCAGGCTTGGACAGGGGACTCCCATCTCCCCCCGATCACTGGCTCTGGCCCCCGCCCAGGCCTGAGGCCTCTGGCCCAGGAATCATGCCTGGGCAGGGGACCCCCATCTCCCTCTGATCACTTGCTCCACCCCCCACCCAAGCCTGACGCCTCTGACCCAGGCTTCAGGCCTGGGCGAGGGGACCATCATATCCCCCCAATCCCCGGCTCCGCCCCCGACCCAGGCCTGATGCCTCGGCCAGAGGAGTTGACCCTCATCACCCTCCGATCACCAATCACCGGATCGGCCCCTTGACCAGGCCTGAGGCCTCCAGCAGAGGTGTCAGGCCCGGGCAGGGGACCCCCAGTTCCCCGCGGTTGCAGGCTCCGCCCCTGCCCAGGCCTAACGCCTCTGGCCTAGGCATCCGGCCCGGGCAGAGGGGACCCACAGCTGCAGCGGCCCCACGATCGTGGGCTTTGCTTTAGGCCCAGGCAAGGGACCCCTAGCTCCTGGGACTGCCAGCTTCGACTGTGCCCAGCTCCCATCGCTGGCTCCACCCCTACTTCCTGCTATCACTGGCCAGGGCGGCAAAGGCGCCTGATTCTCCGATCATGGCTGGGGGGCAGGGCAAAGGCGGCCCCAGGGCCGCCTTTGCCCTGCCCCCCAGCTCTTAGCTCCCCCCTGGGTTTCTGATCACTGTCAGTGGCAGGGGGCTTCTTCCTGCTTTCCCTTTCGCCTCTCTGCATTGTACCTACATATGCAAATTAACCACCATCTTGTTGGCAGTTAACTGCCAATCTTAGTTGGCAGTTAATTTGCATATAGCCCTGATTAGCCAATGAAAAGGGTATTGTCGTACGCCAATTACCATTTTTCTGTTTTATTAGATAGGATATATCTTGGAAATTAAATTGTTAGTTTATACGTAGCAAAATATCAAGAAAAATTCAATCAACTGAAAATTGTTAGATCCAAGGGAGAAAGAAGATCTTGGCCATTCTTGAGTCACAGGCGATCCCCAAGCTTTATTTTAGGCCTCATCTTGGTCTGAATTTCCTACCCCTCTCTCCCCTCTCTCCCCTCTCTCCCCTCTCTCCCCTCTCTCCCCTCTCTCCCTTCCCTGCTCTTCTTCCTCCCCTCTCTCCTCCCCCACGATCAAGCTCTGGTCCAGAAGGGAGCTGACAAACTCACTAACTTGGGAATGTATGTGACTCACATCTGGGATCGCTGCCTTAAACTTCAAAGGGAGTCGGGAACCACATTTCTCAGTGAACAAGTTCAGAGCATCTTGAGCCAGACAGGAGATCCGTGGTGGGGGTATGTTTTCCCCTGAAATCACTCCCACCCACCCACAGTCTTCTCTGTGGTCACAGCCTCCCACCAGGAATGCCCCTGCCTGTCCTGAGACGCAGCTGCTCTGTGTCCTGCCCTGGAGACTCGCAGGCCCTGGTCAGTGCCCAGGAATCCAGACTCCAATGGGACAGTCCTCTTCCACGTTGGTAAGTTTTCAGGAATGACAACAAACTTTTGACTTTTGGCTCTTGGTGGGAGCCAGCGGGTCTCGTCTCTGCCCACAGCGGTTATCTCGGGGTAGGCAGAGCAGCGAAAGGAACAGAGGACAGAAAGCTGACACTGATCTTCTCCAAGCATCTCTCCATCAGTCCCTCACTTGGGCCTCCCAAGAGCCGTACGATAAGTATCCTAAGCCCCAGTGTTCAGGGAAGAACACTGCGGCCAGAGAGGTCACGTGGCTGGCCTTGGCCGACACGGCTCAGCTGTTGCGGACTCTGGCAGGCATCCTGGGTCAGCCTCAGACGATCTGCCCCAGAGCCTGCCTGCTCTGTGGGACGACTGCACGCCAGAGAGGCACATGCAACTGGGAAATGTCAAGCAGGTCACCAGCCCCCAAACTGGCCCAGCTGGGTCATGGAGGTTGCCCCAGCTCAGACGTGGACAGTTGACAAGACCAATCCAGGCACAGGCCAGCACATGGCACGGTCTTGTGTGTGATTTTGAATCTCGAGTGCTTATTGTTCTTGGGCTCCTCAGAGATCAACACTGTCAGTCACCTGAGGTCTGAGGAGGACTCCAGGGCAGCTCAGCGAGAGGCTGACCTGGTAGTGTATGCCCAGGCTGGCTCTTCTCTCTCCTCCCTTCCAAAGGGTCTTGACGAGCGTGTTTTCACCAAGTCACAGTTTAAGCAAACAAGAAGGGATGTAGAGACGGCGGAACCCAGTCTAGGGGAACTACAGGGGCCTTGACCTTGGGAAGATCTGCCTCGAAACCACCAGTGAGGCCTGGGAAAGTCCTTCCTCTCCCTGGGTTTCAGTCTCCCCGGCAATGAAATAATAAAGCTGCAGTTGACAACCCCTGAATTTCCCTCTGGCCCCTTACCTTCTGATAAGCTGGTGACCTATAACCCAGCACCCTGGTACATGCCCAACAAAGGAACACACCCTGGAGCCCGCAAAGAGAAACCATGAGTTCACCCACTGACTTGCTGTCACCTTAGGCATGTCCCTCCCCTCTGGTAATGTCACCCTCTGACTTGAATACAAATGCCATTGTAGGGAAAACCA
Source organism: Myotis daubentonii (assembly GCF_963259705.1). Taxonomy (NCBI): domain Eukaryota; kingdom Metazoa; phylum Chordata; class Mammalia; order Chiroptera; family Vespertilionidae; genus Myotis; species Myotis daubentonii. The sequence goes on along the minus strand of NC_081847.1, from coordinate 85,577,709 downwards.
CCCAACACACCCTCTGGGACTCCCTAAGAGTTCTGAGAAGCGGGACAAAATAGGCCTTTTCCAAACTAAACGAATTACAGAGTTGAGGAAATTCTTGAGTGCATTTCCCTTGAAGAAAGCCTCAGAGAGTTAACACATCTCTGCAGATCTGCAGGTCAGTCAGCTGTGTTCAGTGCTGCAAAGAACATCCCAGAACTAGAAGACATGCCTCCATTCTATTAGTGGCTCCTGCTTGATGAGAGAGAGAAATGACTTCCATCTGCCCTCCAGTGAGACTTATTAATAAATTTACAGTGGCCATAGCTGTTGAGAACAGTAAGAGGATTGGCACTCAGGATAACTGGGCCTGCCATGCAGCTAAGGGGTGACCCAGCACCTGGGCTAGTGCCTGACTCAGAGTGGGCCCTCAGCGACTTCTGGGGGGTGAATGAATGAATGAATGAATAAGACATTTAAGAAATATGATTTTAATTTAACAAATTGTAATGCAAACTTTCCTAAAGTGTAGTGATACTTCTCTGCAGATAGGGTTTTAATGAAAAGATACAGGATCTGCTTCAGGAAACGCAGTACCTGTTTGCTCTATGATCTTATCAAAGTGCATGACTTTCTCTGCAAAACAGTGATATGACAGTGTGTACCTTACAGCGGGGGGTGGGGGGGGGGGGGGACTATGATGAGAAGGATGTATGCAGAAGCTCTTTGCAAACTGTAAAGTGCCACACACAGAAAACCACCTTTTCCTGATAATACATGACCACTGTTGCAAGTATCCGCCATCACAGTGACCTTTAGTTACAGCCGCCGGTGCACATGTGGACACTGTCCCGTATAGCAGGAACATCCTGACCCCAAACCCACTTACTCTACAGCGATTCTGGGGCTCAGTGGGTTGGGGCACAACCCAAAGGTCATCTCTGTAAACCACCCTGGGTAAGTCTGATGTTTCGCAGAGGCTACAGCTATGCATCAAACCTATCTCTCCTCTTCCCCAAGTGAGGTGCAGTGTGGAGAGCGGCTGCAGTGTTTGGACTAGCCTCAGACTAATGAGAGGGCACAGTCCTCTCATGGCCACATGCAAGTCCCAGCTTGGAGGGCAGAGCCCTCCCAGCACAATTACAGCCAACAGCTATAGTTGTGAGCTTGAACCTATGGTCCGAACACGTGGCCCCACGTGCCTGAGTGATGTGGGCTTGATAGAGTTCAGGTGCATGTAGTTGAGTAGATTAGAACAGTGTAAACATCTTGACCACGCCCTTACTTTACCTCGTGGAATCTGGCTATAAATAAAGACTTGGCTTGCGGGCGCCGTTGCTGTCTCTCCATCAGAGAAGCAGCGTCCCGCCGAGACCCAGCTTTCATTCTCTTGTCTGTCTTTGCTCAATCCTTCACCGCTCAGATTCACCCTTGGCCGTGCTGGCACGGCACAGGGCAGCATGGGCAACGCTTCATCCCCCTTCCCTTCAGATCAGTAGACATGTGACATTTTCTGTCTCGTTATCACCAAGTACTATCTCACTTCACCTTAGCGCTGTTTACTGCTTGCCGCCTGAGCACTGGCCTCCTGCTGCTCCTGCTGACGACCACAGCTATGTCATCCTCCGTGGCCCACTTCTGCCTGCCCCCCCCCCCCTTCTTCTCTGAGTCCCTGGGCCTCTCCTCACTCCATGGCTGTGTAAGCAAAGATGGGCTGTTGGTAGATCTGGCCAACCTCTCCCCATGCCTTTCTGCTTCTGTCTGCTGAGCAGCCCATCTCAGCCTGGGCCAGTCTGGCTCAATGGCACCCCCTTCCAGTACCCAGGGATTGATTTATTTTATGGACTGAATGTTTGTGTGTCTCCCCCAACCCTGCCAAATTCATATGTTGAAATCCTAACACCCAATGAGATGGTGTTATGAGGTGTTCAGGCTGTGAGAGTGGAGCCCTCATGAATGGGATGAGTGCCCTTAAAAGGGGCCCCAGAGGGCTTTCTCAACCCTTCTACCACGTGAGGCCATAGCAAGAAGTCAGCCATCCGCCACCCAGAAATGAGTTCTCACCAGAACTCAACCATGCTGGCACCCTGATCTCAAACTTCCTGCCTCCAAAACCCTGAGCAATAAATGTCTACAATTTATGAGCCACCTAGTCCATGGTATTCTGTAATAGCAGCCCTAACTGACTGACACTATCTGGTTGCTTGGTTTTTTTCTGGACAGTTTTGACACAAACAGTATATGTGAATGAAAACCCAAGAGATGCAGAGAAAAGAGCTGATTGACAGCCGTAGGGGTTCATCTCGGGAGACTTCATGGGGAAGGGAGACTCAGAATGGGTTTCCACAGACCGTGCTTGCATGGTTGCCCTCACAGATGGGGGCCCCACTTCCTCTAGGAAAGAAAAGCAAAAGGAGTCGTAGCTCATGTTGCCAACTCTTCACTAACTCATAATAAAACACCTTTACTGACCCAAACGTCCGTTTCTTTCAAAACTGAGCTACCTCTTCCCAGGTTTTGCCAGAGACACAAATAGCCTAAAGGAGTCCACTAGGGCTGCCATTCAAAGCACCCAGACTGGTGCTTACACAACAGAAATCTATTGTCTCCTGGTTCTGGAGGCTACACGCTGGATCAGGCGTGGGCAGAGTTGTTCCGTGAGGGCTGAGGAGGATCCACTCCCTGCCTCTGCCCTAGCTTTTGGGGGGTCGCTGGCCAGCTCTGGCTTTCCCGGGCTTGCAGGTCTCTGACTTCATCTTCACATGGCATTCTCCCCATGTGTGCGCTGTGCCCAAACTTCCCTTTTCTGTAAGGACACCAATCATATTGCATTAGGGACCCACGCTATGCCAGCATGACCTCACTTTAACTGATTATATTTATAATAATCTTATTCCCAAAGAAGGCCACATTTTGAGGTACTGGAGGTTAGGACTTCAGCATATGAATTTGGCAGAACACAATTCACCCGGCATCGCTATGTAACTGACCTGGTCCTCCTCATGAACATACCGTATATTTGCTGCATAGTGTGTGTGGTGTGGAGAGAGCAGGAGGTTACTACCTATGTAACCCAGTCCAATGAAATGACTTAAACAGGCTCTCCAGAAAACGTGTGTCTCTCTGGGACAAAGCAAGTGACCACGACTTCCTCCAGGGCACACGGGGAGCCGGGAGCTGCACTTGGGCATCCACCCCCGGAGCTCGCTCTCTCTCTCTCTCTGACCAGGTCATAACACCCAACAGAGGGAAAGGCGTTTAGGTCTTTGATGCAGACTTTGAAGGCAAGTTGTTAGAGGTGGTGGTGGGAGAATGTGTTTTCTCGTGCGTAAGGCTGAGCTTTCAAAAAGAGGTTCTTGGTGGATCTTGGTTGGTTTTGTGTGGGATGGAATGGATGACACATGTGGCCATGTCCTTCCTTCTGGTAAAAAAAAAAAAAGTCTTTGTCCTGGAGCCGGTCTTCCTCTCCCTGGGTGCACGCTTCGCGGAGACTCCTGAAGGCTCCGTTTGCCAAGCGTGGCGTTGGTGCTTTGGAGGCCACTCCAGGCCAGCGTCAGTGTCACCCTCCTCTCCACCGAGACCTTTGCTCTCTGAAGTCCTGCCTTACCTGACATGTGGCCCAGGATGTCAGGGTCCCTTGCGTGGGACAGGTACTCCCTCACCCCTACAGTGTCACCATGCTGCTGTGGAGGGAGGGGCAGGTATCCTGCTGCGAGCCTGAAATCCACGTGCGGACCCCGTTCTACCCTTGAGGTAGCAATCCTCGAACCATGTTTATTACAGACTGGATAAATACTCCGTCTCACGTATATGTAGCTTCTTGCTGGTCTGCATTTGCAAACCATATTTACCCAAACCTTAGCTCTATGGTAAATGTCGTCTCTCTTAAGAAACTTTTTTTTTTACCACTTTATTGAGATAATATTCACACACCATCAAAGCCATCCATTTAGAGTATACAATTTAGTGGTTTTTAGTATGTTCATAAAGTAGTACAAAGCCTTCGGTTTCTTGTCTATCTTACGAACATTTTTATTTTGAAATTGCATCAGACTTACACAAGAGTCGCCAAGCTAGTACAGAGAGTTCCTGCACATTCCTTGCCCCGTTCCAGTTTTCCCTACTGTTATCATCTTCCACTGATACATTTGTCAAAACTAAGACACCAACTTTGGTGTATTACCGTGACTCCAGATTTCTTTGGAATCCACCACTTTTTCCATTAAAATTTCTGTTTTCTGTGTCCCAAGATGCAACGCAGGACTTCACATTGCATTTAGCCATCCTGTCCCATTAGTCTCCTCTGGGCTGTGACCATGTCTTCAGGTTTTCTTGTTTTTCACGACCTTGACACTTTTGAGGAGCGCTGGCCATGTATTTTGTAGGAATGTTGCTCCGTTTGGGATTGTCTGGTGTTTTTTCATGATTAGGCTGGGGTTACGCATTTTGAAAAGAAAACCACAGAAGAGACGTACCCTTCTAGCTGGTATGATAGGGCATTTTATGTGTCTACTTGCCAGGGCTAAGAGATGCCCAAATAGATGGTAAGACATTATTTCTGGGTGTGTTTGTAAAGGTGTTTCTAGAAGAGATTAGCATTTGAAACAGTGGACTCGGTAAAGCAGATGGCCCTTACTAATGTGGGCGGGCATCATCCAATCCAGTGAGACCCAAATAGAGCAAAAAGGGAGGAAGGGTGAATTTGCTTTTTGCTTGAGCTGGGACAGCTACCTTCTCCGGCTCCTGGTTCTAGAGCAGTGGTTCTCAACCTTCCTAATGCCGCGACCCTTTAATACAGTTCCTCATGTTGTGGTGACCCCCAACCATAAAATTATTTTCGTTGCTACTTCATAACTGTAATTTTGCTACTATTATGAATCGTCATGGAAATATCTGATATGCAGGATGTATTTTCATTGTTCGCGACCCACTGTTTGGTGTGTTTGGTGGAGAGGTTGGTGGGGTTGTTCCTCTCATTGCTTGGCGAACTTCAGACTGAAGGACCTAACTCGAAGCTGAGCCTCTGTATTCACTGAAATGACCATTTGCTGAACCTGTGAGCTTGCTGCTATTCTCCCAGCTACATGACTGGCTCTTAAAGCGAACGGATGTTCATGGCCAGTGTGTCTCACCTGCAGCTTTCACCCTCATTATCTAGGACCCTGCCCACCATAGAACTGCCTGCCTGGCTCCTCGGGCTCTCAGGCGACACTGGGGGGTCATTTCGAGCTCGGTTTCAGGGGTGATAAGGTCATGAGAACCTCCTGAGGAGTCCATAGGATGTTGCCATCTATTGACAATGTTTCCATCCTGGCCCTGAGAGTATAATTATTAAGAATGTTCCCCTATGTCTGCCCCAAAGAAGGGCTCCTTTTCCCAGGCTTGGGAGCTGGGCAGTGGGCAGTCCTAGTGCCAGGGTTTTTCTATTCATGGGTTCATAACACTGACCACATTGTTCACAGTTGGGCCAGACATAAGCATAAAATTATTGTACAATGGTTGCCAAGAGTTGCAATGGCAGAGAAAATCTGTTCCAAATACCTTGATGCCAAGTGGCCAAGTTACCTCACTGGCACTATACCTTTCAAGTTCTGGAAATAGATGGAAACTTTATGGGCAACTTACTGAGCAAATTCAGGTTTCTTTCAGCATCCTGCGGCAAAAGGGAAGAACACAAACTTGGACGTGCAAGAGGCAGGACGCCCAAATCTGGCCCAGGAGATGTGCTCCTACCTTCCTCCCAGTGAAGGTCTACACATCAGGTCCCCTGAACGTCCATCAGAGACCAATAGAGTCCTTCCACGGACCAGTACTCTCAGCCTTGCATCTTGAAGTTTGTGATCATTAATTTATGTGCCTACCTGGGCTGGGCCCCAATGCTCAGATCGTTGGTCCAGCATTATTCTAGATAGTTCTGTGAAGGTGTTCTTAATTAGTTTAACATTTAATTGGCAAACTATAAGTAAAGTAGGTTACCTTCCATAATGTGGGCGGGCCTCACTCAATCAGTTGAAGGCCCTAATAGAACAAGGTCTGACCTTCCCCAAGCAAGAGAAAATTCTGCCAGAAGACCGCCTTTGGACTTGGACTGCAACTCTTCCCTGGATCTATAGTTTGCTGACCTGCTCTGCAGATTTTGAAACCAAACAGCCTCCACAATTACATGAGCTAATTCCTCAAAAATAAATCTCTCTCTCAATATATAGGTGGATGAGTGAATAGGTGGATGGATGGATGGATGGATAGATAGATAGACAGACAGAGGTAGAGCTATAAAACATCCCACTGGTCCTATTTCTCTGGAGAACCCTGGCTAATTCACAGTCAGCTCCTGCTTTCATGGAGGGCTGCCAGAGTTTTGTGGTGGTGGTTTTCCTAAAATGTCAACTAAGTTCCTAAGCCCCCAAGCCTCTGATTTATCAGTTTCATTCAATAGCACTGCTCTCGTCCCATACAAGTCTTACCCACCCCAAATCCTATATAGCATCCCATATACGTTTTTGGCTTGTCTTCAGGCCTCTGCTGGCTACATAAAGTCAGATCGCCTTCATTCTTAGATCTCAGATCAAGTCTAGGCTAGTTGTGGACGAGACAAGAAGGGACACATATTCTACAAAGCTCCTCTTAGATCATCAAGCTCTTGGATTCCCAGACGATCTAGTTCCCATTTCACGCAAGGAGTTAGATGCTATCATACTGACTCAAGATTAGGAGGATAAGGCTGGTTCATTCAAGTCTATGGTGTTAATCTCTGGAGCAACATAAGCATGAGAACATGAACTTCGGTTTCTAGTCATAGGCATCAAATTATGCCACCCAGCTTCTCTAAGTCTGATTTCAGAATGCATTCATCGTATTATCACATTCTCTCCCAGTTACCCAGTTTCTTTGCCTCTAACACGGGCACAATCACATTAGCTCTGTCTGCTCAGTACAGTCTCAATGCTAGTCTCCAGCCCCCTGGGAATAATAATAATTCACTTTTAGTGGGCACTGACTACATGGCAGACACCATGCTAAAAACTCTGCATGCATCACCTCGTTTAGTTCTCACAAGATGACTAGTCCCATAAGTCACTCACTTCTCGAACTTCTGGCTTGGCCCTGGGGATTTCCTGGGACATGGAACTTGATTGGGCGGTGCCATAGGAAGGAGGGAGCAGAACTTGGGTCCCGTAGCTGAACAAGGAAGCCCAAAGTATTGACTAATGAAGTCCATCAGTGGAGGACATCATGGCCCACGGTCCCACAGCTCAGAATCATCCAGGAGGCACAAGAGAAGGCAGCAAGTAAGGCAGGCGGCAGGTTAGATAGTCAGGGAGAACCCTTGGCAAAACTTGGAGGCTCAATTCAAGTGCCTTCCCCACCCTCATGACTGCACCATTTCCCCTGCTGGTACTCCTCCATCCTCCCAGGCTCCCAGCCCTCATTCTTTCTGCATCCTCCATGTTCAAACCAGCTTTCAGGAGACTCTTCTCAATGAACTTAACATGTTCCTATATTTTAAAACTAGAGGCCCGATGCATGAAATTCATACAAGGGTAGGCCTTCACAGCCCCAACTGCCTCGAGGCCCCACGGCCCTGCCCACCACCCACTGGTCACTCCGAAAGGCCATTCTGCCATCTGGTCTAATTAGCATATTAGCTCTTTATTATATAGGATAAAATGTATTCAGCATAAGTTAGCCTACTCTTGATGAGTCAAGACCATTCTATTGAACATACGTTCTCGCCCTAGCCCATGACGCAGGCCTGCCCTCAGGGTTGATGACATGAATGGAGGGTGCTCTATCTCTATGCTAATTGGCCCAACCAACTCTGCTTTTTTGGTCATTAGGCCTGTTTTTCTAGACCTGCTGTCACTGCCCCACTGTTGGGCCGTCCACCATCTCTTCTCCTTACCATGCATCCTGCCTACTCAGCACTCACCCACCGCCTGGTTTGCTGCAGGCTGGAGAGCCTGGTACCTAACTTCCAGAACCATGGAGGCAGGTCCTGAGGGAGGCCAGGCTGGGGTGAGGGGGCTTCCCTGTGACAAGCACCCCACAGCTCCCTTCCTTCTCCTGTGTAAGGTGCTATTCAGGTATCACATGAATCCACAAGATTAGAAGAAGAGCCGGAGTCCAGAATCCCGTGGGCATTTGACAAGTGTTGGTTGAGGATGGTGATGAGACTGAAACTCTAAGTGGCCTGTCTGGCTCTTCAAATTATAAAGAATGTGGTGCATTGAAAAATCTAGGTGTTGCCGAAACCGGTTTGGCTCAGTAGATAGAGCGTCGGCCTGCGGACTTAAAGGTCCCAGATTCGATTCCAGTCAAGGGCATGTACCTGGGTTGCGGGCACATCCCCAGTAGGAGATGTGCAGGAGGCAGCTGATCGATGTTTCTCTCTCATTGATGTTTCTCTCTCATTGATGTTTCTAGCTCTCTATCTCTCTCCCTTCCTCTCTGTAAAAAATCAATAAAATATATTTTTTAAAAAAATTTAAAAAAAGAAAAAAGAAAAAGCTAGGTGCAAGTCAAATCCTTTTGCATGTTCACTTAGGAAATTTGCCTTTAAAAACCTTTTAGTGCCTCCTCTCTCCTGAGTAAAGTGAATAATCACCTCTTTATTCGTCCATTTTGCAAATCCAGATTGCCCCATGCCCACGTGACCCAAGTGCACCACAGAGAGAAAAGTTGGATTGTTGGGGCAAAAGGGGGTGCAGTGAGTCTCGGTACCAGCTGACCTGGACCGATGCTCAAGCTAGTTTTCCAGGCCGTCCACGTCTGCTTGTCTTCAGTTTTGATGCCTCACAAATCATAGGCTTAGACTCGAGAGGGATCAGTCTTTCTAATCTGTCCCTTCATAGGCTTGGCTGTGGGAGGTACTTCCCATCCATGCTCTCATTCTGGGAGCAGGGAGTGGAACACCCCAACAACGTGCTTTTGAATTTCCAGTGCCTCAGAGGGCCCCCTGCCCCAGCTGATAGAGTATTTGAATATTACTCTTCTCATCCAGCTCCTATTCTTTTATTGAAACTGTGACATGGTCAGAAGATTTCTGAGTGCCCTGGCCTCCTCTCCACTCCGGATCCAGCCTAAATGAAGGTTCAGAGTGGACTTGGCAGGGGAAGAGATTTCCTAGCAAGAGCCCATCTTGATGGGAGGCTCTGAGTATTCGGTCTGGCCTCGTGGCAGGAAGAGATCCTGAGCCCTGCTGCCCCCACAGAACATGATATGTTCGTCCCCCACGCCAGCCGCAGCATAAATAGCAGCTCCTCAGCAGAGTGACTTGGGCAAGAATTGGACAAAAATGGGAACACTAGCGAGGAAAAGGCATGAGCAGAGCCAGCATAGGAAGGAGGCTCCCCAGAAAAAGGGGTTCTATGGGTCCCATCCTGTCCCTTGCCTCCCCAACCACACTCTTCCTCCCTCCCTCCCACCCACTACCACTTGCACCAGCTCAGAGGACGCACAGGGAGAGAGGGCAAAGAGCAGCTGGCTATGTGGAGAGTGTATTCCGACCTCCCAAGAAAAGAGGAAAAGCTCCCGAAACCACTAACATGGGAGAGGAGGGAGAGGCTTTGTGAGGGGGAGGGGAGCTGGAGAGAGAAGGGTTATCAGAAAGACTAGGAGAGAAAGGCCAGGGAACGCCCCAGGTGACTGGAGGAACTCGGTGCTCATCTGAAACTCACCTTCCTCCCAGAGCAAAGACTAGCTTTATGTTAGAGCCAGAAAGGGCTCAGGGCCAGCGGTTTTGACTTCTTTTGGGTGACACACGGCCTTGAGACACTGGTAAAGGCTGGAGACCTCTCCTAAGACATGCACATGAGCTTCTTCATGTGTACGTGTCACACACACACACACACACACACACACACACAATTTCAGGATGCTCATAGGCCTCTCAAAACTCATCTTTGGCCCCCCAAAATCTACAGATCTCTAGCCTAAGAACCCTGCTTCTAGTCCAGTGTCCTCAACTGAGGGCAATTTCGCCCCTGCTTCTAGTGGGTAGAGGCCAGGGGTGTTGCCAAACCTCCTGTAATGTACAGGACTACCACCCATGACAAAGTGTTATCTGGCCCAAATTTTCAACAGTGTCAACAGTGAGAACCCCGCGGGACTAGAAGTGCAACACATTATCTATCACGAAAAAGTGAAAGAATTTGCCTAAGATCACACACGCTATTAGCAAGGCCAGGGCTGCTAACGCCGGATAACAATGATAGCCCAGTTATTGTGTATGTGAGTGTGTGTGTGTTGTGTTTTGTTTTTTAAATATATTTTTATTGATTTCAGAGAGCAAGGGAAAGGGAGAGAGAGACAGAAACATCAATGACAACAGAGAATCATTGATCAGTTGCCTCCTACACACCCCACACTGGGGATCCAGTCCAAAAGCCTGGCATGTGTCCTGACTGGGAATCGAACAGTGACCTCCTGGTTCATAGGTCTACGGATAGCTCAGGACTTTACATGAATGAATTCACTTACTTCTCACAACTATCCTCTGAGATGGGTGTAGTAATACCCATTTCACAGATAAGGGAGTTGAGGCAAAGGGAGGCTAAGAGTCCCACCCAGGGTCACTTGCCTGGTAAGTGGTGAAGCTGAGGCACGAACCCAGGTGTTCCAAATAAATTATGCAGAGAGTCTGAGGAAGCTGGACCTTAACTCCCAAACCTCAAGTGTGAGCTACACAACGTGATTTTCTTCCAACGAGTATACCATGGAAAATGGAAAGCACCCAGGAACTTTGCAATGGCGAGACCTACAAACCCACCTCAGCCAGTGACTAAGATCAACATGAACCGAGCTAAATCATATTCATTGCACCCTTGATAACATGTGTTGAAGGATTTTTAAAGAGGTGAGATTTTATTCTCTCAACAGATATTTAGCGTGTGTCGCCTATGCACTGATTTGAAAAATATTGAGCACCTTCTGTGCACCAGGCACTGGTCTAACTGCTGGGGATTCGTTCTGCTGGAGAGAGACAGACAATAAACAAAGAAATATGCAACATTTCAGGTATGATAAGCTCTATATAGAAAAGCAAACAGGATAAGAATGTCAGGAGAGGAGGGGGCGTATTTTATGAGGGATGGTCGTAAGGAAACATAAAGGCTAGCTCTGCAGTGACTGAAGAAAGAGCACCCCGTCAGAGAGACTGGTGTGGTGAGCCCTCCCAGACAGCGCCCAGTGATGCCTGCCTCCTGGATTTGCACTCCTGTGCAGCTCGAGGGACCAACTGAATACATCGGAAGTGACGGTGTGTAGGTCTGAGGCCACGCCATGGAAGGCATCGCAGCTTCCGCCTTGCTCTCTTGACTCTTTCACTGTAAGGGAATCCAACCCTCATGTGCCTAAGACGTTCCACTGCAAACCCAAGGAGCGGTCCATGCAGCAAGGAACTGAGGCCTCCTGCCACCGAACCCCCAGCCACATGAGCGAGTCCCCTTGGGAGAAGCCTCAGATGACTCAGCCCCGCCAACATCTGACAGTAACGCGATGAAGTGCCATGAGCCAAGCTGCTCCTGGTTCCCCATCCCACAGAAACCATAGAGATAAGAGATGATCATGATTTAACTTTAAGCCACCAGGTTTTCATGCGATCTGTTACGCAGCCTTAGATGACTGAAATCACCAGCAAGCACAGAGACCCCAGGAGTAATGTCATCAGTGGACACACCAGGAGAACGCCATCTGAATGTGAAGGCAGAGATCAGGGTGATGTGACTACAAGCCAAAAAGCACCATTGATTGCCAACCAATCACCATAAACTGGAAGGCAGGCATGGAACAGATTCAACCGCACAGCCCTCAGGAGGGACCATCCGAGCAGACGGTTTGATTTCTGTCCTTTGTAGCATGACAGTAAGATTGGACACTTTAGCCCAGGCCGGGTGGCTCGGCTGGTTCGAGCGTTGTCCCGTACACCAAAAAGGTTTTGGGTTTGATCCCTGGGAGGTGTATGTACAGAAGGCAACCAATCAATGTTTCTCTTTCACATCGATGTTTCTCTCTCCAAAATCAATTTTAAAAAAATCCTCACGTGAAGATTTTTTTTAAAAAATATATTTTATTGATTTTTTACAGAGAGGAAGGGAGAGAGATAGAGAGTTAGAAACATTGACCAGCAACCTCCTGCACACCCCCTACTGGGGATGTGCCCGCAACCAAGGTACATGCCCTTGACCGGAATCGAACCTGGGACCCCTCAGTCCGCAGGCCGACGCTCTATCCACTGAGCCAAACCGGTTAGGGCCTCACGTGAAGATTTAAAAATAATAAGAAAATTGGACACTTTTTAGGCAACTGTAATTTTCTCAAGTGTTATCAAATCTTGATGACATCTTCCCTGAGACAAGAATCTCTGTACCAGACTCTGCTGAAAAGCAAATGTGCGTGGACTCGGGGAACAATAAAGAAAAGCTTCGAGCAGGTTAGAAAACACAACCTGGGAAGCAGGGGTCGAGGTTCAGGAGATGGAACTCTGGCACCGTTCAGAACCACTCCCGGGCTCCGGGGTCTGAGCTCCCGCACTGGGAAACCCAGCTGAAACCAGCGTGGCTCCAGGCAGGGATCAGGCTGCAGTCGGCAGCCCCGCGCCTGTGGTCCCTGCCACGAACACTGTTGTCGGCACCTTTGAGGAGCCACAGCTGCCCCCCGGCCTTCTGGGAACAGAAAGGTCCACTGCAGGGCACAGGAGAGGCCCAGCCTACCGGTCAGCGGGAGGCCGAGGTCACGGGGGTCTCTCTGCCCTCTCCTCCATCCCCCAAAGAGAGAAACGCCGTGAATAGAAGCCTCTCTTTCTCTCTTGTGAACATCTACTTTATTCAAGCCCAACTCAGAACGAAGTCTAGCGGTGGTCTCTCTCATCCTGCAGGCAAGACGCTTAAAACCGGCCTAAGCGATACTAACAGGAGCCTGTGGGGATTCCCAGAAGCTCCGGGCCCGGAAGGCAGCCCCCCGTTCTTCCTCTGGGCTGAGGGACATTTCAGACAGTGTTCCTATTTTATCTAGCTGTTCTTCCAATAAGACGGGCCTCTGCCTTGAACTTAGGCGGTGGGTGGAGATTAGTGGAGTCAGGGTCAGGACAGCACGGACTGAAAGGGAATGAATGTGGAGGAGCAAGGCCAGGTGACGGTAGGGAGCAGCCAGGGCCCCGCGGAGGGTCCTGGTTTGCTCGAGTGACATCATGGCGAACTGCAGAGGGTTCTGAGCAGAGGAACATGGTCTCACTCGGATCGCACAGGATCCCTCTGGGACGGCACTGGGAATAGACAGCGGCAGGGCCGCGGTGGGCGAAGGGAGAACCCTTCAGAGGCAACCAAAGGGTGTCGTCTCTGCTCCTGACTGACTGGCTCTCCGTCAGAGCTTCCCACAACCCCTCCTTGGGTTCATGAATTTGCTAGAGCAGCTCACAGAACTCGGGAGACCCATTTCCTCCCTAGGTTGCCAGTTTGTGACAAAGGCTATTCAAGGAGACCAGTCAGCATCCAGGTGAACAGATGCCAGGAGTGGGATCTCAAACAAAAGCGCTGCTATCCTCCAGGGGTTTGGGCCTGTGACGAAGGCATGTGGGAGCGTTCTGGTCACCCTTGTGTACCTCCTTTTGGGGTCTTTATGAAGGCTTCAGTACATAGACATGACTGGTTAGATTATTGGCCAACCCTCTAGTCATAGTTGGTTCCCCTGGCAACCAGACACCTCACTCTCACCCCCCAACCCTCACCCCCACATTCCCACATCCATCTCACCCCCCATTCCCACCCTCCCACAGCCAGCCCTTCCCATCCTTAGGGGACTTCCAAAGGCCTCCTCATCAGCAGGAATCCAGTTGTGGTAGAAAGGGGCTGGTTATGAATGACAAGACACCCACTTACCTTTATGGCTCTAAAGTGATTTCACCGAATGAGGACAAGAGACAAACTACAAGGACAAAATATGCTCCCGCTGCTCTTATCGCTCAGGAAATTCCAGGGGTTTCGGGAGCTGTAAGCCAGGAACCTTGGACAAAGTCAAAATGTACATTTACTCTCAGTCACAACATCACACCCTCCTGCTATAAAAACACCTAGAAATGCGAGATGGAAGATCACGAATATCCTTTCAAATACATTAACTGAGATTTTACTGAAGGAAGTTCCCGCAGCCAAAAAGGAAAAGAAGGAAACTGAAACCTAGGAAGGAAGCAGGAGCTGACGCTGTGGCTACTGGGGCGGAGTTGGGGGCGGAGGGGAGGGCCGCCGATCTTGACGCCCAGAGAGCTTCAGGTCTGATGGCCACCGGTAGGGACAGGCGCTGGGTCCGAGGAAGGCACTGGAACTGTACCTCCCTTCTAAGGCTTATGCCCTCCTTTAAAGAGTGGTGGGGTGGGGGAGGGTGACACCCTGCTCACTTGCACGTGCTGTAAAAAACATTTACACACTTAGAGATGGTATTGGGGGGACAACATAACAATGAGGGGTGCCTTCAAGGGTCTGAAAAAAGATTACTCTGACATGTCAAAGGTATGTTATCTTAGATGCAAAAAAATAAATAGGCTCACTGAAGGTAAACACTGACCTTCGTCAAGGAAGCTATGAGCTTAGAATGTGGCTACCCGCGTGACTCGCTTTTAGTTGGGAATTTTTATGTTCAGACTATCCTATGTGACCACTTTCGCTCTCTGGGTTTGCAAGGCCCACCAGGCAGGCCTCCCCTGAGCTTGTCAGGCGTGTCGGTCTGTGGCCCCCTTTTTTCATCCACAGAAAGATGAGCTAAAATAACAAGTGGAAATGTAAGAGCCACACCATTCCTGATATATTAAAAATTATCAACTGCAAAGTACAGAATAGGGTCCCTTGGCTTAAAGTAATGCAGATGAAAAAAACTCAGGAAGGAGTGGAGAGGTGTGGCAGGCAGGGAGATGGAGGTGCCACTTGACAGCTACGTTTTTCTTAATCGAGGTATAATTCACATAGCACAAAATTCGTCCTTTTGAAGTATACAATTCCAAGATTCTTAATATATTCACAGGGTTGGACAGCCATCGCCTCCCTCTCGTTCCAGAACATTTTCGTTGGCCCAGAAAGAAACCTTGTATTCATTGGCGCCACTCCCCATGCCCTCCTCCCCCAGCCCCTGCAACCACTGGTCTGCTTTCTGTCTCTATGAATTGGCCTGTTCTGAACATTACGGCTAAATGGAATCACACAACATGCGGCCCGTTGTGCCTGGCTTCTTACACTTAGCATGATGTTTCCGAAGTTCGTCCGTGCTGTAGCAGGCAGCAGTGCTTCATTCCTTTTCTCAGTGGCTGAATAGCATCCTATTTTTGTCTATTTCACATTTTGTAAATGTATCCACTGATCAGCTGATGAGCATTTGGTTTGTTGCCACTTTTTGGCTATTTAGGCAGAATGCTGCTATGAACATGCATGCACAAGTTTTTGTGTGGAAATAGTTCTCCTGTTCACTGGGTTGTCTTTTCACTGTCTTTATAGTATCTTTTGAAGCACAAAAGTATTTAATTTTAACAATGTCCAAAATATCTATCTTTTCTTTTGTCACTTGTGTGTTGGGTGTCCTATCGAGGAAATCATTGCCTACTCCAGATTCCTGGAGTCTGGATCCTTAGGGGTTTATGCACCCAGATTGTGAGTTCCTAGGGGACACTGTCTGCCTAGACTGTTTTCTGCGTGCCTGCAATAAATGCCTGCTGAAGGCTGTTTAAGAACTGTGAGCAGCAGACAACAGGTACATGGAAAATGCTCAGTGTCACTGATCATCAGGGAAACGCAAACTGAAGCCACAGTGAGATACTACCTCACATCTGTTACAATGGCTATTATCAAAAAGACAAGCGATAACAAGGATATGGAGAAAAGGGAACACTAGGGTACTGTGGCTGGGAATGTAAATTGGTGCAGCTACTACTGGAAACAAATTTTTAAAATTTAAAAATAGAACTACCATATGATGTAGTAATTCTACTTCTGGGTATTTATCCAGAGAAAATGAAAACACTAACTTGAAAAGATATAGAAACTCCATGTTCATTGCAGCATGATTTACAATAGCCAAGATATGGAAATAACTTGGGCCCTCAAAGATGAAAGGATAAATATATATATATTAGAGGCCCAGTGCATGAATTCGTGCATGGGTGGGGTCCGGCCTGCCTGCCCCATTGGGGTTAATCAGGCCAGGCCGGCCAGAGGGAGGGACTGTGGACAGTTGGTGGGCCGGCCCCACCCCCGATTGGGGTGGGAGGGGCGGGGGACCAGCTGGGGGAGGGACTGCAGGCAGTTGGCCAGCCAGCCCAGTCCCCTGGTCGAACTCCTGGTCGAACTCCCAATAGAGGGGATAATTTGCATATTAGCCTTTTATTATATAGGATATTTATATATGTATTTATATATTGCATTATATATATATGTGTGTGTGTATATGTGTGTGTGTGTATGTATATATATATATATATATATATATATATATATATAATGCAATATTACTCAGCAATAAAAATATTTAAATCTTGCCATTTGGAAAGTGAAATAAGTCAGACAGAGAAAGACAAATACCATATAATCTCATTTGTATGTAGAATCTAAGAAAAAAAGAAAACACACCAAGCTCATAGATATAGAGAACAGATTGGTGGTTGCCAGAGGCAGGAGTGTGGAAGCAAAATGGGTGAAGGGAGGCAAAAGGTATAAATGAAATAAGTCATGGGTATAAAATCTACCACGTGATGGCTCTAGTTAACAACAGCATATTTGGAAGTTGATAAGAGAATTCATTTTAAAAGTTCTCATCACAAGGCAAAAAAATTCTGTAACAATGTGTGGTGACAGATGTTAACTAGACTTATTGTGGTAATGATTTTACTATATATATCAAATTATTATGTCATAAATCTGAAACTAATATGTATATCAATTATGCCTCAATTTAAAAAAAGAAGAACAGTGGAGCTTATCAGGGACTAGAGAATGTCAAAGCTGGAAGTGGATGTAGAAGTCACCTAGTCCAGCTATGTCACATTTTACATAAAAAAGTGAGCCCTGGTGAGAGAAAAAGGCAACATCGGCACCAGTTCCGGATCATGAGTTAATGGATCCTTGACTCATGATCTGTTCAATGCAAGAACATCCACACCTTGAGGCATGTCCACAATGAGCAGGGCCTGCTCCGGGCCTTTGGAGAGCACAGGATGTACCTCTTGCCCATTTGCAATCCAGGGCACATGGCCCCTCGGCACAGCCTGTCTCACTGATGAACTGTACCTTGGGGGGAAGGATACCAAAAGAGCACATGGCTCCCTGGAGAGCCAGTCTCCCCAGGCTCCATTCAACACACCACTTGCTAGACCCTATTGCAGTGGTTCTCAACCTTGGCTGCACATTAGAATCACCTGGGAATCTTTTTTAAATCCTGATTTCTGGGCCCCATCCTCCGGAAATTCTGTTTCTTTGTTATGGGGTGGGGCCACAACATTAGAAACAAAGAAACAGAATTTCCAGAGGATGAGGCCCAGAAATCAGGATTTTAAAAAAATTACCAGGTGATTCTAATGTGCAGCCAAGGTTGAGAACCACTGCCCTATTGCCATGTCCTCATTCTGAAGTTGATCTTTAATCAAAGTCAGGACACTGGTTTCCACTTTGAAACTCTGACACGTGGCATGCAAGGCTTTAAGTATCTATACCGCAAATCACGGGTTCTCCTTCGGGGCCAGTTTTGTCCCCCAGGTGACCTTTGGTAATGTCTGGAGACATCTGTAGTCATCGCGACTCAGGAGGTGGGATGCTGTTCAATAGACAGCCCACACAGCAGAGAACGATTCAACCCATCATGTCAATAGTGTTGAGGCCCTCGATTCTGCAGTGTGCCGGGGAAGTGAGGGGGTGAGGGAGAGAGGGGGCGTTATTCCAAATTAATCCAAAAAGAAGATAAATCCAGATAGAGAGAAACCAAGATGGTGGCATAGGTAAACACCAGAGATTGCTGCCTCGCACAACCGCTTCAAAAATACAACTAAAAGACGGAACAGACATCATCCAGAACCACAGAAAGACTGGCTGAGGGGAAATTCTACAACTAGAAGGAAAGAGAAAAGCACACTGAGACTCAGAGGAGGTGCGGTGCGGAAGTAAAATACAAAGGTGTGGAGGTGCATGTGGAGAGGGCTGGCAGCTGAGGACACGGTTGTCTTTTTCAATTGGGAGGGAGTCTCAAGCTTTTGACTGCTCTGAACTCAAGTTCCAGATGTGTCTCTGGGGACCCAGACTCATACGGGAGAAACGGGACTGTCTGGCATCAGTGGGAACTTGATGGCAGCTTTCTCTCAGAGGTGCTCGCAGCAATTGCTGGGACACTGAGAATCGGGGCATCTGAGGGCAGGACTGAGAGCAGCCATAACTGCTCGCTCCTCCCATTGATCCCCTGGGACCCCGCCCTGCCCAAGCCGTGCATGGAGGCTTTTGCATATGAAAGGCCGGGCCCTTTGCAATCTGAAAATTACTTAACAAACTGCAACTGGCCTAAGGCCCCAGGGCAACTTGCATTGCTTCACAGCTGGCTTCTGCTGGGTAGCCTCAGGCAGAGGCTAGATTAGCACCTCCTTAGAGATCCAGGAGCCAGTGTGCCCGGTGGTCAGAGTGGGACCATCCAGATTGTAGCTCCTCAGATCCATAAAGGACATACTCAGGGGGCAGACTCAGTGAGCACCAAAGCCCCACTGAAGCAAGTCTTGTCCCGGAGGGGTGTCTCTAGCACAGAAGTTCTCCCACTGCAGAAACAGCTGATTCTCACAGCCAATTGGCCTGGAGGTCAATCCCTCCCAGTGTTACCTACAACAATCAAGACTTAACTACAACAAGACTGTGCACAAAGCCCACAAGGGGGTGCACCAAGAGTGTCTACCTCAGGTAATTGGGGAGGCTGAGCCACTGGGCCCTATAGGACACTTAGCACAGAAAGCCACTCTATCGACACAGGGAAGCATAAAAAATGTGGAGACAAAGAAACAGGACACAAATGACAGAAATGGAGGAAAGCAAACTACTGGATATAGAGTTCAAAACCACACTTTTAAGGTTTTTCAAGAATTTTCTAGAAACCGCCGATAAACTTAACGAGACCCTCAAGAAATCTAGTGAGACCCTCAAGGTTGTGATAAAGGAACAACTAGAAATTAAGCATACACTGACTGAAATAAAGAATATTATATAGACTCACAACAGCAGACTAGAGGATCGCAAGAATCAAATCAAAGATTTCAAATATGAAGAAGCAAAAAACACCCAACCGGAAAAACAAAAATAAAAAAGAATCCAAAAATACAAAGATAGTGTAAGGAGCCTCTGGGACAGCTTCAAGCGTACCAACATCAGAATTATAGGGGTGCCAGAAGAAGAGAAAGAGCAAGATACTGAAAGCCTATTAGAATAAATCATGACAGAAAACTTCCCCTACCTGATGAAAGAAATAGACTTACAAGTCCAGGAAGCGAAGAGAACCCCAAATAAGAGGAATCCAAAGAGGACCACACCAAGACACATCATCATTAAAATGCCAAGAGCAAAAGACAAAGAGAGAATCTTAAAAGCAGCAAGAGAAAGAAACTCAGTTACCTACAAGGGAGTACCCGTTCGACTGTCAGCTGATTTCTCAACAGAAACTTTGCAGGCCAGAGGTAGTGGCAAGAAATATTCAAAGTGATGAATACCAAGAACCTACAACCAAGATTACTTTATCCAGCAAAGCTATCATTCAGAATTGAAGGCCAGATAAAGAGCTTCACAGATAAGGAAAAGCTAAAGGGGTTCATCACCACTAAACCAGGATTATATGAAATGCTGAAAGGTATCCTTTAAGAAGAGGAAGAAGAAGAAAAAGGTAAAGATACAAATTATGAACAACAAATACACATCTATCAACAAGTGAATCTAAAAATTAAGTGAATAAATAATCTGATGAACAGAATAAACTGGTGATTATAATAAAATCAGGGGCATAGAAAGGGAGGGGACTGACTATTCTTGTGGGGGAGAGGGGTGTGGGGGATGCGGGAAGAGACTGGACAAAAATCGTGCACCTATGAATGAGGACAGTGGGGGGGGGGGTGAGGGCGAAGAGTGGGAGGGGAACCGGGTGGAGGGGAGCTATGGGGGGGAAAAAGAGGAACTGTAATAATCTGAACAATAAAGATTTAATTTTAAAAAAAAAGAAGATGATAAATCCAAACTCCTGCCTTGGGTCCAGGCCAGGGGGACAATGAGAAGCCCCAGTTTTCATCTGCTTGAGTGTCTGTGTAAAGGGGGAATTATTTCTATTCCTAACAAGCCCTATGTAACTGACTCTTTGCCTGCCATTCTTGGGGAGGCCTGTCAGCCCAGAGCAGGCACATTCCTCGGGAAGGAAGGGAGCCTTGGCTGCATTCTTCCCAACCCCACCTGGGCTAAAATGAATGCCTGTCTGTGCACCTGGGCTCCCAGTGAGACCACACACCGTGGGCTTCCTCTCCCCCCCCCCGCCCCCCACTTCTTTAATGCAGTTCTCCCCAGGGACAAAGGTGCCATCTCTCAGACTCCATGGAGCCTGGCCCAGCATCTGTGCTTTAGCCCCATCAGTGGAGGAGTGGCCCAATGTAGTAACGGTGTTGGTGAAAATCTCCTACAGAAAACACACCCTTCTTACATCTTCTTTCTAGCCAACACCTCACACCCTTGGTTTCTGACCTTATTCCCTGATTTTGCCCTACTTCCTTAAGCTGGGAGAGATGCTAAGATCTCAGAGAGGCGTCACATGGTGGGGCGGGGGGGGGGGGGCGGGGAGGGAGGAAGAAGTTTGCTACAGACTTAATTTTTCAGGCAAGTCGATAGCAAGGAAAATAATTACCAAACTTATATATTAGGAGCATATTGTACATTAGAGTCAACTATATTCTTTATCTCATATGAGTAAAGGTTTTATACTTTTTATAGGTGTTAGTTCCTGTCAATATGAGCAAAACATTTCTATTTCCATAGGTGCGTTTAATTTTGACGTCATTTGTAATTCAGGGCAGAAGCCCAGATCAGATATGAGGTCTCACTGGATGATTATGCTTCACACTAGAATCTTCAAGGCAAATGACTCTCCCTTGCTAAAGCTCTTGCTCTGGGACTTTTTGGAAAATGAATCCACTCAGCAGACATTGGTGGAGCTCAGGCGAGGTGGAGGCCGGAGTGACAAGGCATGGGTGCTGCTCCACAGACTCGCAGGGTGACAGGCCTGGAGAAACAGTGGCTTCATGAACTGGGACTCCGGCTCAGCTCTCCCTATCAGCCTGCCTCGTTAGGACAGGATTCTGTGCATGGTGCGCTCACCTGATTTTGCCCTGTCTGGGCACCAAAATCTGGCCTGTAATGTTTGGATCTGTGTTCCAACCAATAGCAATACTAACCGCTACTGTGCTAGTCTCTAAAGCAGGGGTCCTCAAACTTTTTAAACAGGGGGCCAGTTCACTGTCCCTCAGACCGTTGGAGGGCCGGACTATAGTTTAAAAAAAAAAAACTATGAACAAATTCCTATGCACACTGCACATAGCTTATTTTGAAGTAAAAAAACAAATGTTTTCAGCGGGCCGCATGTGGCCTGCAGGCCGTAGTTTGAGGAACCCTGCTAAAGGGAATTTCAACTCAGGTTAATTGAGAATGATCTGACCCAAGCTCCCTGATGAGAAGTAGGCATCGTGAATGATAAAGGTTATGAAGAGGGTTCTTTTCTCCCCACGAAGAAACTGGTGAGAACCCCCTTCCAGTCTGGACACGCCTTTGTGTGTCCATGTCACTTTGTCCAACATGGATGAATCTGGACCACTGGGTCTTGGCCTATGGCACCAGATGGGCTCTCTCCTCTCGTGTGTCCCCGTCCAGTGAGTGCCACCCTCACTGGGACACCCAAGTAGGAGTCAGTTATTTTCCACTCTCTCAGCCCACCCACCCTCCATGTCAGTAAGTTCTATCTCCTTAATGAAATCTCAGGTCTCCTCCACCCCACCCCTCCATCCCCTCGTTTAGGCCCCACTCATCTCTTGGCTGGAAAACTGTAAGCCAAGGACTGCAAGCTCACTGGACTCTGTCACCAAACGCCACCCCACCCAGCATTGCATCAGCCAGGCTCCACTCTGCAGACAGAATGATCTTCAAATGCACAAGACCGATGATGTCACTCTTCTACTCCAGATTCCAATGACCTCTCATTTTCTTAGGAAAACTGTACTTCATCCTCTGGCATAAAGGGTCTCTGCTGTTTTGACATCTGCTTCCTTTCAGGCCTCATCAAGGGCACTCCCCTCTCTGACCTTCAGGCCTAGTCACTTCTTTTCCTTGAACAACCCAAGCTCTCTTGCCTCCAGCCCTTTGCATAGGTGGCTCCCTTGCTTAAGATAACTTTCTCCATCTCATTGCTTGACTGTCATCTTACTGCTGAGGACTCTGAGTAGATGGCCCTTCATCCAAAGAGCCTTCCACATCCCCTTATTGGTCCCACACTGCTGTGCACTGCCATCATCTATAATAATAAAAGGATAATATGCTAATTAGACAAGACATCTTCTGGACGTCCTTCCTGATGAAGCCAGGGCCAGAGGGAAGCCAGCCTGGGTCCCACGTGCCTGCGGGCAGCCTGAGGGAAGCCAGCCTGGTCCTGGGTGCCGGAGGGAAGCAGTGCCAGCAGCCGGGGGAAGGAAGGCCTACTCTTGCATGAGTTTTCATGCATCGGGCCTCTAGTGTCTCATATAACTCAGGGTAGCTTTGCATCTCAGTGTCTCTGGGCCAGCACACTAGGAAGAGGGGCCACAGAATCCCCCTCCTGGAACCAATGTTCCTTTGTAATCTCCTCCTCTTGAGTATGGGCTAGACCTAGTGACTCACTTCTAATGACTAGAATGCAGCAGAAGGGAGGGAGAACCAATTCCATAATTAGGTTACAAAGACTGTGCCTTTCATCCTGCTAGCACCTCTCAATTGCCAGCATGCTCTCCCTTGCCTGTTTGCTTGCTCTGATGAAGCCAGGAAAGGCCAATGTGACAAGGAACTGAAGGTGGCATCCAACCACCAGACAGCCTCAGTGGAACAACAGTGAAAGTGAGCTCGCAAGCAGATCCTTACCAGTTGAGTCTTGAGATTACTGCAGGCCAGGATGTGAGAGACCCGGAGCCAGAGGACCCAGTTGAGCCATGCCTAGTTCCTGACCTAAGGAAACTACATGTTTTTTTAAGCCACTAAGTTTTGAGGTCATTTATCATGCAGCAATGGGTCACAAATACACCCCACCACTATGCTGTAAGTTGCATGAGTTCAAAAGTTACATCCCCAGAACTAGAGCATATTGGTTGAATCAATGTATAAATGAATATTTTAAGAGACTGGAAATAATTCAAATTTCTACTGTCAGTTAAACTAGTTAAAGTAATTAAACATATGCAGCTGTAATAAGAATGAGAAAGCATGCTATGCATGAAAATGAAAAGATCTCCAGAATGTATCATTAAATGCAAACCAGTAGATCACGTGCTACCTTTTGTTTAAGACAGGGTGTAATATGGTTTTATAGTCATACTAGAGGCCCAGCACATGAAATCACATGCGGTAGCCCGCCGCTGCTTGCTGCTCCGCCCACCTGCCGCCCACCTTGCTGCAATCAGAGCCTGTGGGCTGCAGGGGAGGGACCGAGAGGTGCTCAATGCACCTCATAGTGACCAGTCATTTGGTTGTCCTGGTCGTCATGGACACTGGCTTATTATATATATAGATATATTGTATTTGATTAAAGGATAGACAAGAAACTAATAAAAACTGGTCACCTGTAGGGGATAAGAGGAAATAGAGAGGTAGGAAAAAGTCAGTATTGTTTTGATTTTTTAAATATGTTCTTATTGATTTTAGAGAGAGTGGAGGAAGAGGGAGAGAGAGATAGAAGCATTGATGAGAGAGAAACAATGATTGGCTACCTCTTGCATGCCCCCCACTGCAGATCAAGCCCACAACCCAGGCATGTGCCTTGACCAGGAATCGAACCAGTGAACACTTGGTTTATAGGTCAACACTCAACCATTGAGCCACATCGGCTGGGCTTGTTTTGATTTTTGAATCAAAAGTATTAAACAAAATAATTATTTTTTCTGTCTTATTGGTCTGTGTTTTTTTATTAATACACTTTATTTTAGAGTAGTTTTGGGTGTAAAAATAATTTTTAAAGGATGTGATCAACAATATCAGATGTTACAAAGAGTGAAAATAAGGATTGAGCTTAGCCAGTTTGGCTCAGTGGATGGAGCATTTCTGTGTAGAAATGTGGCTGGGAAAGGGAAACAGACTGTCTTATAGAAATAACAAAAGAGGAGGCTAGCCTAGAATGGTTTTATTTTATTTTTATTTTATTTTATTGAACCAGCAGACATGAGGATTTTTATTTATTGAGGGCTTACCTAATTTGGTAGGTAGCATAATAGCTCTCCAAAGATGTCCATACCCTACTCCCCTGAACCTGTTAGGAACATGTTCTTTTATGTGGCCAAGGGCCTTTGCAGATGTGAGTAAGGTTATAGACCTTGGGATGGGGAGCTTGCCCTGGGTCATCCAGGCGGCCCAGTGTAACCACGAGGATGCTTTAAAGTGGAAGAGGGACGCAGGAGAGTCCGAGTCAAAGAACCTGAAAGATGGAAGTGTGAGAACTCAGCCCAAGTTGCTGGATGCAGGAAGGGGCCATGAGTCAAGGAAAGTGGGCACCTCAAGAAGCAGGGCTCCTTGCAGGGGAACCCAGCCTGGCTTATCCGTAGACCTGGACTTGGGTATCGGGAAGGTGCCCTCTTACTGCCACATTCTATGAGCTTCATGCCTCAGCCCCCGTTCCCAACATATTCAGTGACATCTGTCCTCTCCCCATGACCCCAGGGGATCCCACAGAGGGCCCTCCCAGAGGCCTCCAAACATGCACACTCCTGCATTCTCTCCTCTAATCAAAAAAATTCAATGCACATTTCTGTGCTCCATCTCATGACAACCAGCTCTCCCCTCACTTCAAACAGCAGCGGCGGATGTAGATGGCTATCGGGTCACCTGCCACGTGTCCAGGTTACCTGCGGACCATTGTGAACTCAAGCAATGAGGGAGTAGAGGCTGGGCCTTCCTCCGTGGGTATGTCAGTGCAGCCAGACCCCAGATACGAATTAAACCACCAGGTCAAACTGCCCTCTTTTCTTACCTCCTCTTCCCCCCTCTGCACTCCATGTTCCCATTCAAAGAGATCCCAGACCTTTGGGCCTCACCAGCTTCTCTTTGGCCCTGGAGACTGAGGTTGAGCTGGCTGCAGGCGGAGCCCAGGCACACAAGGCCTCCTGAGCAGAGAACAGGAAGCAAGCTGTCTGCCTTCAAGGGACCCAAGCACAACACTCCAGGAGGGGGTCCGGGGACAAAGCCTGGAGGGGCCCTCAGAGACATTTCTGGATCCCAGCTCACTCCCTTCGGCCGGCTCAGTCCTGTCAGCTCTCCCTCAAGCCCACGGTTGGCTGTGTGCCCCTCTTTCTTAGCTTCCAGTATCCACAGCTTCCAGTTTGGGTGTCTCCCCCAAAGACGGCTGCTCCCTCTGAGACAGACAGGCTGGCAGCATAGAAAGGGGCCCCGGAACACTGAGCACTTCCCTCTGCACCGCTGGGCTGGACTGAGAGCTGTGGGAGTTGAACTTTGGGGAGAAACCCGCACCCACAGCTGGGGCACCTCCTTTCCACCAGGTGCTTGTGACCCTGAAAAAGAGGGGGAAAAGAGCTCTGTGACCCAGGTGGGGCTGTGAAGGTAGAACATTCTTTTAAGTTCTGAATAAAAGTTGAAGGACAAAAAACCAGCCACGTGAGATCATTTCTGCAGCGATGACCAAGACCCAGGGAGCCAGTCCAGTGAATGCTGAACATGTGCCTGAATTCCTCAGCGCCCTGCCCTTGACCCAGGGGGCCAAGCAGCTGCACAAGCTCCTTCGGGCGTGGGGGAAGGGAGGCGGAGAGCCCAGCACCAGCCCTGTCCCCTGCCCCAGGTCCCCGCGACCTTCCCAAGTTCTGCTGACTCCGGTTGGATCTTCCTGGAGGTCTCCCTTTAATGTGGCCCCTGGCCAGCAGGCGCGGACACACAAGCATAAGCACAAGCACAAGCAGATCTGTCTCCAGGATCTTTCCAGAAAGGTTCCAACACCATCACCTCCCCGTCCTCTCTCCTGCGGCCTTCCCGTCCCAGCTTCAGCCCTGCCCTAAAACGACAAGCACAACCACAGGCAGCCCAGCCCCTGTGTTGGCACAGGGAGGAACCAGAGGGACAACAGAGGCAGAGCGTGTGCCCGGCCCCACAGCTCCCCCATGACCTGAGCAGGAGTGCCGCGCATGCAATACCACAGGAGAACATGTCAAAACATGACACGGCCCAGCACCTTTGCAAAGGATTAGAGCCTGCAGCCCATCGGGACAGACCCCCCGGCTGGACGCACCAGCCAAGCCTTCCGAGCTTGAGTTCTGTCCAACACCACGGAGACCAGATTTGAGTCTTCCCTGAGCAGACAGGCCAGCTCAGTCGTACAGCAACAGTTAATTCCGTTTATTTTGCAAGACGAGTGAGGCTAACTTGACCTGCATCACTTCTTGCTCATGCCTCTGAAAATCATAAGCAAAACGTCCATGTCCCCCAGCATTGTTATGAGGGGACCACTAGCCAATTCCCTTCCGCTGAAGAACATTCTAATATTGCAACCAATCACTGTGAAGAGTAAACCACCGCCGCTGCCACGCTGCACGAGCTGCTTTGTAACAAGACGCCTCTAAGCCTCAGTGGCTCGTGTTTTGGTGTGAGTGCTCCCAGGTCGCACACTGTTCTTTTGGTGTGTGTGTGTGTGTGTGTGTGTGTGTGTGTGTGTGTGTGTGTGAAGTTACTACTTCAGTGATTCCCTGGCTTTTCTGTTCTCTCTCTGAACTTGACAGCCTGTGGGTCTGTGGAACCAGCTCTGTGCTCTCAGCCCTGAGGCTCCATAGCTTCATATCCACCCGGGGAACAGGAAGGCGGAGAAAGCCTAGGACCTGAGCGTGCCTTGCGGTCTTGATCCCTTGTCTGAACCTCATTTTCTGTATCTGCAAAACGAAGCTAATAAAAGCCCACAGGAGGACGGTATTAAAAAGAGAGAAATGCCGAAACCGGTTTGGCTCAGTGGATAGAGCATCGGCTTGCGGACTGAAAGGTCCCAGGTTCGATTCCGGTCAAGGGCATGTACCTGGGTTGCGGGCACATCCCCAGTAGGAGATGTGCAGGAGGCAGCTGATGGATGTTTCTCTCTCATCGATGTTTCTAACTCTCTATCTCTCTCCCTTCCTCTCTGTAAAAAATCAATAAAAAATATTTTAAAAAATAAAAAATAAATAAAAAGAGAGAATTTAAAAAGTGCCTCTGGTCTCCGTTATAATGATGGTAATAATTATCCAGTTTCTTGGTGAATCAACACAAATGTATCGATCACCTACTGTAAGCCAAGGACATTCTACACATAGCCTCATGCTATCTTCACAACAACCCTAAGAAGAGGTAATAGGCTCGTTTTATGGACACGCAGACAGAGCTGGGCCACGAGGCTAATCATTTTCTCAAAGTTACATTAATTCTCGCTGACAAGTCAACCCCTAGAGGCCCTGAGCCTTGGTTGCCATGTCTTGAATTGAAAATAAATACGAATAAGGCTTTTGCGAGGATAACGAGAAAGAATGCCCACAAAGGACAACGCCAGCCATTGCTTACGCGGGCTCTGCTGCTGCGGCCAGGCTCTGTCTGAGCAGGGGGGCCAATGGCTGAGCTCTCACAAGCAAGGAGGCAGGCAATCAGGACTCAGAGCTGGGTGCTCTGGGGACACAGAAGAGACAGGCCGAACGCAGCTGGGATCACACATAAGCGGCTTCCAGGAGCAGTGTGGACTGGGGGGGGGGGGGGGGGCCTCAGAGCAGAGGAGCACCACACTCAGGGTTGGAGCAGGTGAAGGGAGAGAGACCGGGAGAGTGGACACCAGAAATCGCACAGAGACCGTGCCCAGCCTCTCCCTGTCTCCCGCGCTGGCCTCCTGCCCAGGTACCCTTTCCAGTTCACCACAGAGGGAAAGCACTTGACCTTCCTCTGGTGATGGGAGGAGGGCCCCACGGGACAGAGCACACAGCCCCTATTTATTTACTCAAGCGTGTCCTGTGCTTTGGTTACCTAACCAGAGCCTGGACTAGGCAAGCCTGCTTTTACCTCCATCACCTTCTTCCTCTAAGCTCCAGCCCCAGGCCCCTGGGTGATCTGGAACCTTCCGCGGTGTTGTCTCGGCCCCCTCCATCATGGTAGCTGTTAGCCACTGACCATCGGACATGAGGCTGGTCTGAATTGAGGTGTGCTCTAAGTATAAATGAACTTCATGCTGGATCCCAAAGGCTCAGTGTGAAAATCAATGGAAAGTCGAAGTACAGCATAGGGAATACAGTCAATAATATTGTGTTCGCTATATACAGGAGGATCGCTTTGTAAATTATATGAATGTCTAACCCAGGGGCCCTCAAACTTTTTAAACAGGGGGCCAGTTCACTGTCCCTCAGACCGTTGGAGGGCCAGACTATAGTTTAAAAAAAAACTATGAACAAATTCCTATACACACTGCACATATCTTATTTTGAAGTAAAAAAACAAAATGGGAACAAATACAATATTTGTATTTGCATGTGGCCCGCGGGCCGTAGTTTGAGGACCCCTGGTCTAACCACTGTGCTGTAGACCTGAAACTAATATAAGATAATATTGAGTGTTAACTGTAATTTACAAATAAAAAGAGGGGGGAAAGAAAAGAAATATAAAATATCCCAGAAATAATTTTATATTGATTATATGCTAAAATTGGGTTAATTTAAATATGTTATTAAAATTAATGTCATCTGCGATGGCCGGTGATCTCAGTGGTTAGAGCATTGGCCTGCACACCAATGGGTCAAGGGTTTGATTTCCAGTCAAGGGCATGTACCTGGGTTGCAGGGTCGATCCCAAGGCCTGGTTGAGGCATGTGTGGGAGGCAACCACTGTTGCCTCTCATTCTCTCCCTGTCTCTCTCTTTTTCTCTCTCCCCCCACCCGCCCTCCCTTCCACTCCCTCTAAAAATCAATGGAAAACATATACTCAGGTGAGGATTAACCAAAAAGAAAAGAAGTGAGCAGAGACTAAAAAAAAATTTATGTCTTGCTGGGGTCCAACCCCAGCAGGTCCAGGGGTCCCCAAAGGTGTGGACGGAGTCGGCAAAGAAGGAATGACACAGAGGCAGCGTTCAGTTGATCAGCATGATTGGGTTCTCTTGCCTGATTCTATTGCCAGGTTCTGTAGGTTCTCCAGCCAGGTTCTGTAGCCAGGTTCTGTCACCAGGTTCTAGTCAAGTTCTCTTGCCAATTTCTATAGTCAGGTTCAGTCCAGGATCTTTTGCCATGTTCTCTCACTAGGTTCTGTCTCTAGGTTCTGAGGCCAGTTTCTGTCCAGGATCTTTTGCCATGTTCTGTCTCTAGGTTCTTCTCTAGGTTCTGTGTCTAGGTTCTGTGCCTCTTGGTTCTGTCTTCTAAGTTCTGTCTCTTGCTGTCTTGTTACATCTGTATTTATACCAGTTGATTCAATCCTATCAATCTCTATTACAAAGGTTAGGGCGTTTCTTATCTCCATTCCAGGGAGTAAAGATTATGTAGCTTAAGCATGATTGTTCGTAGTTAAAGTGATTAATTACCTGCCTGGCACTTAGTTGAGGGGTTTTATTCCCTCCCTAACTTCAGGGGAAAATCCCTACCTGGGGAAACAACCTTTCTCAGAGAGGAGACCTTGGTTAAAACACATAGTGCCAAGAAGGTAAGCAAACATTTTAAGAACAGTATGCCATATATGCCAGGTCCTTTGAAACCGCAAGGATGGACCGGCTCCCGGCAATGTCGCCTGTTTCTGTGTGCTTTTCTAACAAGGCCACGAGAAAACCTAAAATTACATGTGTGGCTTCGTTATGTTTCTAGTGCTGCCCTAGAGACCTTCTTTGCTGTCCGGACTTACTTGAAACACAGAACAGTTTCCCATTTCCCAGGAGCCCCGATGACACGCGTCGTGGGAAGGGGAGGGCATGCCCTACGTTGCCCCCGGCATTTCATGTTTTCCTTGTATTTCTCATCACGCGTAATAGCCGTTATTTCCTTCCTCTCCCCCAATGTTTAGCTGAGAAAACATAGAGCAAGTGTTCCTCATGTCTGTTCCATTCCTAAGCCTGTCATTTTCCCAATGCATAATGTTGTCAAAGTTCATGGTTGATAATAGCCTGTAAGAGACCCCCTCGGATAATAATAATCCTTCCATGCATATAAAGAGTCTCATATCATTTATATCATCCCATCGGCTCCACGAGGAAACCTTATGGCCTTCAATATAAAATAGTTTGATGTTTAAATTTTGTTTATACGTGGTGGCAAATTAAAAGGTGGAAAGGAATATAGAGAAGTCAGCTGCCTCCCTCCCTGCCTCCTCCAGCCCCACCTCCTCCCGCCCTGCCAGCATGCTCTGCGTGGTCTCCACATGGTATGCACAGATACAGTCAGACATGTGAATATAGAACCATTTTCTAAAAACTCAAACAGTAGCACAATCCACATGTCACCGTTTGTACTTAGCACCCTATCTTAGAGACACTTCCATACCAGTAATAAAGGCCTGCCTTTAACTGATATGTCCTATTTAAATGAAAAGAATTTGATAAATGACAGAATATATTCTAATCAGGAAACGAAGGAATCAGTGACAGAACGAGGCTGGGACCACGGCCACCTGACCCCCAGCCGGAGCCTGCTTCCTCTTCTTGACCCTCCCAGTGTCCCCGTCTATGAAATAGTAGCAATAATTCCTGGCCCATCTCCTTGAGGCTGACACAGAAACCGAACCAGCTAATGAAACCTGGAAAGCACAATTCAAACAAACACCATTACTGTTGTTGTAACTTTTTTTTACCTGAGTCACGCCTTGTAGAATTTTGAGCAACATGGGGAGGGCAGATGTATTTAGGCAGGACGTTTCCTCCCCTCAAGTCACACACAAGGGCACATACCTGGTAGTACTGGCCCTCAGCCAGCACTGCTCTCGCCCGGGTGCAGTCCTGGGCTGCCTCTCAAAGGATGGAATGTTCTGAAGGGCTCAGGTGTGACTGCCCAGCCCTTCCTCAGGGGAATAGGCGGGGAGTAGGTAGCCACAGGTGGTGGCCACAGGTCCTGGCCCCCAAGGACAGGCCTCCCCAGGAAGGAGACTTCACACGCGCGGCCGAGACATAAACACAGACAGGGCTAGGCCCTGGAACTCGGGAGCAGGGCGAGTGGAAAGCTGCGCTCAGCCAGCGGTGGTTGGTTGTCTATGTAGGGGCGGCCACTGCTGACAGTGCCCAGGCCCAGGCCGAGCTCAGGGAGCTGACTGCCCCCACAGCCACAGCTCCAGCCGGACGCAGGGCGCCATGTCAGTGATGGGAACCACAGCAACATTAGGCTGGCCAAGCGGTCCGGCTTGTGCTGTCCATGTGAGCAACCAGCTGGTGGGAGCGCTGCCTCGGTTCACATGATGGTCATGCCCACAGGCTTGTTGTCTGGGATTTGCTTCTTCTTGTCACCACCTGGGTCTCCCTTGCTTCAAGGTCTTACGGGGGGGGGGGGGGGGGAAGAAATGGGGAAAATAAATCTCCAGGGAAGAAAAAGCAAACCCAGGCTTACCCAAGCGAAATGCAGGCCACTGGCTGGGACATACCCCACACATCTTCCCAGTGTCTCCAAGACGGCGCCATGGCCCCCAGATATGCAGGGAAGGTATGCGTAAACTGTGTGAGCAAGAAAAATGAGCTTCCTCGGAAGCTTCTAGAACCCGTCAGAAGGGCCCACAAAACACAGAGCCTCCAGAAAGTGGGCCTTTCTTTACCTTGGCTCCCCAACTTAGCAAAGATTCACCTTGCCTCGCCCAGAGCTGTGGACGGCGAGTCCGCCCATCCTGTGTACAGGGTGTGAGGAGAGCTAGAAGGCTCCTCCATCATCTAATGGGGCCTCTCGGCAGCTTGCGGGTGTCTGAGCAGTTGCCCTCGCTCTCAGCTGACCATGCACTCGGTCAGCCAGCCAGCACAGGGCATGGTTTCTATAGAGCCCCCTTCTCCATGGTTTTGCTTTCTGAGATTTCGGTTACCCTCAGTCAACCGAAAAAATTAAATGGAAAACTCCAGAGATAAACAATTTGTAAGTTTCAACTTGCACACCATTCCGAGTAGCTGTAATGAAATCTCACACATTCCCCCAGTCCTGCCTGGGACATGAACCATTCCTTTGTTCAGTGTCTCCATGATATAGACGTGCCCTCTCTACCCCCACCCCCATTAGTCACTCAGTTGCCACCTCAGTTACGAGATCAACTGTCGCAGAATCTCAGTGCATGAGTTCAAGTAACCCTTATTTTACTTAAAATGACCCCAAAGCCATTCACAGAACTTTCATTATAGCATCCTATATAATAAAAGCCTAATATGCTAAGTGTCCAGTCATCCAGTCGGCCATTCAACCAATCAAAGCATAATATGCTAATGATATGCTAAGGCTGCTCAACCACTCACTATGACGTGCACTGACCACCAGGGGGCAGACACTCTGACCGGTAGGTCAGCTTGCTGCTGGGGTCTGGCCAATCGGGACTGAGCGAGATGGGCCAGACACACCCTGGAGCCCTCCTGCTGTCCCTCACCAGCACTGATCGTGCACTGGTGGGGTCCCTCAGCCTGGCCTGTGCCCTCTCGCAATCTGGGCTAAGCCCCCGCCTCCTCTCCCCCGAGTGCACGAATTTCGTGTACTGGGCCTCTAGTATTATTATAATTGTTCTGTTCTATTATTCTTGTTGAATAGAACTCTTATGTGCTTATTTATAAGTTAAACTTTATGGTAAGTATGCATGTATGGGGGAAAAACATAGTGTATATAGGATTCAATACTATTTGCAGTTTCAGGTACCCACTGGGGGTCTTAAACATATCCCCCATGGATAAGGGGGGACTACTCTATTGCACAAAGCAATCTGATACCCCATCAAAAGAAATATGTTGAAAAAATGGTGGTTTGGTCATTTCAAGAAATAGTATTTAGCCATTTAAAAATGCATTATATTTATGCCAGTTAACTTAGCAGTTAACTTGAAGGAATTTTCATACTAGATTATTAAGATGCAGAAACGTATATGTAGAATGGTCCTATTTTAAAAAAGACACATGAGTTTGTATGCTTGCATGCGCATAAAGGAAGTTGTGGAAGAATAGACACTAACCTGTGAACATCGATTATCCGAGTTGGGATGGGTCAGAGATGAGGAAAGTCGAGGTGAGTTAGAAGAAAGAGAGACAGAGACAGAGAGACTCAGAGACAGAGTGAGACAGAAAGGGAGGGAAGGAGGGAGGGAAGGAACTCGCTTTTAAGGTCTCTCGTCCCCATTATCACAACACATCGGTCACTGAACACCTTCAGGCAAGTGTTCTGGGCCGTGTGCTGTGATGTGAAGAGAAGTGAAATGCAGGGGCCGGGCCTTCTGGGAGCTTCCAAATCAGTTAGAGAGAGAGCACGTGTACAGGGAAGCACACACTCAAGGCAGGCTGCCCAGTTAACGATATAGATCGTCAATGTGTGTTTATTCATTCAACTAAATCTCAGTGAGCTGCTTCTTCAGGCCACGCTAAGCACTCGGGAGGGAGAGGACAGTACAGGTGCCATCCCTGAACAATGCCGAGAGGTCCCTTCCGCTGAGGAGGGTCTGCAGAACTGGCCTAGATGGGCTGGGAGAATCTGATGGGGGTATAAGGAGGAAGCGGGTGTGCCACACCTGCAGTACAACTGACATCTGTGGGCATCCCAGGGGAGTTGGGTCGGTCTGAGAAGATCTGAGCAAGAGCAAAGGAGCAGATGAGGCTGGAAGGACATGTGGAAGCGGGTGACACAGTGTCCTGGATGGCACCCCGAGACCTTTGGGCTTCAGGCTGTGGGAACCTGGAGCTACTGAGGCTTTCTTCTGTGTGGCAGGCCCTAAGTATGCCCCGCAGAAGCTCCAGCCACCCCCAAAGCGAGTGGCGAATGGCGCTGGGTGGGGAATGTGGCCCAGCAAAAATAACTGATAACCCACTCAAAATGCACTCCGTGAGTTCCACCAGTGTGACCACCCACGTCCCTGTAGGATACACCGTTCAGTGCCTCAGGCAGGTGGGTGTGCGTGTGTGTGAGTGCAGGCATACATGTGCCGCTCCTGGCACAGCGTGTCAGGTAACCCACACCTACCGTCCCAGCCCAACAAGCAGCCAAAGGATTTCGACAGGCTTTGCCTTTGAGGCTGCCAACAAGCAGATCTCCTTGTGGGAAGGCCACTGTCCCCATGAACCCTGATGTCATGAACACGTCGTCCCATATGCCGCTCCCTCACCTCATCGTTCTGAACAGCTGAAATCAAACCCCAAAGCAGCCTAGACTTTACGCTGTGCGGCTCAGTTTTCACCAACACCCAGGTACCCAGGAAACGTGAGTTGAGTGAATGGCAAAGGGGTCACAAAGGGCCCAACTCAAAGAGGTTCGTAGTACTTGACCAGGAGGCGCTTGTCCATCCCCTTCCCTCGGGTGGGAATGGCGGTGGAGGCGGTGGGATTGATGGGGAAGGAGGGAAGTTGTGGATTTGCTACAGCAGAATCTGGATGTTAGTACCAGGCATTAATAGTTCCTACGGCAGCCCAGGGGAGGTCACAGACTGAGAAGTAACTACCCCGAGGAGAGAGGCGCACCGAAGAGCCTTCTCTCAACGGAATACCTGGAATGAGTCAATCCACCGCTTTTATAGAATCCACCTGCCAGATCCTCACGGTAACCCAGATTCTTGCCTCGTCCTATGGGCCGCGTTGCACATGACTGCCCCTCTCTTATTTCAGTTTGGCTCTTTAATATGTCTGCTCCCCGTTGACTGCCAATGCCTTACGACTTTCTTCCAGCCCCCGTTAAGCAAAACATAGGATCGCCACCTTCCAGACCCAACACTTCCTCTGCACTCCAGGACCCTCCCCCAGAGTGGAAAAAGTCACAAGAGTTTGGGGGATTTTCCCCACAAGCAAGCAGGCGTCCAGATATGGAGACATAGGACCATATTTGGGGTGAGGTTTCTGGGCTCTGGGATAAACACACAGGCTAGACTGAAGCCCTGCCAGGGTGCCGGGCACTTCGAGTCTTTGAATGCAGATTTCCCCTGTGCCAGCCTGGCCTCTTCTGCAGGGCTGGTGGCCCCCTGCGAGGAGCAATGAACTTTAAATTGGTAATAAAGCCCTGTACCAAATTGCACTTTGACCTTGCTCAGAATTCCCCCCATGTGGAATTGGCCCATGTTCCCTGGCCGCCCCCGCCCCCCCCCCCCTTTCTGCCCAATTGTTCCCCTGAGTAGCTGCCTGCTCTCCAAGGCGGTTGGGCAGGCTGTTGCCGGCTGCTGCCTCCCTGGCTGCCTTCCACCTGGCTAGCTCGGAAAGCCTTGGAAATCAAACAGCTTCGCCCTGCCAGCCTTTCTGGCTACCTCTGAGCCCAGAGCAAGACAAGAGCGATCTGGCTGAGGCCTCCAGCCTGGCCGGGCCTGCTTGCAGGGCATGGGAAGAGGTGAGTGCAGCCCCGCCAGCCACTCTTTCTCCATCTCTGTTACCAGAGCGATTCCCCGACGGCGCTTGGAATGGCCAGTGTGGGCATATGCTGGCGACATCCACGGAATCAGCATAGACCCAACATTTATTTTCTCCGATTCCCTCCACTGCCCTGGAACGCCCTCTGCTTGCTGCGAAATACTGAGTTTTTGCTCATGTCTTCTGCCTGGAAGGTCTTCCATTCTCGTCTGCATGTCTAAGTTCTGCCCTTCCTGCCAGGGCCTGGGAGGCCACCCCTTGCCGTCCGGCACCCACCACGCTTCTTCTCTGCATTCGTCTTCAGCGTGCGGCCCGTCATCAGGAAGGGAGCAGAGTTTGCCAATTCGGTTCCTTTATTGCCCGTGCCTTTCCCAGAGAAAAGAGCAGGGCTGAGGGAGAGAGAGAGAGAGAGAGAGAGAGGTTGCTGAGGACTGGCACGTGCTGACACACCTCTAGGCCAGCGGTTCTCAACCTGTGGGTCGCGACCCCTTTGGGGGTTGAATGACCCTTTCACAGGGGTCGCCTAGGACCATCAGAAAACACATATATAATTACATATTGTTTTTGTGATTCATCACTATGCTTTAATTATGTTCAATTTGTAACAATGAAATTGGGGGTCACCACAACATGAGGAACTGTATTAAAGGGTCGCGGCATTAGGAAGGTTGAGAACCACTGCTCTAGGCTAACTCGGCCCCTTCCTTTAAAGGGGAATTGTGGGCAGATCATTGTATGGGCACCTACTGACATCAAAACTGTTAGTCCACAGGGCAGGTCCAGGTCAGAGAAAGCCCCACCACTGGGGTATACTTCCTCCTTCTGATGCCCCAGGTCCCCCAGGACTGTGGGAGGAAGGATAGCCAATAAAGGAACAAAGTCCAAATGTCCTGTAGAACTCCCACAAGGTCAGGGGTAGGGGAGTGTGTGTGTGTGTGTGTGTGTGTGTGTGTGTGTGTGTGTGTGTTCAACAAGCTCCCCTGGGATTCTAATGTCACATTCCCTTTCCCTGAGTTTGGAGTTGCTGGATTCCAGGGTGGTTCCATGCAAATTGGTGATGCTCTTGTTTAAGAGCACACTTCCTAGGCCAGGGCAGGATATGGCGAGCCAGCCCTGCTCCCAGAGGGACCTATACCCTGAGCATCTTGCTGGCTCACTCGGCCACAGCAGGTGATCACCTTAGATTGGTTGCCTTCCATTATTCCATAGGACCTCTTTTCCAGCACTTTGTTGTTTATTTTCATAAAATCAACTGTTGCAAATATTTGATGATGAAAATTTGAATGCTGTTTGCCTTCTTGTTTAACAAGTTTGCCAACCAAGCTCTCCTGCCCGAGATAATGTGAAAACCCATCACCCAGTAGCTCATTGAAGACAAGTCCAGGGTGATGAAGCCATTACTTAATTTTCCTTCGAGCTTCTGTTTGCCTGAACTATTCTATCTTCCACTGAAAAGTGATTTGGAAAAGCAGGCTTAGGCCTGATTTTTTGGGCAAAGGGCAGGATGGCTGAGACAGTGCCTTTGTTTCTTTTCTTCTTCTTCTTTTTTTTTTTTTTTTATTGATTTCAGAGAGGAAGGAAGAGGGAGAGGAGGATAGAAACATCAATGATGAGAGAGAGTCATTGATAGGCTGCCTCCTGCATGCCCCCCACTGGGGATCAAGCCCACAACCCAGGCATGTGCCCTTGACCAGAATCGAACCCAGGACCCTTCAGTCCGCAGGCTGATGCTCTATCCACTGAGCCAAACCAGGCAGGGCTGCCTTTGTTTCTTTTAGTTTTACTTTGTTCTACCTAAGATAAGTCCAAGGTCACAGAAAAAAGAGCCCTGCTTCCATGTGGCTTTGTGCTGAGCTTTTGCAAATTTACGAATGACATTGCACTTACTCAGGAGCTACCCTGGGTCTGAGTCACACACAGTGCGGCTTTAAGGAGGAGAAAAAAATCATTCCGGAAATAAATGAGTTACTACTCATTTTGCTAGAAGCGTTCACTCTCACACAACCTGGCCTGGTAGCTGATGGACATGGTGGAAAAGGTTGTGAAATCCAGGAACATGGAAACAAAGGCTAAGCCCCCCCCCCCCCACTCCCCAAGGTGGGAAGTTGGATAGGACACTTTACGCTGCATCCCAAAAGAGCTATATTCAAATGGGAACAGAACAAGAGAAATATCTGCCCCCACAGAACAAGGAAGATTGCTTGTCTCAACCTTGGCACTGAGTCAGAGGAA
Source organism: Myotis daubentonii (assembly GCF_963259705.1). Lineage (NCBI taxonomy): Eukaryota > Metazoa > Chordata > Mammalia > Chiroptera > Vespertilionidae > Myotis > Myotis daubentonii. The sequence continues at coordinate 85,539,780 of NC_081847.1, read as the reverse complement.
AATCATGTCCCATGAGAAAGAGTAGGGAAGGAGGAGGGAGGGAGGGAGGAACGGGAAAACGAACATCCACCCAGCATCCTTTATACAACATCCCTTTTATAATAGGCAGTCACATCCTATCATCTTGTTTAATCCCACAGATTATCCCCTTTTTAATGGAAGAGGAAATGAAGACACAGGGGCTGAGCTTTGTGGTGTGAAATTACAGATCCTGTGGTCACGGCCTTTGTCTAAGATGCGTTGCTCACTCAGATCCTGACTGCTGTGGTCAGGCACGGCCCAGGAAGAGATCTTCCACCCCATCCAGCTCCTGCCTCTCTCTATGTCTCTCTACCTCCTCTTTCTCTCTCTCTCTCCTTTCAAAACCTACTATCCCAGGGTGGTGGGAGACAATGTGAGCTCAAGGGAAATTTTCATGTTCTCGCCGGTCATTCCACGCTTTGACTTGCAACGTCAGGTTTCTGACTTGGGGACAGAGTTTCTAAACATGCTATTGGCTGAAGCATGGGGGAGGGAGAGGGAGAGGGAGGGAGAGCCAGCCCTCTGTGCTCACCTGGGCGTCTAGCCACAGCTGAGTGGAGCTCAGCAAAGCGGTCTAGGCTGGAATCCGAGATAGGTGGTAGTTTTATGTTATGGACCTGGATGAAATGGCTGCAGGTGAGAGAGAAAAAACTAGAAGAGAAAGAGAGAGAGAGAGAGAGAGAGAGAGAGAGAGAGAGAGAGAGAGAGAGAGAGAGAGAAAGTTTTGCTCAGGACACAGAACAGACACTCGTAAGAGGAGGAGGAGGAGAGGTTGGAAACAAGAAAACTTTTTCCAGGAACATGTGTGATGTCAGAGAATTTAAGAGAAGTGTCGGGGGTTTTTGCCAGTAAGAAAAGGTCCAGTCAGGAGAATGGCTTCTGCCTCGGGTGTACATTGGCTCCACAAACGGGCGTTTGGGTCCAGCTGTGGATGGACAAGCGGGCAGTGAGCCCGGCATGAAGAAGGTGGAGGGAGAGGCGGAGAGTCCAGCATCACCTGGGAACTTGTTAGAGATGCACAGCCTCAGGCTGCACATCAGACGTACCTAAACCCTGGAGTGGGGCCCAGTGGCCTGTCCTAACAAGCACCCGGCGTGCACGCTGGACTCAAGAATGGCGGTCCTATGCCCAGCAAGGCTCTCCCCCATCCCACCCCCAAATGCTTCCTCAGCAAGGACGGGCAGCAACAGGGGAGCTGAGGGCTAACTCCTAGAAGGGCCTGTGGCCTCAGGGGGTCACTGATGGTGGGGGAAAGCTCTGGAGAAGGAGAAGTTGGAGTGGGGTGGTGGGTGCTCCTGAGGAAGAACATGGCTCAGACATGGGCTGGGGCCACAGTCGTGGGTGGAGAGGGGGGTACATCTGTGACAGGAGTGGACTCCTGTCCTCTCGGTGCTCATTCTACAGCACAGGGCACCTGCTTCCCAGGCCCCCACCTTCACCCATTTACACTAAGGTGTTAGGCACCTAACGGGTTACCTCTCCCAGGGCCCTTTGCATTAAAAGGTGGCTTCCAGGAGAAAGCACTATTTGGAAAGTGGGACTGTAAGCTTTGGGGTTCCTGGGTAGGAAGCTGCCTGGTCTTCAAGGCGCACTTCCCCAGCGACAGCCTGCGGGGCACCTGCAATCAGCTGGGCCTCCAACTTCCAGGTGAAGGCTGGCAGGGCCCCTCCGGTGTGGGCCTGGCGCAGGCGCCGAGGAATTCCCCATCTGCTCCTCTGTCTCCTGGCATCTCCCACAGCCCGTCTCTGTGGGAGAGAGGCAGCAATTAGCATAACTGGAACAGATCCTCTTTGTCTGCTTTCCAGACTGTGGGCTTCGGCCTCCCCAGAGACATGCTAATTATGGGGAGGGGACCCGGGTGCCTTTTGGCAGCGAGCCTGGCTCAGATGTGGCCGCTGCAGGAAAGGAAACTGGTGGAGGTGAGGCCAGGGCCAGGCTTGTGCGTGGAGTTACCCCTTCCTCGCCCGGGAAACCTGCTGCCCCGGCCCGCCAGCTCTCTCTACAGCTTCCTCCTCCAACCTGGTGGTCAGGAAGACACACTCGCTCTTGGCATGAGTATCTTCCATCGCCTCACCAGGGACTGGACTTCCTCCCCATCTGGACCGCAGCTCCTTCACAGGGACCCTTGTTTTATACTTAATTAATTAATCAATCATCAATCAAGGTTTATTAAAGAGACTTTGCCAACCACTGTGTAAAGACCAATAGGCTCCATCTGGAACAAGGCAAGTGCAGCCTGGTTGGGGGTACAGGGCATACAGCCAGATGGACAGTTAGCTACCAGTAGTGAACAGAGGGATGTGTCGGATGCTCTGGGAAGACTGAGGAGGGCGTACCAAAACTTGCCTGGGGAGGAGGGGGGGAAGGCTTCCTGGCGGAGGCGACAGCTGAACATCCTACATTAGGGATGAGTAGGGGCTTATCGCGTAGATGTGACAGACAGAGGGGAAGCATGCGCAAAGTCACCCAGCGGGAAAGAGCGTGGGGCTTCCTGTGACAAGGAGAAAATTCCGAGGCCATCTAAGTTAAATTGCATCAGTGGAGAGAGAGAGACAGCTGATAGTCTGTTCATGGCTGTGGGCCAACTGTCGGTTGGAAGTCGGATTAATTTCAGGTGGCTGTTTCCTGATTGCCCTCGCCAGGCACCACGGAACTGCAGCAGCCCTCGCTTTCCGGACTGCTGCCACCTCCACTCCGCAGGGACCTCCTTTGTGCGGACTCTGGGCCTATCCCAGGGCCCGCCCCGCTTCACTTTCTCCCACCGCTTTGCCCACCGCTAATGTGAATTCTTTCCATCTGTTTACATCTTTCTTCCCCTGCCCCCATTTTTATACGTGATGATAAAAATGCTTGCAGACGCCAAGAGGAGGGCCCTGTTGTCATTCCCCCCGGCCAAGCTGCTGGCGGTTAGGCTCCAGGCCCCAAGACCGGTCTTTTTTTTTTTTTTTGTCTGCTTTTTGTCTTGTCTTTTTTTGCTAGCATTGGCCTACTAAACCCTTTATTGTAAAAAGACGTTCAGCTGCGGAAGTTAAACATTTCTACTTAACACCTGGGACCACGGGTAGCTGCGGCAGCTGAACTGTGTGCCACCTGTGAGAGGGGCAGAGGACAAAAGGGAGAGGTAGGTGGTTGAGTGCTCTAAGGTTTTCTCTTTCAAGCTGAAGAGTTGGGAGGTTGGCCTGAGGTCACTGGGCAACCAGTGAGGGATTTCAGCGAGAGGGTGATGTGGTCAGAGTTGCATTTCAGAAGAAGAGGGCGCAGCGTGGAGGATGGGCTGAGGGCTGAGTGAAAGGGGGAGGCCAGGAAGGAACCAGAACTGCTGAGAAATGAGGTGGAGGCCGGGGGTGAGAGAGAAAGGAGGTGGTGAGGGAGAGAGGCATCTGGGTGCACAGCCCAGGGCCTGGGGTAGGAGCCTGGGTACATGGTGGGGCCATGGGAACCGAGAGAGGGGCGACAAGGAGGGCAACAGTCTGAGAGTTCTGTTCTGGACATAGGACGTTTGAGGTCCTTCTGTAGTGGAATGTGTTCCCAGACCACCTCCACCCGCCACCCACAGAGCCCAGGCATCCAAGGCAGCCTGTTCACTGTCTGGTGCTGATGGGGCAGTTGAGAGTGTGTTCATGACTTGGTCAGAGCTTGCTCTGGGAGGGGGTTCTGACATCTTGAAATAGAAAAGCCCCTTTCTGATGTGCTGCTGCCAAGTGGGCTTGAGAGGATGAAGAAATTACAGCATCTCCAGACCCTGTTGTTGTTGTTAAATATATTTTTATTCATTTCAGAGAGGAAGGGAGCAGGAGAGAGATAGAAACATCAATGATGAGAGAGAATCATTGATTGGCTGCCTCCTGCATAACCCCTTGGCTCCTGCAGCCCAAATAGATCAAGACGAGTATTGCTGGGAGAGTCCTAGAAGAGTGACAGGTGATGGGTTGCTACACTGGCCCAGGGCTACAGAGCCACACCTGCATCGTGTGGCTCCGCATTTTTTGCTGGTAGCCTGAGAGCAGCACTTTATCAGCCTGGGCTGGAGGCCAGTCCCATCTGAGATAAACAGCAGCTATTGCATGGGCCGCATCAGAGCGTGCCAGGATCACTATCTGGCCTGGAAGGCAGTTGCCCGGAGATGCCAACCCTGTCATCCTACAATATCTCCTCTGATTTGGATTAGTCCACCCGAAGATGATGTCCCCTTGTATTTAAAAAAAAAAAAAAAAAAAGATAAAATAGAAACCATCAGAAGCAGCCCCTTCCCTTCCTACTCACTGAACCGTCCTATATTTGTTTGTATCCTTTGCTCCTTCTCTGTGTCACAGTGGAAGTTGTCCCTCATCTCCTCGTGTCCAACTGACTCCCAACACTCTGTTTCTCCCAGGACCCTCTGGGCCTGTCTTACTGAGTAGAGCTGGAGTGTCCAGGCCTCCCCCACCTCACCTCAGTCCTCCTGTTTCTATAGCTACTCCTCTCCTCAGAGAGGGTCCCCTCCCATCAGGAGAGGTGGTTCTGCTGGTAGAACACCTCTAAGCCATCCTTCACTGATGTGCGTAATTCTGATATCCAACCGAAAGCTAGTTGGGCAAGTTTGGAAATTTTGGTGACTGCCAATTTCACACTTACCTGAGCACCAGAAGGATTATTTCTTCATTGCCTATTTTCTCATGAGAACGCCTTGAAATGAGTGTCCCTTCAATGAAAGCACATGACCCCCACCTCATACCAGAAGAACATCCAGATTTATGTAGAGGACAAACTCACTACAGGAGTCTTCTGAAAGGTCATTTCTTTTAGTGCTTTTAAGGGAAAGAACAAACACGGGCTTAAGTGTCTGCAGACCCAAGTTTAAGTCCAAGTTCACCCACTTACTGAGGGGCCACTGACCTCTTGGCACTTGCATTTTCTCCTCGGCATTTGCCCACAACAATACTTACTGCATAGCTGGTTGAAATGGTCAAATGAAGGAACATGGTGAAAGGTCTTTATACTACAGTTAATTTGTTAGTCATTAATAAATAATTAAATTTTTAAAAATATGTCTGCTGTATGAGGAAAACTGGCTTTCATGAGCTAGCCCAAGGTTAAAGGCCCTAGTCTAACTTTTTGATGTGGGGTGATTCTATGAGGCACATGCTATTGAGACAGAGTAGGACAAGGTTTATGCCAAGGTGGAGAACGAAATGTTGGCTAACGTCCTGTCTGTTCTGACTACTCTGGGTTTCAATCACATCAATAGGAGAAGAAAAATATGTTTTCGTATCACAATGTTTAATTTTATAGTAGTTTTTGGTACTACTCCCTTCTACTTCCCATCTCATACTCCCACCCCCATGGAATGGGAGTCTTCTCCACCTTCCATTGGTGCTCCCCTGGGCACTTCCAGCTCTGGGATCCCCTGTTCCTAGTGGGTGAGGCTCTGTTCAGTTTCACTTGGCCTGTACAGAGAGTCTCCCTCTTCCCCTCTGTCTCCCACTGTGACACCCATGGCCTTGCCACGCTGATGAGGCAGAAAGAAGCCAGCCAGGTGCTTTCTCCTCCTTCCATGGTCAGGGTGATTTCAAACAGTATGGTGATGGTGTGATGGTGCCATGTGAAAGGGAAAGCACCTCCGTTATTGCCTCACAGAGTCGGGGTGGGTTCAAAGGGCGTCTGTGTGAACGGGAAAGCACCTGGGAGCAAAGCCATAAACAACAGTCAGAGTAGAGCAGGCCAGTGGTAACTGGCTTCCTACTTTCTCCACATCTCATCCAGGAGCCTCAGGGCTGACCTAGGGGTCTCTATCTACACTCTTTAAGTCCTGGGAATTGCAAGTTGACTGGGAGATAGTCACCTGTCTTCAGCTGGAATCCCTGGGGAACAGACTCTGCCCGAGATGGAGAGTTGTGTGCAGGACTTTGACTAGGGAGCAATGTCTGGACCATTACTCCTGGGGAGTGAAGGCAGAAGGTCTGGGTAGGGTAAGAGTTGAGCTATGATGCAACAAGGACTTCTGCTGATCCCACCATCTACTATAGCCCTTCAGAGTTGTCCTGAAGACAAGGAGGTAGGGCCTGGATGTGTACTACCCTGAGGGCGGGGCTCTGACCTTGAACCCCTTGGTTGGCTGAAAACAATTCCTGGAAAGAGGTTCAGATGAGAGCCCTCAACTGCCAACATGCAGCTGGGGAATGAGGGTCTGTGCTGAGGGAGGCATTTGGGTGGCCCTCCACATGCCCACTGCACATCTATCTAAAGTGGTATCTTGGCATTTTTGAGTGTTCAAATTTTACATTTTAAAAATGTCATAAATAAGTAATTGTGTATTTTCTTAAACTTGTTCTATCCAAAAATATTTTTTCATGTATTCAGAGACAGTAAGCCATATAGCTCCCTGAAGAAATCATTTTGTCAGTAGAAAGTCAAACAGTAAATTAACAAATTTGGTGTAAAAAGAATTCAAATTAAGAATTGATGAAGAAACATTGAAAAACTCAACATGAAGATATCAATTCTCCTCAAACAGATCAATAAATTCAATGCAATGCCTACAAAAATCTCAGCAGACTTTCTGTAGAAATTGAGAAGCTGATTCTAAAATTCATCTGAAAATGCAAATGACCTAGAATAGCTAAAACAACTGTAGAAAAAAAATTACGGTTGAAAAACTATCGGTGCCCAGTGTCAAAACTTATAAAGCAGCAGTAATCAACAGACTGTGGTATTGACATCAAAATAGACAAATAGATCAGTAAAACAGAGTCTAGAAATAAAGCCACATATAGATGTAGGAAACTCAAAGTGCCTGGATAGACAGATGGTGTATCCATACAGTGAAAACTACTCGGCAATAGAAAGGAGTGAACTACTAGTACATGCAAAAACATGGATCCATTTCAAAATAATTATACTGTGGAAAAGGTGGGGGGGAAAAGAGGACATACCATACATATATTTTTCCTACAATCCTAGGAAACTCCAGCTCATCTATAGCATCAGAGAGCATGTCGGTATTGCCTGAAGAGAGGGCAGCAGGTAGGACCACACAGGGGCACGAGGAAACTTCCAGAGGTGAGTAATATGTTCACTATCTTGACCGTGGTGATGATTTCACAGTTTCATGATGAATTCACACATCAAAACATAAAACTGTATGATTTGCATCTGTGTGTATTGTGTCCATTAAACCACAATAAAACTGTTTGATGAAGAAGAGGGGGAGAAAGAGGAAAAGGAGAAGGGGAAGGAGAAGGAGGAAAGGGAGGGGCTGGAAGAAAGAGAAGAGGAAGAACTAATAAAGAAGCCTTGCCCTAACCGGTTTGGCTCAGTGGATAGAGCGTTGGCCTGCGGACTGAAGGGCCCCAGGTTCGATTCCGGTTAAGGGCACGTACATTGGTTTTGGGCACACCCCCTAGATTGATGTTTCTCTCTCATCGATGTTTCTAACTCTCTATCTCTCTCCCTTCCTCTCTGTAAAAAATCAATAAAATATTTTTTAAAAAAAAGAAGCCTTGAAGGAGGGAGAGACATCTGCGGTGTGGTCACCAGGGAAATGAACTGCGGGGGTGAAGCCACACTTCTGAAACTCTCATACTTCTGAGATTCTCAGCCTGTACAGGGAGGTTGGGTTAGCCTAGAGTCTAGACAGAAAGAAGAAAGTAGGACTGGTCTCTCGGACAGGAAGGGAGAATGAGGTGTTGGGGTGGTGAGAGAATGCTCTGCCTCCCAATAGTTGAGGTGTTGGCTTCACAACAACCCCCTGAAGTTGTCTTGGGATAATGACCAGGGCAGAAGCCAAGATTTCTTTCATTCTAAAGTGTACTCTTAGCTTCTCCACGCCAGTGAGATAATCCCGGCCTCTGTTTCTGGCCTCAACACTTTCAAAGCTCGTATGTGGCCTCTGATCATGACCACTCACTTCCTGTGAAAGAATAAAAGAGGTAGAGCGTGGCTTCCTTTCGCTGAGATGATAGCTCTGGTCCAGATAACTCTGCTCCTTGCGGCCCCAGCTGACATCTACACTTGGGTCCTTCCTTGCTTGGACCTGTCCCAGCTTCCAGACATTTCCAGCAGCCCTTTTGCACCACAACACATACATGCACTGGTATGATATAAAGTCAAGGTTAAGCGGTATTGCTAACTACAGATGTTTAGGACAAAACATGACCTAACCCTGGTTTATATTTGTTTTACTCTTATTTCTTTTATTTACTTATTAATCTTTTTTTAATTAAATCTTTATTGTTCAGATTATAACATTTGTTCCTCTTTTTTCCCCCCATAACTCCCCTCCTCCCAGTTCCCTACCCACCCTCCGCCCTCACTCCCCACCCACTGTCCTCATCCATAGGTGCACGATTTTTGTCCAGTCTCTTCCCGAATCTCCCACACCCCTTTCCCCCCGAAGAATAGTCAGTCCATTCCCTTTCTATGTCCCTGATTCTATTATGATCACCAGATTATTTATTCACTTGATTCTTAGATTCACTTGTTGATAGATGCATGTTTGTTGTTCATAATTTGTATCTTTACCTTTTTCTTCTTCTTCCTCTTCTTAAAGGATACCTTTCAGCATTTCATATAATACTGGTTTAGTGGTGATGAACCCCTTTAGCTTTTCCTTATCTGTGAAGCTCTTTATCTGACCTTCAGTTCTGAATGATAGCTTTGCTGGATAAAGTAATCTTGGCTGTAGGTTCTTGGTATTCATCACTTTGAATATTTCTTGCCAATTCCCTTCTGGCCTGCAAAGTTTCTGTTGAGAAATCAGCTGACAGTCGTATGGGTATTCCCTTGTAGGTAACTGACTGTCTTTCTCTTGCTGCTTTTAAGATTCTCTCTTTGTCTTTTGCTCTTGGCATTTTAATTATGATGTGTCTTGGTGTGGTCCTCTTTAGATTCCTTTTGTTTGGGGTTCTCTGCGCTTCTTGGACCTGTAAGTCTATTTCTTTGACCAGGTGGGGGAAGTTTTCTATCATTATTTCTTCAAATAGGTTTTCAATATCTTGCTCTCTCTCATCTTCTGGCACCCCTATAATTCTGATGTTGGTATGCTTGAAGCTGTCCCAGAGGCTCCTTACACTATCTTCATATTTTCGGATTCTTTTTTCATTTTGCTTTTCTGGTTGGGTGTTTTTTGCTTCTTTGCATTTCAAATCTTTGCCTTGATTCTTGCGCTCCTCTGGTCTGCTGTTGGGAGTCTGTATAGTATTCGTTATTTCAGTCCATGTATGCTTAATTTCTAGTTGGTTCTTTATCATAACATCGAGGGTCTCATTAGATTTCTTGAGGATCTCACTACATTTATCGGCGGCTTCTAGACAGTTCTTAAGAGACCTTAAAAGTGTGGTTCTGAACTCAAAATCCTCCATTGACAGTTTTGTCCTGTTTCTTTGTCTCCGCATTTTTTATGCTTTCTTGGTGCACCCCCTAGTGGTCTTTGTGCGCAGTCTTGTTGTAGTTAAGCCTTGATTGTTGTCAGCAATACCGGGGGTGATTTGACCTCCAGGCTAACTGGCTATGAGAGTCCGTATTAATCTTTTTTTTTTTTTGAGAGAGAGACTATCCCCAATTTGTAGATAAACCCAGTTATAAAAGGCAGCCTAGTTCCCTCTTGGTTTAATGGAACAGAACTTCAATACCAGCTTAGAGTTAAAAATGATAGAAAGATCAACTTCTATCTGGTCTAAGCCCCTATAACAGAGGTGGGCAAACTTTTTGACTCAAGGGCCACAATGGGTTCTTAAACTGGACCGGAGGGCCGGAACAAAAGCATGGATGGAGTGTTTGTGTGAACTAATATAAATTCAAAGTAAACATCATTACATAAAAGGGTACGGTCCTTTTTTTTTTTTTTAGTTTTATTCATTTCAAACGGGCCGGATCCGGCCCGCGGGCTGTAGTTTGCCCACGGCTGCCCTATAATCTAGGTCCCATGCAATCAAACCTATATCCTCACTAATGTTCCCCAATGTCCATCTTCTTCCTAACATCCACCTTCAGGCAATTCTACTAAATTTAATAATTTAGTAATAATTTAATAATTTCTATTAAATTATTATTCCAAATATATTTTCTCCTTGTTCTTGGTGAAAGGAGTTGTTGTCCACTTCCTACCAATAATTAGTACAAATGGAGGCTATATCTTATATTAAAGTAACTTTTTGTCAAACCCTAGGCTTAAGCATCCATAGGTCTCTCGACTTTTAAGAACTGAGTTGCCACACCACTAAGAATTTTGTAGATTTTTATTAGTCTTGAAATTGGTTAATCTGAATGTAAAAACTAACCATATATTTGTTTTTATACATTACATACACTTGAAAAATAAATAATGTTCTGCATAGCATTTAAAAAAGCAGCAGCATATACAAATAAGTCTTCAAGCAAAATGTATAAATATAGGACCCACCGAGGATTCGATTCTTAAGGTTCCACACTAAAGACAGGTCAGAGGTAGCCAGGAGGCACAGTCAGTAACACAAGCTCCACTTTGGCTGGAAAGCAATGACAGAAACAACAGAAGAGGCACACAGTTGGATGGAGACACCTTGACTTAAGACTTGACTAAGTATGTCTTTGAAGTTTGACATTGAACAAAGATACAACTTTGGCACAAGACAGGTTAAAACAGGGTCCTTTAAAAACCTCAGTACAAAAAAATCACTCTTTCCTCCCCCACCTGGTATCATATCTCCTTCCAAATAAATCTCATCCATAAAAAGCCCCACCCCTTAGCACAGTTGTTTTCGTGGTTACAGGTTAATAAAAGGGCTTGGGTTTTATGAATGGCTCTGAGAAATATTGCTTGTTTGTCACATCTGGGGCAGATTGGAGAGAAATGGCTATAAACGTCTTAATGAAGTTGCAGAGATCAACATACCATGGACTTTGCCTCTTAGAAATCTGGGTCCTTACCTGGCCCCTGTCACCAACATGGTATATAATTCTAGACACGTGGCTGAACCTCAGAGCCTCATTTTATACAGAGTTCATAATGGCTTCCCTGTTCACCTCCTGTTGTTAATCTCTAATTAGGTGACCCACATGAAAATCTTTTGGAAAGTAAAAATGGGTTCCTTGGATATCATGTATATTAATTCAAATAAAGAATTAGAGGCTTTTCCAAGAAGTTCAACAGAAAAGGGGCTGGTATTAGAGCAAGGTATTTCTAAGGAAGAAAAACAGCATGTGAAATCTTAGCACCAGCTGTTTGACAGGCGATGGTTCTGGATAAACAGATATGTATAACATATGTAATGCCTTCTACCTTCCTCAACAAAAGAGATTTTGCTCCAAAGCAATCATATCTGGTAGTTGGCCACTATTCCGATCCCCAGCACATATGACGCCCTGCTTGCTACTCTGCTGGTGATCAAACATATCACTTTTAGGGGGAATGCACATGCTAACTAAGAAGAAATAGGTAGAAACTACTGAAAACCCCAGGGTCCCCATTCTTCCATCCTCCCCAATGCCCCTTGTGCCTTCATCATATGTATAATCGTGGACCATTTAAACTTTAAGGGAGTCTACAAATCCCAATCCCATGAAGGTTAAGTGCTTAATAAACATTTATCCAATAAAAAAAATGAGCAATAAAAAAATAAGAAAGCCAATAATGTGTGCTTTAGAGAGTGAGTTAAGGAACAGGACAGAATGTCAAAGAAGTAACCGACATTGATCGATGCAGCTCGTTGAACCCCAACATCGAGGGCCTCAGCATCACCCCAGATCGACCGTCTCTGGGTGAACAAGGACACAGGTCTGCCGTCCTGACAGGTCAGCTCCCAGCGGGAAGGCCTGTCACTACGACACAAGTCGGGCCCCACCCTGCCAGCCTTCCACATAGGCCCCCTCCAGAGCCAGTGGTCCTCGCCAGGCAAAGCCCAGGCCCACCCAGTCACTTCGCAGCCAGCCCGGTGTGCACGAGAGGCCCAGGCATTTGGCTGTTTGCACACAGGTCTGGCCTTGGAGCTATTCTAGGGCAGCAGCAGGAAGAGCAGTGCACTTTCCCCTCTGGCGAGAAGTCCCAGTTGTCATGGGAGGCAAGGTCCTGGGCCAAGCAGGCTCTTCCCTGTGCTCCAGCGTCAAGGCCAAGAGCGGTCCTTCCATCAGGTGGGTCCTCAGCAGTAACTTTCCTCCTTGTGCTTGGTAGGCGGGGCGGGGGGGCCTTGCTGGCACCCTCAGGGAAGCTCCACAGTTTGCCTGAAAGGAAGCAGGTGCGAGTGTGAGCCTAGACTGAGTCGTTAAATTAGATGGGCAGTTTCAGAATCCCACAGTCCTGTGACCACTGAGCTGTGGTCACACTGACGCTCCGTAACAGGAGACAGAGCAGCTGGCCTGCAGCCCGGCCCTCAGGATGGCAGACAGTTCATCACAGGGGACCCGGCGCGGGTGCAGCAGCTTGACCATTGACAGCCAGATCAAAGTGAGGTGGTTTATCTGAGCAAGAAAAGGCCTTGGCTTGAGTAAACCAATCTGCCTCAATCCTTGCTCCACTGTCGCCAGCTGGGGGACCTGGAAAGAGTTTACCCTGAACTCCCGGAGCCTCGGTTCCCCACTGAGCATAGGGTTAACAACACCAACGTCCTGGGGTTGATGCTAAAAATTAATGAAGGCACTGAATGCAAGGTGGGCACATGTATGTGCTCAGCCTATGGCAGTAAAACTATTATCTAGGACAGTGATGGCGAACCTATGACACGCGTGTCAGAGGTGACATGCGAACTCATTTTTTTGGTTGATTTTTCTTTTTTAAATGGCATTTAAATATATAAAATAAATATCAAAAATATAAATCTACCCTAACTGGTTTGGCTCAGCGGATAGAGCATCGGCCTGCAGACTGAAGGGTCCCAGGTTCAATTCCGGTCAAGGGCATGTACGTTGGTTGCAGGCACATCCCCAGTGGGAGATGTGCAGGAGGCAGCTGAGTCGATGTTTCTAACTCTCTATCCCTCTCCCCTCCTCTCTGTAAAAAATCAATAAAATATATTTATATATATAAATCTTTGTTTTACTATGGTTGCAAAGATCAAAAAATTTCTATATGTGACATGGTACCAGAATTAAGTTAGGGTTTTTCAAAATGCTGACACGCTGAGCTCAAAAGGTTCGCCATCACTGCGCTAGGACCTTGGTTGGGGCAAGAGGTAGAGGTTGGTGGTAGGGCCGGTCTCCCTTTTCTTCAGCAAGCGTTTAGACTCAGAGGACATGTGACAAATTCCCCTTTTGGATGAGCCCACCGCCTCACACCTTGAGATATCAGCTTTCTTCAGTTCTGAAATAAAGGGACTCCAGCACAGGGCAATGGGACACTGATGCAAGGCGACCCCTTTGTCTGATTCAGCGACACAGACGAGCACTCCTGCTTCCCAAAAGGGGGAGAATTGCCTACTAATATCCACTCACACCAACCTGGGTCCCCAACAACCTAAAAGGGAACTATACTGTGTGGTTCTCCTTTACTTCTTCCCCAGCTCCACACTCCAACCTGGTGCCCAGTCCCATGTCCACGCGTGCTGGGCGAGCAGTCAGCATGTGCTGCGTGAACATAGGAGAAAGTCCCGGTTACCTGGTTCCACTTCTTATTCTTCCGCTGTCCAGACACTTGTGGAACCAGAGCTCTTGGCCAGGGGATATGCTGGTGTTCTCAGGGTCTTCTGCACAAAAAGCATATCTAGGAGGAAAAAGAAACCACCGAGGTCACCAACACTCTACAGGGGAAGGCACGTGGCTGTGCATTAGCCAGATGGTGCTTTCTGGATCCAAGGTGGACGGAGCGAAGAGGAAAGAGAAGTCTTCCTCATGCTGCACCTTGACTCAAGGGCCTTCGGAACACCCTACCGCGACTACAGGCAGACCAGACCGGGTCTCGCTCTGAGGTGCCTCATGATTCTGCTCATGTAGCCTTTAGCCACACCTCTTCCACATTCTTCTCTCGTCTGTTCCAAAGACTGCTGCCTCTCGGAAGCCTCCCTGACTGCCTGAGACCTTGCTCTCTCAGTTTAATAGGAAAGCATGTCTCTCAATTTAATAGGAAAGCAATTTAACAGGAAATGCTGCTTTTGTTATTGTCGTTACTTCTTATGGCCTGGTGTCAATAACGAATGTTCCCTCTTATTTAACACATGATGCACTGCCTTGAATGGCATGTGGATTCCTATATCTATGGTGGACTGTAATCTCCTTGAATAAAGGAATGCGAGGTGCCTCCGGTACAGACCTTTTAAATACCCACCAAGGAGCATGGCTGGGCTCAGCTGTGAGTTAAAACAAAGATTCGGGAAGTGGACAGCAGGATCACAGGTAGAATCCGGGGTCGAATAACCATTTCAATTATAACTGACAGCCAAATCACGTGGCCCACCCCCACCCCCACCTCAGAAGCATATGATTAGCCTGACCCCATGACCAACAGATGGGAGGGACACGTGACCCTGATGCTCACCTGCAGGACAAAAGCCATAATCAGAACAGCTTTAAGAACCTTTACCAGGAAGCCCCTACAGCACATGAACCTATCAGAAGGTGACTCGCCTTATCACAAACAGAAAAAAATTAAAACAAGAGTAGGGGACCAATTCATACCCAACAGGGTAGCAAGAATGTCCCACCCAATACAGGTGAGGAGGAGGGGAAAGGAGAGCTCTTATTCTGTGGCTAAGATTGAAAATTGGTCCAACCACTTGGGACGGGAAATTAATAACATCTAGTCGAGTGAAGAAGACATGCACTATAACTTCGAAATTCCACTTTTTAGTATTCATACCCCAAAGAAGCCCTCACACATGTGCACCTCCGCTCCTCTCACGGCCAGCCTGTGCCAGCGGCGATGAGTGCACACAGGGCATCTGAAGACTGTGATGGAGCAAATGCCAAATGAGGTACAAAGGGGGCAGAGGCTGTTTCCAACCATCGTAAGGCTGACCATGACCTCCTAGAGGCCTGCCGAAGGATTTGATCAAGGTTGCCCCCAACACTCTCTTGACAAAGGTCCGGACTTCCCTGGCTTCTACTTAGAAAGAAGCTGCTCAGAGTGCCAAGGCTCAGAGGTGAAGGCAGTGACAGATAAAGGTCTGGATTTTCCATGCTAGTCTTGGGGTTACCAGGCGCTGGTAACTGGAAGCTGCCAGCAGGCGTAGCATACAGGGTTCTCTTCTACTTGACGCCAGGACCCTGCCCCATGTCCTTGACTCACAGCCTCGGAAGGAGAGGTCTGATGCTCTGAAAATAGGATGCTCGGGAAACCGGGTCCCACCAGAGACCTCATCCTGGGGGCTTCCTGAACTGGGTACTCTGGTTTGTTCCATGCAAGCAAAGACTTGTCGTTGCATGGACCTCAGAGCACACAGTTAGCAAGCAGCACTCCTGAAAAGCCCTGTCCGGGGGCAGCCCTGCTTCCTCTGGGCCAACACAGGGCTTGGCAAATAGAACGAGGGCTGGATTGCAGCCCCCACTTGCGCACCCCCTCAGCCAAGGGCCTGTGATCAGGGCCCAAACGTCGACAGATGTCTTGATCTGGACTTCGCTTTCCCTTGCAAAGGTGTTTGAGGTTTTGCCCCCGTGTTCCGGATATGAAAGGACTGAAGGTGCTTGCTTAGCAAAGGAAAGGACACGGCCCAGGCACACGCCTTGTGCTCACCACTGACATGGGGCCAAAAAGGGTCATGAGGCACTTACTTGCGCTGGGTTTCCCCAGACTTGACCCGGATGCGCCTGATAGTCACTTCCTGCTCAGGCTTCCGGGACTGAGACAGGTATCTGCGAAACTCGGTCCACAGGCTGTACCAGGACTGAGGTGCCCGTTTCCAGGTGAGTCTGATCTTCAAGAGGTCTCCCAAGTCCTCCTCTGTGTACACCAGGAAGGTGTTGGTGGCATTCAGCCCGATCCGCTCCACTCTGCAAGGGGCGAGAGAAGCGGGTCTCACTCCCCAGCCACTTGGAAAACTGCCACACCCGTGGGGTGATGCCCTGGCAGCACCTGCCCCCACGGACAGGAGAGAAACAAGGAGAGGGCTCTCCCCCAGGTCCTCCACCCGCACTGGCATCACCAAGGTGGAAGCCCACTGTCTCCACGCTGACAGAAAGATAATGTTGCCTACTGCACCCCAGACTTTTATCAAAAATTCCTGAGTACCTACCTCCCTATTGATACTACTTCCTGGGGGCACAGGTCCAAGAAAGAACAGAAATGAGAAAGCAGAGAGGAGTCACATCCCCTCTCAACAGTATCCTCTTCCTCTCTGCCCACAGGCATCTGTCTCCTGGGAAACTCCTAGCCCCCTCCAGCCCATTAGACATTTGGGGAACCTGCCTCACCCCATTTGTGGGTGTGACTGTTTGCATACAAACCT
This sequence comes from Myotis daubentonii, assembly GCF_963259705.1. Taxonomy (NCBI): domain Eukaryota; kingdom Metazoa; phylum Chordata; class Mammalia; order Chiroptera; family Vespertilionidae; genus Myotis; species Myotis daubentonii. The sequence continues at coordinate 85,523,434 of NC_081847.1, read as the reverse complement.
GGTCTCCCAACTAGACCCTGAGCCCTGATAGCCACTACTTTGATGACGCCTTGTATGTAAGGAGTGCTCAACAAATATATCCAGATTGCTATGTGCCCCTCCCACAGATAATTAGAAATGGTCCAAATTTCCTAATGTCAGGCGTTGTCTGAAATGAAACAGCACTTTCTGTCCAGCTGATCCAGCAGCTTCTCACGCTGCTGATGTATCCTGGGAGCTTCCCTCCCAGAAACGTTGTGTGTCAAGGGCCTGGTGGGGGAGAGCAGACGGAGAGACAGAGGACTGCAGAGGCCGCTGGAATCACCCAGCCCTCAGACCACACCCCTCTGCGCGGTTCACACACTCCCGCGCTCTCTCATTCTCATACCAACCTGTCCTCACCCCAGCGGAGGGAACTTGGGACTTACACTTCCAAAGGCAGCATCTGCGAGTCTGCACTGGTGCCATAAAGGGTGACATAAAAGATGGGCTCGATTTCTGTCGTGTTCTTGTAGCTGAAGAAATGGATCTTCATCTGGTAATGATAAACTGCAGAGACAGCAGAACAAAGACAGTGTGGGCCTTGATTGTCATCCCAGGGCAACCTGTCCCAAACTGAGTCATCTGTCACTGGGTTTTTAGGGACTGTCATCCTTTGGGTCCAGCCCAGCCTCCAGCTTCTCTCTGGTCTCATTCTGTCCAGTGGCGTAAGAGGGATAGAAGAAGGAGCTCTAAACTGGGGGTGCAGGAGACCTTTGGGGATTCTGGCCCAGCTGCTTTCCTATTGCATAGCCTTGAATTAAGGACCAAGGCTCTTTGAGCCTCAATTTCCTCATATGTAAGTAACGCCCACGATTCCCACAAAAGTTTATGGTTTTATAACATGTTATAAAATGGCAAGATATCCTTTTGATCCCTATTGGTCCTACCTCAGATTTCTTGTGATAATCAAATATGAGCAGCTTTGAAAAGTTAAATGCAGGAGAGATTTAAGATATTAACACCCTGATCATGGAGTGATGATTCACATCACAAAAGGAGTGCCCACCATTGGTTTTTAGATTAGCTTTCCTACGGCAAGCACAACGCAATCCGATTTGCAATGGTTTGCTCTAACTGTGCCGGCCACGCCTCCCCGGCAGGGATGTGACCTGTTTCACCAGGTGTTTAGAAGGAGGGGGACAGGCCTCAGGGCGCGGCGGGGACAGGTTACCTCGGAAAGGCATGCCCGCCCGGGTTTTTAGGTACATCTTGCTGTTCCTCTTGTGCCTCGTTCTCTTGGCGTTGTAGCCAATGCTATTACAACGGTTCTTCCGGCAGCTGAGACAGATCCCCTTTTTGAAGCGGCGCGAGTCCGTGCACTGGAACGCAAAGCTCGCCTTGTCCTCGTTCATCAGGGAGTCAACAAAGAGGAATATGGCCCGCTGGTGCTCACATTTCACGCCCTCTGCGATCGCTGTTGGGGAGGGAGAGTCAGAGAGCATGCATGATTGATAAGCCGCTTCTCAGTGATCTGCCCGCTCAGTCAGTAAGTACTGTGCAAAATTGGTACTCAGTAAGTACTGTGCAAAATTGGTACTCAGTAAGTCCTGTGCAAAATCTTCAACAAACATGTATTCCTATTGTTATAAAAAGAAATTAATCAATAATAACTGGACCTTCTCAAAGCTTGAGAAGGCAGAACACAGGCCACGGGAGGCCGCTCACAGGCTTGTAGGATGAGGAGTGGCAGACAGTTGGAGGGCCGTTGTGGGGGGAAGTGGGAATAATGAAATAAATGTGGTTGGGATCTCTAGCAGTGGTGGCTGATATAGGAGAGGGTGAGGTAACTGAGTCAAACTTCCCCATGAAGCAGAAAATAAGGAACTCACTTCCATATGCAATTGACCCCAAGACATCGTTGAGTCCACAACCCGGCTGGAAGTCACCCCCGTTGGGGTAGATGTCGATGTGGCCCACGGGCATCTGAATCCCGATGCTCAAGCCGAAGGAACGCGTGTAGGTGTGGAGGACATCCACAAAGTCTGCGTCGTCAGGGGACAGCCTGCTGTGGATGTCCACCCCTTCGAACATGGGCCCGGCAGGATCCAGACCTACAGCAGAAGGGGGAGCCGAGACGGACTGTGTCAGATGCGCCCAGTCGAGCCCGAGGATGCAGAATGAAACTGTCCTCAGAGCCCAGCCAACCTGCCTGCAGCCCAGGAACTTGGCTTTCTTCTGCCCCCTTCGCCTGCCCTGACACCTCGGCTGACTCCGTAGACTGCCCACAAGCTTCATCCTGGCACATACCAGGGCTGTCAGAAGTGGGGCAGTTCTAGAAAGAACTCGGGCTGGCTGAAACTAAGCCGTTCATCCCATTTATCCTGCCACTGAGAGCCGCAGAGGAGCAGGCTTTTCACAAAATAACTGAGCTACCTCCATTTCTGGAGGGAAGACTCAGTCTCCCCAAACTGAGCTATTTATATTTCGACTTAATTGGTCCTCTTCCTTTAGTGATGACCCAGGCCCAGGGGTGGAATAGCGAGGGTGAGTGGGGACACCAGATACACTGAGAACCTATACCCCACGCCTCCAGAACCCTTCTGCTTGGCAGCTGCTCAGAGAAAACACCCTGCAAACGTTCTGGATTGGACAGGCAAGCAGCACGGGGAGAGCGCTGGCTCTCGCATTTGAAGATCACAGATATCGCTGGGGAGCTCGTTACAAATTCAGAGTCCACTCTGCAGCTACAACACACTCTGGGCAGGCAGACCAGCCACTGGTTACTGTGTGTGTGTGGGGGGGGGGGCTGGGGGAGAGGGCAGGGAAGGGAACTGGGCAGGCGTGGCAACCATACGAGAGACTTTCACCATCTTTTAATGTTGGAACCCACCGGAATGCAAAACCATTCAAAAAAGGAATTTGCAAACTATAAAATGCAGGTTCCTAACCCCCGTAGAGATTCTAATTAGTAGATCTGGTGCGGGGCCCAAATATATATATTTATTCTCCAGGTGATCCTAAAAGTAGCTAGTCTGTGGGCCAGGTTCTGAAAAATTTCGCCACGCTTCAGTACCATCTATGAAATGGAACCTGAATGTCTTAATTTATACAGTTCGTGTGAGATAATATAAGATTAAGTGCTTGTCAGTGTAAATACTAGCTACTATTATGAAACCCAAGTAATTATGGGTGCCAAATTCATCCCAACCCAGAAGGCTCTTCAGACACAGAGAGAAAAAGGGAAGAAAAGAGTATTTACAGTCGAGGAAGGGGGTCTGTTTAGTCTAGAACAGTGGTTCTCAACTGGGAGGGATTTTGCTTGTAAGGGGACATCTGGCAATGTCTGGAGACATTTTGGGTTGTCAAAATTGGGGGAGGGGGAGAGAAGCTACTAAGCATCTAGTGGTTAGAGGCCAGGGCAGCTGATAAATATCCAATAATGCTCAGGGCAGCTCCACAACAAAGCATTTGAATGGAGCGGAGGTTAAGAAACCCTGATTGAGAAACAAGGCAGGGAGGAGACATGACCAAAAACAGTCATAAAAAGGAAGTGATGCTACCTACTGTCAAGAACTGTTCCAGCCCTGGCCGGTTTGGCTCAGTGGATAGAGCATCAGCCTGCGGACCGAAGGGTCCTGGGTTTGATTCCGGTCAAGGGCACGTACTGCTCCCCAGCCTGGGCCCTGATCAGGAGGCAACCCATCGATGTGTTTCTCTCACATCAATATTTCTCTCTGTCTTTCCCTCTCTCTTCCACGCTCTCTAAAAACCAATGGGAAAATATCCTCAGGTGAGGATTTAAAAAAGACCTGTGTTCCCTAGGCCCCAGTGCCACCGAACCAGGAGCACATTGTGGGCTTGAGAGAGGAGCTTTAGGAGAAGCAAAAGGCAAAGCTATTGTCCAGAGTGGACAGTAAACCTGTGGAACTCATTACTCGTGAGAACGGGTGGAGGTGGAGACTAAAGAGTTTCCAGAGGTTTAGAGAAACACACGAAAGGCAGAGGCAGCTTGGGGAGGCCAGGCTACTCGTGGGCTCACCCCAGCCCAGGACCCAAAAGAAAGATGGCACAAAAGCAGCGTCCTCCCAAAACAGCCCACGATGCCTTGTTTTAGAGGCTGCAAGAACCACAGTTCTGACACTAACAGCCTCTCCCCTGCCTGCTGCCATGTCTCCTGGAGGGAAGAAAGAAAAGGAAAAAAGGAACATTCTGCTTTGCCACCAATACAAGAGAGGGGCTCTTTGCTTGGTGTGAACAAAAGTCTCCACCAGACGGTCAGTGCCATGGGAACCGAGCTGCGCGGGAGGAATGCAGGCGGCTGAGGGCTTCTCGACAGGCCTGCTGGCGGCCAGGCGGGGCCTTCCCTACCCAGACTGCCCGGCCTGACACGGGGCCAGGGCTCACACTCTGGGGAAAGTTGCACAGTTTACTTTTTAAACTCGGAATGGGACGGAGAACTTATCCCCTCCGTAAAGAGAGAGCAGATGGAGAACCACCCCTCCTTCCACTCAGCCTGACTCCTCCGAAAGTGCTCTGTCCACACACACTCACGGGCATGCACACACTCATGGGCGTGTAAGATATCGGACCCATTGTTTAAGCACCGAGCCATCGTTTCCCTATCTGCAAAATGCAGCCAAAAGGACCCCCTTGGCCTGGTGCTATGTGACTTACGTATGGCACAAAGCACCTGCCACACAGTAGGTGCTTGACATTAGGTAGCATCTAGCCCAGAGCCTACAGAGTGGTCACTTAATTCATATTTCTTGAATGAATGAATGAATGAATGAATCTATTTGCTTATTTATGTATAACTAAGTAGACAAGTGTTCAATTAGAAATATATGATCTATTATATCACAGAATTCCCTCGGACGCCTAATGCACAGCTCTCTGATCCAAGCAAGACTGGGAGTCCCTTCTCCCCCTGCAGGCCCAGGCCTCTGCACTGCAGCAGCAGCAGCCTCAGGATCCCACTCCGCTACAGTCTCTGGTCCTCTCACCCATCGGGGCCACCTGCTTCCCAGGCCCATGAGAAAGAAGTCTGAGGGGAGAGGAGAATGCACAGCCTCCCCCATCAGGCATGCACCACAGCGCATGTCAGGTCAGCCAAATACCCTCCAAGGGGCTGCTTGGCAACTGGACCGAGGCCACTCCTTCCTGTTGTGCTCACCCAAGGCCCCCGTTCCACAGAGAAAGGCCGGGGAGAAGGGGCTGAGCTCAGGACATGCGGCCCCCGTGCCCCAGGCCGACAGCGCAGAGGACTGATTAGCATTCTGCCCGAAGCCCACATCTCAGCAGCTGCCACCCAGACAGGGGAAAAACCGGAACGCTCCTCACAGCCCCTCTCCTTTCGGATTTAGAAATCAGGAAAGGGAGGCTCTGCAGGTCGTCCTTGTTGCTAAGGACTCTCGGGTGGGGGCCTGGTGTGTGCCGGCCGCCACCAGAACAGCTGGCCCTGCTCTGGACATCACACGTTGCACGGAGACGGAAAGGAGGTGCTCAGGCGATAGGACCCAGCCGGGCTCAGGGTCAAACAGCTTTGCACTCAGTGGTTAATGAGCAGTCATGTGTGGCCACACAATCACTGCCCACCTAGAGGGCTCAGGCCCCGTGGCCATGGCAATAAAAAGTAAAGTTCTCAAAGTATGCTGAACCAGATCATTGGATCTAAAGGAGTGTGAGTGTGTGTGTGCATGTGCACGCATGCCAGGACATTCGACTTAAGCCCAGACAATGATATAAAGAGGTCCACTAAAACCTCACAAATACGTGTGTTTTTTTAAATCTACCCCAGCAGCTTATTGCTGAAACCTGAAACTCTACCTTTACTAAATCTTTCTTTAGCTAAGAACACCCTTCCACTTCAGTCCTGTTTCAAAATGAAATTGATCCACTCTTTCCTTCTATGGTAGGGGTGGGGGGAAAGCTGGAAGTGAAGACAAATGAGAGAATGTTGGAAGGAGGTTGAAAGTTCAGGGCAACAAATCTGCCATTCATTTTAGCCTAGAGCAAGCCCCGTGTCTGTATTGGAGGGGCCCCAACATGGTAAAGAGACTCTTTCCCACTTTTCAGAGTCATTAGAGGATTTAACCCAAAGGCCCACATCAAAATCTCACTAAAACGGAACGCTCAATTTTCTATTGACAACCTGGGTGCCAATATCAGCAAGGTGTCTTTAAAGACAAAGTTTTAATCATCCGTTCTAAACAGGCCACTATCACTAATAAATATGCCAGCCAAAAACGCTGGCAAGAGGCTGTTGGTAGATGAACTAGAAATTGGAGGCAGAATCCAAACTAGAATCCAGCCCTCACTCTTTCCCTGGAGGTCCTAGAGTACCACAGGCAGGGGTGGCAGTGAGCCCCAGAAGCTTGGAGGCCAGGGCTCCACCCCACTTCTGCCCTTTAGTTATCAGCTGTTTGCCCCTGGGTTTGTCCTCACCTGTTGAGTCAGACCAGTGGTTTTCAAACTGGGGCTTTGGGACCCGGTGATGCCTCCGGGGGAGGGGAAGGCCCAAACAGCAAGACTAACACTACCCACCACACACCCAGCCTCAGCTAGAACATCCCTTCTGTGTTTCCTATGTTGGGGTGCTGTACAAGTCCAATTGGAAGAAAAATGGGTTCCATGACTCATTAGAACGTTTGAAAAGCTCTAGGGTCGATGTTCTCCGGGTTTCTTCCGAAGCTAACCTCTACGGCTCACGCGTGCTGCCTCAGTGAGGGGCACTCTGGTTCAGAGAGGCCAGCTTGTCAGAGGAGCCGCAGGAGCTGGAGACCAGCTGTTTGTGGAGGAGGCAGCGCTTACCCGTGATCCTGCCCACCGTGCCTGTCACGAAGTTGCCAGCGTACCCAGCCACATGAGCTCCGAGGCTGTAGCCGATCAAATGAACATTCCCAAGAGAAAAGCCGTCCTTCTCCTGCAGGAAGGCACAAGAGGGTGTGAGTGGAGAGTGGAGTCCTGAGCCCACAGAGTCACCAACATTTCAACGGTTCCATCGTGACAAGGAGGAGACCTGGGAGTCGGGACCGAGACTTCCAGGGGCTGGCTTGGCTGACAGTGCAACACAGCTGGAACCCAGCCAGGCTAGAGGCCAAAAGGACTTAGAGACGCTTTAAATGCCAAGCGCTGAGGGCAGGTCGTGACTAGAACCTGTATACCTGACCTTTCCCCTACATGTTTTCCATTCTTTCTGGCAGCATCTAAGGGAGGAGGGTGGCTGTGTGGAGGTCAAAGCCACCAGACTCCCTGGAGACTAAGTGTCAGCCACCACCCACAGCTGCATCCTCCTTGCCCACCCTGTTCGGCCCCAGGAACCGAGTCCTCACCACAAGCCCACCTGAGACACCAGAGTTGGGACATGGTGCCCTGACCGGGCACTCGCTGGTGGGGGAAGAGGAGATGGGGATTTGACCCCAAAGCTCAGGAACCAAGCTCGACAAAACAACCCAGGCAGAAGACGGAGGGACTGTTCGGGAACCCAGAATTTTAAGACCTTTGGATCTGTGTTCCACACTTAAAATTTTCAGCAAGGCAGTAGTTGGAAGCAACGCCCTCCCCACCTCAGGACAGGCGCCTTCAGAGGCAAGAGCAGACATCAGTAGATTTGTAAGATTACCAGCCAGTCCTGCCTCCTGGCCGTTCCCAGCCAACCTGAGGGCATCCATTTCTGAGATCAGAAAGTAATGGCCCATAAGGCAAACTTTTGCCCAGCAGATATAAAATAACATGGAAAATCAGAGATATATCAATAACTAGAGGCCCAATGCACAAAATTTGTGCATTGGTAAGGTCCCTAGGCCTGGCTGGCGATCAGGGCTGATCTGTGGGGCAACCGGTGGGGTGATTGGGGGGCCCCCACTGGCACCCGCCTTGGCTGGCCTGGGGCCTGTGAGCTGGGGGCACCTCCTGCATTGAGCATCTGCCCCCTGGTGGTCAGTGCACATCATAGCAAATAGTTGTTCCGCTGTTCGGTCAATTTGCATATTAGGCTTTTATTATATAGGATTAAAAGGCTGTCGAAAAGTCCCAGCTTTCAAATATTTCAAGCCATACATAATTCAATAACAATGTCAATCCCAAAGATTTTGATCAGACATCTAAAATTCACTGTAACACTGTCTAACCTGTATTTCTTAAGAGAGTTCAAGATGCTGCTCAGGAAAGATGACCCCCTCCCATCCCCAGTTACCTGAAGCCAGTCGAGCATCCTTGCGATGCTGTGTCCCACCGTCTTCGTGTTATTGACCGCATCTATGTAAAGCTGGTGAGCCAGGGGGAGCCAGTCAACCACCACGACATTGGCTCCTCTCTCTCTCGTCCGCAGGGCTGACACGAGTTTGTACAGCCATTCCCCAAGTATGCCAGTCATCTGCGGAGAAAACAGGAAACTTCTCAAATCTCCTCTGGGTCTCAGAAATCCTAATGAACCTAGAATTCAGTTCCACTATCCTCTCCCTAGCTGGTTCCAGAACCTTCTCATGGACTGCTCAGGGCCCAAGCATTTGCACATGAGCAGAGCACACCACCGGCAGGATTTCTCCCTGAGTGTTTGTCTTCATTGCTCTTTACATTCCCAGTTTCTCCCATCAAAACTTTCATAGTGTTCTGCCCCACTGTCCTACAAGGCCACAGTGAGATATGCATTGGTGGCAATACAGGCCTGAAGTTGGTCTAAGTTCCTATCACAGTCGGGCAGGTGGCCTGCTCCATCATTCAAAGGCTGCTTGGATGGGTTGCCTTGGAGAATTAGCTTCTCTCTTGAAGATACAGAGAGATGGTGTCTCCCCGGCAAACTCAGAATGAACAAATGACCCTGTCCTGCAATCCATCCTTCTTGACCCCAGAGAAGGAAAGAGCTCTCCCAGGAATCCCAAATTAGAACTCAGAGCACATTTTCCCACAGAAACAAAGTGTAAATGGTGACAAGGTCCAGTTGTAAACCTATCCGCAAGCACATTATGAGATAAAAAGATTTTCTGTGCCTGGCCTGGGAACCCAAACGCCATTGACAATCTTGCTTCTATGGGAAACCGCTATTCCAAGTTTCAAACAGATCACAAAAGAACTTTCTGGAATGCAACCCATTTGTAAGTTGCAGGCAGTTTGTATTTACACTTTGACAGGGGGCCTTAAAGAGATTCAAATGCATGATTCTAATCGTGGGCTCTGGGATGAAGACAGATGGACAGGCCTTGAAACAGCTCTTCAATCACATTAGGTAGGCAGGCACCTACTCCCGCCCCCCCACTGCCCCCCAGGCCTGTGATAGACCTAAAGACCCAAAAGCAGGTAATGGATATGAATGTCTCATCATTAAGAAGAGGAATGTTGCCCTGGCTGGTTTTGCTCAGTGGATAGAGTGTCGGCCTGTGGACTGAAAGGTCCCAGGTTTGGTTCTGCAAGGGCACATGCACAGGTTGCGGGCTCCATCCCCAATAGGGAGCTTGCAGAAGGCAGCCAATCAATGATTCTCTCTTATCATTGATGTTTCTGTCTCTGTCTCCCTCTCCTTTTCTCTCTGAAATCAATAAAAATATATATATATATTTTTTTTTTTAAAAAGGCCCTAGCCAGCTTGGCTCAGTGGATAGAGCGTCAGCCTGGGGACTGAAGGGTCCCAGGTTCGATCTCGGCCAAGGGCACATGCCTGGGTTGCAGGCTCGATCCCCAGTAAGGGGTGTGCAGGAGGCAGCCGATCAATGATTCTCTCTCATCATTGATGTTTCTATCTCTCTCTCCTCCCTTCCTCTCTGAAATCAATAAAGAAATATATTTTAAAAAAAGAAGAAGAAGAAGAATTAGAGGACTGCCCCTCCCAAGTAGCCCAGGCAGAAACCTGCTCACTTAATAATGCCATTTTCCTGCAGACTGTCATTCTCTGAATGAATAAATCCCTCGGTGGCCAAAAGCTTCTGAAGCTGAGTGTTAAACCCTTTTTTGTTGAAGTTTGTCATGGACCTTTCCATGTGAATTGCTCAGCTAGGGCACATTGAGAGCCCCAATGCCTTTAAAGAGCCATCTCTATGCAAACAGGAGGGCACCATGCCAATGGCAGCCAGCAAACCGGGCCAGCTGGCTCCTCATGGCCTCTCTGAGCCAGACAGGTTGCTTCAGCTCAGCTCAGTTCTTAGGGAGGGGTGGCCCCCGTGAGGCAGCGGTTGACCAATGTAATTAAGCGTAATTAGAGGGACCCCGAGGAGCCGGTGGGGCTGGGCGGCTGCCCTCAGGAGAGCCACTTTCTGAAAGCCGCTGTGTGCCAGCACTAAACACCACCCTGCTGGAGTCCAGATGCCCCCTCAGCGAAGTGCCCATTACATTCTTCACAGCTGTCTGAAATACAAGCAGCCCACAAGAAAAGACGGGGGGAGAGAGTGGAATCTGGAAGCACCAGTATTCTTTTTAATTGACCAAAACAAAAGAAACCAAACCCGGTGTCAAGCTGCAGCGCTCCCTCCCCGGGACTCACCGCCCATCCGTGAATGATGAAGAAGGTTTTGGCTGTCATGTTGAAGCCACAGTCTTCCAGGGGCTGGTTGTGGCCGAGGGGGAGGTAGCATCCGTCATGCTCTGCGTCCTCGGAGGTGCGGAGGTTAAACCTCACGGAGGGTCTGGCAGGAATCTGCACATCCTTGGGCTCGTGGAGCTCATCTGGGGAGAAAGAACAGAGCCGGGTGCATCAAGGGGGCTTGAGTCATGACAGATCCGGGGTGCAGCTCTAGTACAACCTGGGGTCAATTATGTAATCCCTCCTGGTCTAAGTTTTTACCTCTGCTCAGTGTTTCCTCCTCACCTCCCAGAAAAAGTTGCCAAGATATTATAAAAGGGACATCTCGTCTATATTTCAGAGCACTTACTTAGTCACTGGTATTAATTACTGTGACTGAAATAAACAGGTCTCTCTTGCTTGTCTTCCTCCTTCCCTATCAAATGAGTTCTCCTTCCTTCCCCCAAGGAACTGCTTTTAGATTATGGGTCCTCAATTCTTTTGCTGAAGTGCTTGGGACCAGTGGAGTTGCAGAATTCAGACATGTTCAGATTTTAGAAAGGCATTATGGTGCATACACCATGTCTTATATAACACCTCCCGCAGGGTCTGGGGCATTCTCCATTCATCAAGCACACTAACATTTCTGCAGGGAAATGGCGTGACTACTCATACTTGAGGACCAAAAAAAAAAAAAAAAAAAATTACGAAATAGCCTCTGGTCAGTTCAGCTCAGTGTTGCTGCCAAGTGAGTTCAAGTCAGGTAAGGCCAGGTCTTGCAGCCAAACAAGTTACCAAACTTTCTAGTTGTGGGAGCTTTTGGAGTTTGAAATTGGAGGTAAGAAGCTGTCGACCTGTTATGCAATGGGCTTCTCCTAGTGTTCCCAACTCGATTCTAGCACTTCCTCCAAAAACCTCATGCATCCTCGATGCCCTTTGCCGAGCCAGGATGTGCCAGGCATGCTTTTAGTTTGTTAAAGAAATGGTGAGAAACTCCTACGAGCAGAAAAACCACTCTATCCACTTCCCCTGCTCACACACACTGCCATGAAGGAGATGACCCTGCGCCCAGAACACAGCTGATGTCACCGATGGCCCTGATGGCCTTTACACACTGGGTGCTGTCGTCACCACACTGTTTCAGCCATCCAGGAAATCTTCCCTTGAGATCGGGCTAAGAAATTAGAAAATCAAGCTCTCTTGTCACTCAGAAATCAGGGGGAAAGATACCAAAGGACCATCCCAGGAGCCTCGTTTATCCCAGAGTCAGGAAGCAAATGGACAGAAGGACCAGAATCGGGGAGAGGGGGTGGTGAATGGGGTGGGGCGGGGTAGGGGGCGGAGAACGCAACAGATGTAAAAAAGGACAGGGTTCCAGAAAATGCAACTCAATATACATGAGCAGAGCTTTGTAATTAATGAACAAAGCCCCAGCCGGCAGAAATCTGAGCCATGGACATAACTAGTTTGACACCTCCTCAATTTCCACCCAGATAACCACTCACACAAAGACCAGATGGGGAATTCTAGGAGAAAGGGTAAAGGGGTCTGCTGGCTTCCTGGAAGAGGTTGGTGAATAAACCCGCATAGCTCGCCTCTGCAGCTGCTTCTCTGCCCCCAGACTTCTCGAGCTTTCGCCTGGGTCATGTCAACCTCTGGGACTTCATGGTTGCTCTTCACCCACATGTCCTCATGGCTCATTCTCTCACCTCCTTCCGTTCCTTGCGCTCAACTCTCAAAGAGGGAAGCCTGACCACAGGTTAAAACGGCACCACCTTCTCCCACCAGCACTCCGTACCTTCCATAACACTGAGCACCGTTTGTATATTTTAACACATTGGGGACGGATCACGAGAATTTGCCAGCTTTGCTTAGTTCCACTTCGTATTACACAGTGTTTTACAAAGCATCACACTAAAAAGATATTAGCTTGTAAGAACATGTAATAAATAACTTCAAAATGCAACGGGTATTTAATTTTAAAGCGTGCCTTTATCATTCATGTAAAACATTTTTTCTTTGTACTCGTTCAATAGAAACTTACCTGGCCACTGGGCAAAGCCAGCAATAAAACTACTGATCCTGCAATGTGTTAATTAGATTCCTGGCTGTCTTCTCACCACCGAAACGTAAGCCCCACGAGGGCGGGGTTTTCCCTGCTCCTAGAAGAATGCCTGGCACTAAGCAGACATGTACTAACTACTTTTTTCTGGGTGAATGAAATGGCCCAAAATGCTCAGAATCGCAGAACGCGGAAGTTGGAAGGAATATTAACATTCCACAGGAGGGGAGCTAGGTCACACTCTTACTTAGCACTAGAGTTGGGGACATGTTAAGGAAAGCAAGGCTTCCCCAAACATTCATTCATTCATATTTACCCTCCCACCAGTACATAAGCTGACATGGACCAACGTCGTTTGACCAACCTCGGCAAATAGTAGAGGAAATAACGGGGTGCAGTTTAGGGGTTCCCCTGGCACTCCCGCTGGGTGACCCTCCCCTCATTCCTTCTGCCAGTGGGAGAGGCTGCCAGGCAGAACTCAGAAGGAAGAAAAGCTGGCGGCTAGGAGGAGAATGAGAGGGGGTTGGAAGGAGGGTTGGGAGGAGGAAGCTGGCAATCTAGGGGAAGAAGTCACTCACCAAATGCTCCAGCCGCCTCACCTTCAAACACCTACAGGGTTGGATTAAAAGGAGGGGCGCCAGGTGAGGGAGCACCTTCTAACCCTCTTGGCTAGCAAACCTCCAGGTTCAAAGATGAGAACAAGGTTGAAGAGCTGCTGGCAGCCAGTTGGGCTGACTGGACAGCACCCATCCATCGAATGGAAGGGGCGGGGCTAGAGCCAGAGGACAAGGGCACCCGCCAGCCTACAGCCTTTCGGAGGTCCCGCTGGCGATGCCCGGGTCAGAAGCGCCAGGAAACAGGTGAACGGCAAGGCTAAGTAGGAGGAGCAAAGGGATCGCGCGGCATAAAAGGGCTCCCCAGGACCGGGAGGGATGGAAGGAGCGTGTGCAGGACAGAGGGGCCCGGCCCGGAAAAGAAGCTGGAGGTCATCAAAAATCAGAGCACGTTACCTTGCGGCGGCCCCTCTGGACCAAGGGGCGCGGGGCCTCCCGCGGCAAAGCAACAACAGGCGTTCCAGAGGCAGAGCAGAAGGACGGGGCTCCTCATCCTTTCCCGCCACACACCCCTCCGCGAAGCAGGACTTTAACAGGACAAAACCAACAAAACAACAAAAAAACACCTCTTTGCGGTTTCCAGCAGCCCGAGCCTGCAAGGCCCTTAGCGGGCACCTTCCCTCCAGCAGCGAGTGGTGTGGCCTTAGACAGCTGGAGGTGGCGAGGGTGGAAAGTGGAAACTTGGCTGAACTGAGCGGCGGGGCGTGGGAGGGAGTGTGAAGGGGCTTAAACCAGGACGGGACTTGCCCTCATCCGCGCCTCCCGCCGGGGAAGTCCGGGCTCGCCACTGTCACCCAGCGAACTCCGGGCGAGGTAGGTTTTTAAAAAGTATGGGAGTCATCTGACCCATCGCCAGATGGTGATTTGCATAATTTATTCCCGTCTTAGGACTCTGATTGGTCACACCTTCTCAGACGCCGGAACAGAGACTCCCAAAGTTTGAATGAAAGAGCCACACACTCACCACGTGGACGCTCCCACCCGCAGCCTGGCGTTCTCCCTCACCTGCCGCCTCCTGCCACCCCACTTTCTCCTAGTGCCCGTTCCCGGACCCCAGATTCTTCGCTCTCCTCTGCCGCCCCAGGGGGGACATGGCCCGACACCCTGCGCCTGCTGGGGACGCGACCCCTGGGGAAGGAGAGCTATCCTCTCCAAGGTGCACAGCTACCCCCGCGCACGGAATGGTCTCCACGCCGCAGACCAGGGGGCCGGCTGGGGGAGAGCCACCTGGTAACCTCGGGTACTTGTCTTCCTTCACTCCCACCCTCACACCCAGAGAGGCCCGCGCAGGTGCAGGCAGCGTGGAGGACAAGGATCGACCAGAACCGAGGCTCTGCAGCTAGTTCTGCAAAACCCGGCGCAAGTCTCCAAAGCCGTGCCCTTCTCCCCAGGACCCGCGGTAACAGTACCTGCAGCTCGGGGATGTTGGGGAAAACGAAAAGCGATCATGTCGGCGCTTGGTGCAGAGCCCGCCACGTGCTCCGTGCCCTCGGACCTCGGGGGTGCAGGACTGGAGGGATCCTAGCGACTCTCCCCGCAGAGAACAGAGAGCTGAGCTTGGGCGTCTCGGACGCGTGACCAGCGCCGAGTCTGAGTCTCCGCAGAGGCGCGCAACCACCTGTTGAGTGCAACGATGCAGCTTCTTCCTCGCGTCCTGTTTCCTGCCTCTCCTCCGCTTTATTGTTCCGCGTCCCTGCTCCTCCCTGGGTCTCGGGTCTCCTCCCTGCGTCTCCGCCTGCGGGACTCCGGGGCGGACAAGTCCGCGTCTGCCGCCGGGGAGCCTCGGGGTCCCTCAGGGCGACGACCCGGACCACGGGAGGGCGGCTGCGCCCCAACAGCCCTTGGGGACGCCGAGGCCGAGGACGGGGCGGAACGCTACGCTGCGCCCTTCCCAAACCTGAGCTCGCCTGCGGGGCTGTGCGAGCACCCGCTCCGCGAGTGCCGGTCCCCCTCCACCAAGGGCGGAAAAGCGCCCCGGCAGCCCCGCGCCCCCGCTTCCCTGGTGTCTGGGCCCCAGCCAGGACGATCTGCGTGGGGAAACCGGTTCGGGGGAGCAGGTCCTGTTCCCACCTGTTGCCTCGTTACTCTCGTTCTCCAGCCGGCCAGTGCGCTTTGTCCCTCCGGCGTGCTATAATTCACTAGCAAGCGGTAGGTCGGCGGGCGTAATATTTCTTAGGGTAAAACTCAATCCACTTTATGGGATGGTGAATGTCACCGCCAGATTTGTTGCTTCCGTCCTCCTTCCCCTTCCCTTCCTCCCCACCCCACCCCCGCCCCACCCCCTCTCCTTCCTTATCCGCCAACTACAAGATGTAAGTCAGGTGGTATCTACATTTTACAAATGGGAAAGCAGTCGTGGGGCCAGGCTGCAGGTTTGAAGGAATTCTTAACCATCAGGTCTCTCTCTCTCTTCTGCTCTAGGTTTATATGGCCAGTGCGCCTCTAAATACGAGCCCTTCGGTACTATGTCTCCATCTCATCAGTAGCTGAGGCCGTGGGTAACCTGTGAGTCAAAAATTTCCTCCTCTGTTAGGAGTTGCTCAAAGCCATAGCATAGTCCCCAGAACCTTAACTAGACATTGTCGTGTGTGTGTGTGTGGGGGGGGGGGGGTTGACAGGTTGACAGGGGTCAGTGCGATCCTCTGGGGAGCTAGGTATTGACCAAGGGAGAAACCTGAAACCTGGGCATGTGCCCTGACAGGGGAGCCTTTAGATGCGTGAGGGGCGGGGGAGACACTCAACCAACTGACCACACCGGCCAGGGCTCAGCACCCATTTTTTTACTGCCAAGTTTATGAAACCATTAAGTTGTTGCTGGTTGATTGGAGTGCCCTCCTGTGTCTCTACATTAAAATACCATGTGAGAACGTTCCAAGAACATAATGAAATTGCACTTGCAGCATCAGAGTTATGCATGACGTGAACTGCTTGTTAGGCATCATACTTTCCACAAGAACCACCTGGAGATCTGGGGAGCCTCCTAGTGGAGGAAGTCCCTGCCGGGAAGTTTCTGCAGAAACTTATGTTTGTGTTGCAGTCAAAATTTCAGGGTCTCAGGCTACTCTAGCAGAGGACTCTGGTCATTCTTTCTGGCTGAGCAGCATCTGAAGACCCCTTCCTATGTTAGGGGAGCCCAGCTCCCACCATAGAAGCTAAAAAGCAAACACACATCTTTCCAGCCTCCCTTGCAGCTAGAATGCCCCCATTTAAACTCAGCAAACCAAACCCTGAACTGGAAGCTATCGAGACTGGAAGCACTCCACTTTGCCCAGGGGGCAGTGCAGCGGTAGCCAGTGGGCTCTCTAAGCTGCAGTGGGGTCACTACCAGGTCAGTTTGCCTGAGTATCTGCCGAGCCTGGTTCTTCTGGCCTGCAGAGATTGTGGTTGCTACCCATTATCATTCCAATGAGTTCCTCTTCTGCATAAAGGAGCCAGAGACTGTATTGCTGACAACTAAGATGACTTAATCACTAGATGCTGATGGAGCAACTGCTAGGGGTAAAACCACTGGGCTGACCCCCCTGGTGGGTGGAACCACCCTCCTTCTCTCTATCCGACTTCCTGCCGCACTGGCCTTGTCTTCCTTCAGTTTCTCTATCTGCGCTGTCTAATACAGTCCCCACAAGCTAGCTGTGGCTCTCAGCACTTGAGATGTGGCTAGTCTGAAATGAGATGAGCTCTGAGTGTAAAAGACACACCAGATTGCAAAGACTAGAACAAAAAAAAAAATATGTAAAATACTGCATTCATAATTGTTATGTTGATTAAATGTTGAGATGACAATGTTTTGGATATCCTAAGAATTAAGTAACATATAATGCTAAAATTAATTTCACCTTTCTCTTTTTATAAGGTGGTTGCTAGAGAAATGTAAATTACATACATGACTCATATTATATTTCTACTGGACATTCTAAAGCCCCAAGATTTGGCCTTTGACCTAGTTAATGCTAACTCTTATCCAACTTCAGCTATCTGCTTGTGTCCCATCTTCAGGGAAACTTCCCCTGACCCCTGGCCTAGGATTCCTATGTTGACATAAGAAACATCCAAGCCGAAACCGGTTTGGCTCAGTGGATAGAGCGTCGGCCTGTGGACTGAGAGGTCCCAGGTTCGATTCCGGTCAAGGGCATGTACCTGGGTTGCGGGCATATCCCCAGTAGGAGATGTGCAGGAGGCGGCTGATCGATGTTTCTCTCTCATCAATGTTTCTAACTCTCTATCTCTCTCCCTTCCTCTCTGTAAAAAATCAATAAAATATATTTAGAAAAAAAAAAAAAAAGAAACATCCAAACCTGCAGAGAATTTTTATAAGAATTTATTTGAGGACAACATATGCTGGGTCACAAGATTCCAAATGCTCCTGACAATAACAATTTGCAGTTTCTTTTATGTAGTTGAGATTAAGGAAGGAATGTAAAGAAGATTACTTAGGTGGGAGAAGTCTAAGTGGGGATTGGCTCAGTGGATAGAGCATCGGCCTGAGGCCAAAGGGTCCCAGGTTTGATTCCGGTCAAGGGCATGTACCTTGGTTGCAGTTTCCTCCCCAGCCTGGGCCCTGGTCAGGGCTCATGTAGGAGGCAACCAATCAGTGTGTTTCTCTCACATCGATGTTTCTCTCTTTCCCTCTCTCTTCCACTCTCCCCCTCCCCCCCCAAAAAAAAGGAGAGCTCTGGAAGAGGATATTTCAAGGGTGTGTTATCCTAGATGCACAGAATCAGTGGACAGCGCTTGCTTAAAGCAAAGATAATAAACTTGACTAAAGAAGCTATATGCCTGGGGCGTGACTGTTTACCATCACCTGCCCTGTTAGGAATTCATGATCAGATCACCCTGTGAGATTACATTCCTTAGAACTTCTTCTTTGTCCACACCTATAAGCATATTCCTTTCTTTTATAGTAGGGGCCCAGTGCACAAATTCATGCACCTTGAAAGGAACTGAGGGCTGCAAGGCTGCGGTGGGCACAGGGGCAGGTCTTGGCCCATCCTCCGCAACCCTGCCCAGCCCCTCCCACTTCGGCCCCCAGTCCCCTGTCTGCTGGCAGCCCCACTCCCACAGCCACCGCTAGCCCCGCTTGCACCCACTGACAGCACAAAGCAATTGGAGCCAGTGCCAACAGCAGGTGCGAGTGACAGTTGCTACCCCGATCGCCCCTCAGGAGCAGGGGGAGGTGGAGAAGCCCTCAGGGGCGATCGGGACTGGAAGCCACTGCTCACACCCGCTGACGGGCCGAGCAATTGAGACCAGCTCTGGGTGCTGGCAGGGGGTGCGAGTGAGGCTGGCGCTGGCAGCAGGTGCGAGCATCAGGCAGGACCACGGCGCGTGGGAGCAAAGAATTTTCAGTAACCACCAGAGGTTCTCCCCGATGACAGTGACTGGCACCCTGCCTTGGTCTGGCACCTCCACTCACCTACTCCACCATCCCACTGCGGCCAATGCCCGCCATGTTCCGCATGCACCCCTGATGGTCAGTGCATGTCTTAGCAACCAGTTGTTCAGTTCTTCCGCCATTTGGTCTATTTGCATATTAGGGCTTTATATATATATACTAGGGGCCCAGTGCACAAAATTCGTGCACTGGGTGTGTGTGGGGGGGGTGTCCCTCAGCCCAGCCTGCCCCCTCTCACATACTGGGAGCCCTCAGGTGTTGACCCCCATCACCCTCCAATCGCAGGATCGGCCCCTTGTCCAGGCCTGACGCCTCTGACAGAGGCGTCAGGCCTGGGCAGGGGACCCTCATTTCCCCCCATCACTGGTTCTGCCCCCAGCCCAGGCCTGATGCCTCTGGCCCAGGCATCAGGCCTGGGTAGGGGACCCCCAGACCCCTCCGATTGCTGGCTCTGCCCCTTGCCCAGGCCTGATGCCTCGGCCAGAGGCGTAGACCCCCATCACCCTCCGATCGCCTGATCGGCCCCTTGCCCAGGCCTAACACCTCTGCCAGAGGTGTCAGGCTTGGACAGGGGACCCCTATCTCCCCCCAATCACTGGCTCTGGCCCCTGCCCAGGCCTGATGCCTCTGGCCCAGGAATCATGCCTGGGCAGGGGACCCCCATCTCCCTCTGATCGCTTGCTCCACCCCCTGCCCAAGCCTGACTCCTCTGACCCAGGCTTCAGGCCTGGGCAAGGGGACCATCATATCCCCCCAATCCCCAGCTCTTCCCCCCACCCAGGCCTGATGCCTCTGGCCCAGACATCAGGCCTGGGCGGGGGACCCCGAGCCCCCCGCCCAGGCCTGATGCCTCGGCCAGAGGAGTTGACCCTCATCACCCTCCGATCACCAATCACCAGATCGGCCCCTTGACCAGGCCTGAGGCCTCCGCCAGAGGTGTCAGGCCTGGGCAGGGGACCCCCAGCTCCCTGCCTTTGCAGACTCCGCCCCTGCCCAGGCCTAACGCCTCTGGCCTAGGCGTCCGGCCCGGGCAGCGGGAACCTGCAGTGGCAGCGGGGGGGGCGCAGCGATCGCGCGGGCTCCACCCCTGCCCCTGCAGGACGCCTCTGGCTGAGGCATCTGGCCCGGGCAGCGGGGACCCGCAGCTGCAGCGGCCCCGCGATCGTGGGCTTCGCTTTAGGCCCAGGCAAGGGACCCCTAGCTCCTAGGACTGCCAGCTTCGACCGAGCCCAGCTCCCATCGCTGGCTCCACCCCTACTTCCTGCTATCACTGGCCAGGGCGGAAAAGGCACCTGATTCTCCGATCATGGCTGGGGGGCAGGGCAAAGGCGGCCCCGGGGCCGCCTTTGCCCTGCCCCCCAGCTCTTAGCTTCCCCCTGGGTTTCCAATCACTGTCAGTGGCAGGGGGCTTCTTCCTGCTTTCCCTTTCGCCTCCCTGCATTGTGCCTACATATGCAAATTAACCACCATCTTGTTGGCAGTTAACTGCCAATCTTAGTTGGCAGTTAATTTGCATATAGCCCTGATTAGCCAATGAAAAGGGTATCGCCGTAAGCCAATTACCATTTTTCTCTTTTATTAGTGTAGATATATATATATACTAGTGGCCTGGTGCATGAAATTCGTGCACGGGACGGGGGTGTCCCTCAGCCTGGCCTGCACCCTCTCCAATCTGGGACCTCTCAGGTGATGTCCAACTGCCGGCTTAGGCCCGATCCCCATGGGCCTAAGCAGTTGGACCGGCAGTTGGACATCCCTCTCGCAATCCGGGACCACTGGCTCCTAACCGCTCACCTGCCTGCCTGCCTGATAGCCCCTAACTACTCTGCCTGCTGGCCTGCTCACCCCCAGGTGCCCCCTGCCCCAATGGCCTGATCTCCCCCAACTGCCACCCCCGCCAGCCTGATTGCCCCCAACTGCCCCCTTGCTGTCCTGATCGCCCCCAACTGCCCCCCCCCACCGGCTTGCTCACCCCCAACTGCCCTCCCCTCCTCACCTGATCACCCTAACCGCCTCTGCCTCCCCACCATGGCTTTGTCCAGAAGGACATCCGGAAGGTCTCCCTTTTATTAGTATAGATATAGATAATTTACCTGGGTCTTTAATTAGGCATTATTTGTTTGGCTGTTTGATTAATGTTCAAACATTAATGTTCTCCTGGTTAGAGTTACGTACCCATGAAAGCATCAACTGGGCTTTTTTTTTTGTTCATTATTCTCCTGGAACCTGGCCTAGAGCCTAGCACATAGAAAGAGCTCATTAAATATTTGTTGAATGATTACATAAATGAAGTGTGTTACGAATCTCCAAGAAGAGGACAAAGTAGTCAACTTTTGCTAAATTGATTTGACCACAGAACTCTTGTCCCACAAAGGGCTTAGTGAAGAATTGTAATCTCTGGGAACACAGTTTGGGAAGCACTGGCTTAGGGGCTATAACTACAGACGAAGTGTATTGAACCTCAGTTTAAATCTTCATTTGCAGTATGACCTCAGCTCTCCTATATACTGAAGGTATAGGTAGGCTTGTTGGGGGGGCGGGGCTTGATGTTGTTGTTCTTTGGCTTGTTTCCCTTCCTCTGCAAATCACAAACTCTATTCCTTAAACTCTTCCATTTAGTAAACATCTAAAAGAAGCTGAATAATTCTCCTTTAATAAAGAGGTTTTCATGAAAATTTCTGCCGCCAGTTAATGCATGATAGCAATTTTTCTCCTGCATCTGTACAGGCCCGAAGCAGGTGAAATAGTGGGTTTAACAAGGGATTGGGGTAGTTGAAAGGAATTTACCTGAGAGACCAGCCAGGCCTGGCACATTTCTTTTGGGAGAGATAGTGCATGGTTATCAATTGACCCAGAGCATGAGACCCAGGGAAAGGCTGTCAAGTCCCACTCACACACCCCCCCCCCCACAAAAAAGTGGATCAGCTGAAATACCCTTTTAATTCACTTTGTTAATAATCTTCTCCAACTAGCCCTACACACAAAAGCTAAGTGATTACTGTATGACAGCCTAGAACTTCAGGATTCTGAGCAGGGCTGGAGCTCAGCACCTCCCAGGGCGAGGGGGCCAGGAGGGCAGCCAACTCTGTGAGGAGCAAACACAGCTGAGTGAAATAGGCAGCTCCACCTGCTGGGGCCCTTTCTCTCACCCATCATGTCTACACAAAGGAACAGAGAAAAGAAGGGGTGAAGCAAAGGGGCTCATTGCCACACTGAGGAGCATTTAAAATGTTTCCAATGACAGACTGGAAGACTATATCGCCAAAATAAGTTCATTTTTTAATGCTCTGGGCATTTCCAAAGCTCAGTGGGGGTTGGGGAGGAGGGGAGGGTGACATTTAAACCTGATTGTGAAAGGTCCATTTTCTAGCACAATATGTTACAAAGAACTGACCCCAGAATCTCTAAATAGACCAGTAACCACAGATTGATAGCAACCAGCTAGTCTATCCACACAGACCCCCGAAGTGCCAAATGTATATGGTTCACCAGGTAAATTCTCTAGACTATCAAACACTTGTTTGCTGAGCTGATCAGCTATTTCATTTACCACACACTTGGGTTACTTAGTGATATTCCTCCTTGAAGACAAGACTCTTGTCTTGCCCTAGTCGGTTTGGCTCAGTGGATCAAGTGTTGGCCCTTGGACTGAAAGGTCCCAGGTTCAATTCCGGTCAAGGGCACATGCCTGTGTTGCGGGCTCGATTCCCAATAGGGGGTGTGCAGGAGGCAGCCAATCAGTGATTCTCTCTCATAATTGATGTTTCTATCTCTCTCTCCCTCTCCCTTCCTCTCTGAAATCAATTGAAAAACAAAAACAAAAAAACAGACTCTTGTCTTATATGTCATGTTTATTTTCAACAGCCAGTATTTTGCCTGGTCCAAAGCAATTACGTAGTCAAATATTTGTGGAATGTGAATGAACTATCTCTCATATGTCAAGATCCAATTCTGTCAAGCGATCTCTAACTACCCGAAGAAGTCAGATGCTTTCCCCTTTATGTTCTTAAATTCCTCTCTATGTACTTAAATTAATTATCAACTCTGATCTATTTCTCCTCATAGGCTGTGAACAAGGAGCTCTCTCTGCTTTCATCTTCCTACCTGCAACCACTGTCGTCGGTATCTAGCAGAAGTTAAATATTTGTTGAGTAAATGAAGTGAATATTCCTTAAAAGTAAAAATGGGGTCGGGGGCAATCAAGCATAGTATACCTTGCTCATTTCTTATTTATTTCTCTATCTTTACTAAAAAATAAAACCTTTGTTTAAATCTAATTTTTACCTATTTTTGTAACTACACCTACACAGCAGATCATAGATGAAACACATAAACACATGTGTGTGTACACACACACACACACACACAAAGTTTGTTAAATTAAATTAATGACCAGCAATCTCAAGTGATCTTTTAATTCTGTTGAGTAATCAACTGTATTTCCCAGACCACCTATTCCTCCTACTCCTTCTCCTGGACAACTCTCTACATCTTCTCCTCTCCTCTCAGAATTCTGACATCTCTCTACCATCACTCACAGCTGACGGCCTGATTTCTATTTTACTGGGAAAATGAAACCAATTAGAAGAGCCTAGGCTCAGTGGTGGAGCATTGACCTATGAACTAGGAGGTCACGGTTCAATTTCCAGTCAGGGCACATGCCTGGGTTGCAGGCTCGATCCCCAGTACAGGTTGTGCAGGAGACAACCAATTAATGATTCTCTCTCATCATTGATGTTTCTCTCTCTCCCTCTCTCTTCCTTTCTGAAATCAATAGAAATATACATTTTAAATCAATCAGAAGAGAACATCCACAGGCCCATTCACCTACTTGTCTGTACCCAAGTCCTTGGTCTCCCTTCCAGGTACTAAGCATGAGCTATACCCACCCCCCCCCATACACACACACACACACACACACACACACACACTCCAGATTCCATCCCCTCTCACACACAGACAGACATCACTCCAAAATTTCTCCCTCTCTATTGGATCATTTCTATTAGCAGACAAACACAAGTTATGGTCTCAGCATCTTTAAAAAATTCCACTGCCTCCATTTCCCTCTCCAGACTCACCTTATATCTCTGCCGCCAGTTACTGGAGCTGTTGCAACCCCAGCTGACGTGAGCAGGAAAGAATGGAGTGCGTCCTGCCAAGAGATCCTGGACAGTGGCCTCCACTTTCTCTTCCCTGGTTGGTCAAGTCTCCTTATCTGCACAGTTGGGATAATGAAACCCTTAGGAAAATGTCTTTGAAGTCCTCAGAGGGCACTCCACATGGGAATGACTGCTGTCATCTTGACCTTTACTCCTGAGCGGACTCTCAGTGGGAAAAAGGAGGAATATTCTCGGGGCTTCAGACCTGGACAGATTCACAAACAGGGCGAAGTTCAAGGGTATTTCCTCCACTGGGTTCTGCAATGACCACACTTAATATCCTCTGAGAGATACAGACTCTTTACTTCTGAGATCTTAAATCCTACGCAGAAGACCCCCATCCAATGGTGCGATCCCCTCCAGTGTCCTGGGTAGAGTTCATCCTGCCATGGATGCTGGTTGAACCCAGGTCATAAAGGGAACTGGCCACTTCAGGAGGCAGCCAGCTCCTTCTATTCAGGTCACTGTAAATGCTAGAAGTCCTTTATTTGAGATTAAATCTAATCCTGATAATTCCCAAGATTGATTTTAGTTCCGCCTACACCTCACACATATGGTGACCCAAGTTCCAGAAGACTGTCAATAGGAGTCCCACCTCTGAGTCTTCTCTGATCTGAGTCAAACACCCCCAGTGTAACAAAATGGCTATGAGCTTCGACTTCAGCAGGCCGTGTTTAAAATTCCTTCTCTACCACTTTCTACCTAAGTGCCTTGCGCAAGTTACTCAATATGCTCACCTTCCTTTTCCTCACCTACATAATGAAAACAGAAATGCTGCCCAACCGGTGTGGCTCAGTGGTTGAACGTCGACATATATGAACCAGGAGGTCATGGTTCAATTCCCAGTCAGGGCACATGCCGGGTTTCACGCTCAATCCCCAGTGGGGGACGTGCAGGAGGCAGCTGATCAATGATTCTCATCAGTGATGTTTCTATCTCTCGCTCTCCTTTCGTCTCTGAACTGAATAAAAATATACTTTTAAAAAATAGCTGGGGCCCTGGCCGGTTTGGCTCAGTGGATAGAGCGTCGGCCTGCGTACTCAAGGGTCCCAGGTTCGATTTCGGTCAAGGGCATGTACCTTGGTGCGGGCACATCCCCAGTGGGGAGTGTGCAGGAGGTGACTGATCGATGTTTCTCTCTCATTGATGTTTCTAACTCTCTATCCTTCTCCCTTCCTCTCTGTAAAAAATCAATAAAATATATTTTTTTAAAAAATAAAATAAAATAAAAAAAAATAGCTGGGAAGGGCCCTTCAGGAAAATGTGTTATCTTCGTATGAGCAAGTTGCCACCCTGAGAAGCAAACACAGGGCTCCGAGGGAAGGCCCACGGTTTGTGTTTGATGGGTGAAGGTGGTTTGGAGCAGGGAGCAGGGCCTGAGAAGGTTAGATCTGGAAAAGTCTGTGTTCAGAGAAGAATGGCACCTAACAGGTGACAGAAGGCAGAGGACTAAAGGAAGGGGAAGCAACGTACGTAGCACAGGCCCCTGCTTGGAAACACAGCCTCAGGGTATTACTATCCCAAGCTCCAGCACCTGGAGGGCTCAGTAAGTGGTGACTATTATCCTCATATTCAGAAATAATGGCCCCCCCTCCTCCCTGTGCTAAGCATGGTTAGACCATACCTGTAACTAGCACCGCCTCCTAGTTGAGCCACAGCCTCCTAGACCAGGCCTGTATTACTGCATGAATCCCAGTGTATTTCACTTAATTAGGTCTGGGTTGAGGAGCCTGAGAGGCAGGAACCACATCTTTTTTAAATCTTTGAATGTTCCTCATTTGCACATTATTCACACATTGTAGATGTTGATTAAATGTTAGTGAGCTACACTAAGTGGCGAGGAAATCTCAGTAACTAGTCTTTAGAGAAGTTTGATGGCAAGTAGAGGATGAAAGGGGGCGTATAAAGAAGTTGAGGGAAGGGAAAGAAGAGTTGCAGAATGTCTAACGCAGAGAGGGAGCCGCCCTGGATCCTAAGAGTGGACGCCCCTGGAGGAACCAGCTCTGGGAAGGGTGGGGGGGCTCTGAAGTGAAGGCCAGGTGCAGGGGCTCAGGAAGCAAAAGGCAACTGCTTCCTCCAGGAGTGAGAGAGGGCAAGGGCCTGGGGACTTGGGGAAAGACGAGAGCTCTGGACAAGCCGCAGTGACTGTGGCATCTACCTCTTCCAGGACAGGAGCACCAGCTCGGCTCACTTCACTGACACTAAGATCTTCTGTCTCCGTTTTTCACTCCAAAAAACTGTGGCCACTGTAGAACTCACCCTGAGGGTAAGTGGGAACAGCAGGGCATTCAGCAGCCAGGGAGCAACAATGGCGAATCTCCTCCCCCAAAGAAATCAATAATTCTTTCCATACTCACACTGGATTAGATTTGCATGAAGGATACCCAAGAAGTCATAATTAGGGTGGTTGCCCGTGGGTTGAGGGTGGGAGGGTGAGACATATGGGGAAAGGGATAGGAGTGAGACTTTTTATTGGATGCCTTTTGATATATATATATTTTTTATTTTGAATCATCAGAATGTCTTCCCTGTTTTTTAAGTTTAAATGATATATTTTGAAAAGAAAAAAAACTGAAAAAAATTTGTCTAGAGAATTTTTCCTGGGAAAAAAGGAAAAGAAGTCCCCTTCAGAACTAGATGACAGCAAAAGGTGTAGCTTCATCTGGTTGCCTTACAAAGGCCTCCGCAACTGGGAAGGCCACAGGCAAGAAAAGTTAAGATAATATTTTCATTAGAGCAACCGGGTAAGTTGGGGATCACTTGCACAGAAAGGAACAGAAGACGGTTTCTTCATCTGCATGACGAGAGGCCTGGGCTCGGACACCTTGTTAAACAAAAACAAAAATTTAATTTCCACAGCTGAAAGTCTTCTTATAAGAGGGTTTATTAGGCCCTAGCTGGTTTGGCTCAGTGGATAGAGCATCAGCCCCCAGTGAAGGGTCTTGGTTTCCATTCCAGTCAAGGGCATGGTCCTTGGTTGCAGGCTCAATCCCAGGCCCCTGGCTGGGGCGCATGCAGGAGGCAACTAATCAATGTGTCTCACATCGATGGTTCTCTTTCTTGGTCTCTCCCCTGCACCGCCCCCCCTTCCACTCTCTCTAAAAGTCAATGAAAAAATATCCTCAGGCGAGGATTAACAACAACAACAAAGAAAGACTTTATTAGGCCATTGCTAGCATCAAAGAAGACTGGTTCTGGGACACGGAGTTTAATCCACCAGCAGCATGGCTAGGTAGGAAAGACAGCACGTACAATGTCCAAGAGTTTTTTAAAAATGTATTTTTATTGATTTCAGAGAGGGAGGGAGAGGGAGAGAGAGATAGAAACATCAATGAGGAGAGAGAATCATTGATTGGCTGCCTCCTGCACGCCCCCTATTGGAGATGGAGCCCGTAACTGGGGCATGTGCCCTGACCAGAATCGAACCATGACCTCGTGGTTCATAGGTGAACGCTCAACAATTGAGCCACGCCAGCTGGGCTGTCCAAGAGTTTTTACAAGCTTTTTTATACATCAGGCAGGGGGAGCAAGATATAAGCCGTTCTGAAAGGAGTTACAGTGGGGCCTTGACTTAGGAGTTTAATTCGTTCCGAGACCGAGCTCGTTAAGGAGCTCGTTAACTCAAATTACTCTATCAACTTAGTGCAAAAAATCGGCGGAGAGACAGCTGGTATCTCAAAAAACTCGTTAGTCGGGACACTCGTAAGTCAAGGCCCCACTGTACTTTGAGGGGTTGGCAGAAGCAGGGCTCATCCTGGGACAGGCGCAGCACAGCTGCCGCAGCGGCCACGGTGGTCAGAAAGCTTCTGTGTGAATAGGAAGTGGAGGCCATTCTCTCTTTTGGATACTCACAGAAATAGCCACCTGGAAATTAACCCTCAGTTCCCACAGTTCCACAGGAAGGTGGGCAGTCTTTCGTCAGAGCTGGTCCACCCTCCTGTCACTACAATTTTAACTTAGGACATTGCAGAATTTTTTCCTGTCCTTTCCCCCTTTCCATCCAGCTCTTTCAAAGGAAGCATTGCTGACGAATATCTGTATGATTTTAATTATACTCAGATAGTCCTTTTGTGTTTAGGGCATTGTCCCACGTTGCTAAGGAAAACTTATTCCTAGGAGGTCATGTCCCACAGAGAAGAGAAATTCAAGGATTATGTGAGGCGATGAGATGTTTTAGGCCAGGGGGTCCTCAAACTATGGCCCGCGGGCCACATGCAAATACAAATATTGTATTTGTTCCCGTTTTGTTTTTTTACTTCAAAATAAGATATGTGCCGTGTGCATAGGAATTTGTTCATAGTTTTTTTTTTTTTTTAACTATAGTCCGGCCCTCCAACGGTCTGAGGGACAGTGAACTGGCCCCCTGTTTAAAAAGTTTGAGGACCCCTGTTTTAGGCAAACTGGTGCAAAAAGAGGGGGAGAGGAGGGAGAGAGAGAAGAGAGAATATTATCAGGTAACCACTGACAAGGATTTTTAAGAGTTTTTCTTGAAGAGGAGCCTTTTCTGGAAAGGTGCAGGTGGTTAGTTCAATCTGTTGGCTAGGGCTTGGTTTATGGGTTTACATAACTGAGAACCTCTCAGAACGTTTTTCTTGGCAATTTCATCCGACAAGCTCGAATGCTCTCCTGGTGTTCGAATGAGCGTTTTACCTGGTTTGGTATTGCAGGCTGTGCCCTGTGCCCCCAGTGCCCCGTCACGTTTCCTGGGGCTGAGCTTCAGTGTTCCGTCTCCCCTCTCTCCACTCCCTCTCCCCACCCCACACCCTGCTCACTCACAATCTCCTCTCCATGAGGCTTAAAAATCAGCCCAGTTCGGAGGGAATACGTAGTGCATTAAATCAAAGTCATAGTTACACGTCAAGGTAAACAGAACTGACTACACACACCCTTTGCCCACAAAAATGACAAAAAGGTTTATATCATGCCGAACGGGTGCCATCTAGTGGCCCGTGGTGTCACCCAAGACAGGAGAACAGCAGGAATGTATCCTTCAGTTTTTGTGAATAATTTTAGGGTTTCTTTCCAGGCTCACCCGTAGTAAAATTGTGAAATCCAAGACAAATTTTCCCATATTTACAGTTTATCTTCTCTGGAATTTTCCCCCATGACAGTCAGGTGTAGCAGAAAGAGAGCAAACACTGGAGTCAGGTCAACCTAGCTCTACACCAAATGCATCCCGTGCTGCCTGTAGCTTTAGGATCCGAGCCAGTTCCCCAACTTCCCTGAGTCTCAAGCCCTCCGCTATAAGCCACAGGTAGTACAATCTTCTTTACAAAGTCTTCGTGGGGAATGAGTGAGATGAAGTGTCCCCAGCATTCCACATACAACAGATGCACCCTAAGTATTAGTTCCATCCTCAAGTACATCATTACTTTAACTGTAGGACTGAAAAGGGAGAGTAAAATGCTGAGCGCCGGTCCAGGGAAGCACCCAAACGGAGGGGAGACAACCCTCGGAGTGGCAGCAGGAAACAATGTCGTGCAGAGAACTCGCCGGAAGAGGCGTCAAGGGACTCAAGAGATGTGGGCAAGGTTACGGAAGCTAGCAAGGGCCGTGGAGGCACCCAGAGCCCAGCAACAATGGAAAGACATTTCCACGCCCAGGACTCATAGGACAAGCAGATACTGTAATGGAGCCTAGAGAGCTCTGAGCTTGGGAAGACGGGCCATCTGGCAGGTGCCAAGGCAGCAAGGGAGCCACCACGAAATAGCCCCACCTCTCCCCATGACCTCCAATGCTCACTGTTGGCTGCACCCAGTCAGAGGCAACTGGCAGGAAGGCCAGGGCACAGGTGCCAGGGAATGGACTTGAGGAGGAAACTCACAGAGGGTCACCAGTGCGGGACATCATAGAGGACATCCATGCTTTGGGGAAAGCATCAGATTAGGTGATGCCCATAAATAAATTCTAAGGAGAAGGAGGGAGGAAGGAGCAATGAGCCAATAGGTACTGGTTATCTATTTTATTGTACTGACTGTGTCTTTTAACTTTCTCTTGTAACTTTTTCAGCAACCCAGTACAGCTGGTATTGTTATCTTCCTTTTATAAACGGAGGAGAAAAGCTCACAGAAACCAAATAACTTGCACTGAGACACCCGGCTGGGAAGTAATAGAATTCCACCCCCAGTTACCAGATGGCAATGTCCCTCTACAGCAACGGTTCTCAACCTGTGGGTCGCGACCCCTTTGGGGGTCGAACGACCCTTTCACAGGGGTCGCCTAAGACCATTGGAAAACACATATATAATTACAAATTGTTTTTGTGATTAATCACTATGCTTTCATTATGTTCAATTTGTAACCATGAAAATACATCCTGCATATCAGATATTTACATGACGATTCATAACAGTAGCAAAATTACAGTTATGAAGTAGCAGCGAAAATAATTTTATGGTTGGGGGTCACCACAACATGAGGAGCTGTATTAAAGGGTCGCGGCATGAGGAAGGTTGAGAACCACTGCTCTACATGATCCTCTCCAGCCTGGAATAATATCCCTTATTCACATATGATAAAGATGGCATTTTAAATCTATAGGAAAGACATAAACTACTGAGCAAATTGTGCCATTTGGGTAGCTATGAGAAAAAGATGGAGTTGGATCCATATCTCGGGCTTTACATTGGATGGGCAGCATATTTAAACATGAAAAATAAAACCATAAAGTGTCTTCCACAATGGGAGAATTTTAAAAAATCTCATCAGAGTGGAGAAACCCTTTCTAACACAAAACCATAAAAGAAAAAAAGAGCGAGAAATTGAAAAACGTAGAAATAAAACATTTTTGGCAAAGCACAAAGCACCCTGTTATTATTCAAATGGTTCACACACCGGTGTCCTCCGAGGTTGGCAGGAACGGATTCTCCTGGCACAACTCCAAACCCAAGGCTCCTCAAAAACACTCCCCCAACTGCTCCTGAATGAAATTCTTCCCGTAGAGATCCGTGCTTCTCCTTTCGACCCGATGCAGAATGCCTCTGCGGGGTGTCATCCACGACGCCGGATCTCCTTTGTTATTTACTAACAGGCAGAAGGAGACTGTGCTACACACTCAACGAGGAGATGTCCAGAAAGGGTTGGCAAAGTTCCGAAATTACCAACTTTTACAGCTTACGATCATGAAAGCCTCTCACTTTTACTAAAATCTCGCCAATGCACCCACCACTCTCCATTCTCTTTGGGGGGCGGGGGAGCTGAATCAGACCAGTGCAGGCCACTGCGGTCTTTGCAGCCTCTGGTCTGGCCCCTGGTGCATCCCAAATGTCTCTCTGCAGAGGGATCCTCTCCTAAGTGAAATCTGATCAAATCACCTCAAACATCCCCAAGGGTGGAAGTGCTTTCAAAAGTCCCCCGTCGACTTTAAGATACACTCGAAACTCCTTTGCAGACAAATACGATCCTTCAAGATCAGGTTTGCCTCTCCCCCTTATCGCTCCCAAAAGTAACCCAAACATCTGCAATTCCCACAGCAGAGCTCCCCCGCGGGAAGCAGCAATTATGTCCCTCTGGCTGCTGTGCCCAGCTAACTCCTGGCCATTCATGGTGCAGCCGCCATGTCATTTACTCAGGGCAGCTTTCCCCACCCTAAGAGCTATTAATAAGGTCCTCATCGCTCCCCCTTTAGCAGTTCACAATGTATTCTAATTGATTGTTCACCTCCTACTTCCCTATCCTTCCATCCCTTCACCCCAAGACTATAGGTAGCTTGAGGTTAGGGATTCTCCTAGTACTTGTTATGACTCAGCATCTAACACATTGGCAGGCATATAATAAGTGTTCAATAAATATTCATTGACTGGATGAGTGAACAACTAAATTGTTAAGAATTGCCCAGCCGGTGTGGTTCAGTGGTTGAGCATTAACCTATGAACCAGGAGGTCATGGTTCCATTCCAGGTCAGGGCACATGCCCAGGTTGCAGGCTCAATTCCCAGTAGGAGGCATGTAGGAGGCAGTCGATCAATGATTTTCTCTCATCATTGATGTTTCTATTTCTCCCTCTCCCTTCCTCTCTGAAATCAATAAAAATACATTTTAAAAAAAGAATTAAACCTATTTGTAGATCCCCATTGTTTTAATAATTAAGATTTATGCACAATAAATATAATACAATTAAAATTTTAAATTTACAAGCAACAGATTAAAGAAAAATATATATCAAATAAAGTTTAAAGAGTTTATTTAAACTTTATAGAAAAAAAATCACTGAGGCTTTTTTTTTTTTTTAAATATATTTTATTGATTTTTTACAGAGAGGAAGGGAGAGAGATAGAGAGTTAGAAACATCGATGAGAGAGAAACATCGATCAGCTGCCTCCTGCACATCTCCTACTGGGGATGTGCCCGCAACCCAGGTACATGCCCTTGCCCGGAATCAAACCTGGGACCTTTCAGTCCGCAAGCCGACGCTCTATCCACTGAGCCAAACCGGTTTCGGCAATCACTGAGGCTTTAAAAGATAAACCAGCCTGGCCAGTGTGGTTCAGTGGTTGAGTGTCAGCCTATGAACTAGGAGGTCACGGTTCGATTCCCGGTCAAGGGCACATGCCTGGGTTGCAGGCTTGATCACCAGTGAGGAGTGTGCAGGAGGTAACCGATCAATGATTCTCTCTCATCAGTGATGTTTCTCTCTCTCCCTCTCCCTTCCTCTATGAAATTAATAAAAGTATATTTTTTAAAAATAAAAAATAAAAGATAAACCATTCCCCTTAAAAGGAAATCATCTCGAAGGTTTAATCCTTCTAGTCTAATCCAGTGCTAGTGAACACAAAATCAAGTGTGGTATCATGTCTGTCTTTTAATGATAGGCTTGATCTCTCTCTAAAATCAATGAGAATAGGGTAGGAGTGTAGGAGTGTGTAGGGAAAGAAAAAAGAAAGGTTAAGGGATGAAGAAGGCACAGGACAGATCATAGAAGGCTCTTAAGTCATCCCCAGGAATTTGAAACAGGAACCACATTAAAAAAAAAAAAAATAGAACCTGAAAAATGACGTGATCATTTTGGCAGCTGTTTTAGCAAAATGATTCTGTCAGCAATATGGAGGATATATTAGAGTGTGGAAAAATAAAGGCCAGAAGACCACTTAGAAGACTCTGGCAGTAATAACAGAGTTTAAGTGCTTGTGTGTGCCAAGACAAGAAAAAGAGAAATTGTTTTCTAGCTTTCTGGTTTGAGAACTTAGAAGTACAGAGAAGACAAGGCAAGGGAGAGGCAGGAATGCCTAGTGATGACAAACTTGGTCACTGGGGCTTGTCTTTGCTTCCAGATGTCACTTTTGAGCTGTGGGACTTTGGGGGAAATCCCTTAATTTCTCTGTGCCTCAACTTCATCATTTATAGAATAGAAATAATAGTAATATCTCTTTCTACAGTTGTCCTAAGGGTTAATGAAAGAAATGCATCTGATTGAAAAGTACTGAAATAGTATCTTGAATTTAGTAAGCTTTTTATTTTTTTAAATATATTTTTTATTGATTTCAAAGAGGAAGAGAGAGGGAGAGAGATAGAAACATCAATGATGAAAGGGAATCATTGATTGGCTGCCTCCTGCATGCCCCCTACTGGGGATCAAGCCTGCAACCCGAGCATGTGCCCTGATGGGGAATCTAACTGTGACCTCCTGGTTCATATGGGTCCATGTTCAACCACTGAGCTACGTCAACCGGGCCAGTTAGCACATTCTTTACACAGGTTGCAGTACAATTGACTGGGTGATATTTTTGTTGTTAAGTTTGTTGAGGTGACATTGGTTAGTAAAATTATATAGATTTCGGGTGTACAGTTCTAGAATGCATCTTCTGTATATTGTACTGTGTGTTCACCACCCCAAGTCAAGAGACTGGATGATATTCTCACCCTGAGAATTTTTTTATTACCATAATTACATTCTATCCTTTGCATCTTCTTAATTTTCCAATTAATTAAAAATCACTTTCAGGGATACATAATCAAACTTAACGAATGTTGAATAAATGTCTTGTCTATATGTAATAATACGTGATCCTGTCCTAGAACTACAAACCTGCTGTAGTTAATATTTAAAATTCCTAACTTTATTTCTGGGTCAAAAAAGACAGAATTTTGAGACAGTCCCTAATGAGGCATTTCGTTTTAAGGTCTTCTAAAACTTATTTCACACTCCCTTAGTCTTCCTCCGCCCTCCTCCCCTCTTCAAATCTCGTTTCTTTGGGTGAGAATCTCGCGAGACATTGAGTTCTCATGAAATCTCCCAAGAGCCTCCGCTCTTCCTCTTCCCCAAAGCGTCCATAGGTGAGTTGCTCTTCGGCGTCTCTCTCCGAGAGTTGAATCCTCGGATTATCACCGCCATCCTGGCCTTCGGGGCGCCAATCTTGAGGCCCCTGAGTAGAGAACTCTCGCGGTTACTGGTTTCTCGCTGAAGGCAGTGTCCCCTGTGCGGGGGGGAAGTATCGGAGCGCCCGACTTGGCGCCCGGGCCGTGTGGCCCGAAAAGGGGTACGATGGGAGGGGCTGGGGGCTTTGGGAACACGGGTAGGCCGCGGTCGGTGCCGCCTCTTACCCCGGAAGTCCAGTGTCCCGCGGTGAGTGGTGGCCTCAGAAAATTGTGGGGCGGCGGGGGGTGGGGGGGAATGGAGTCGGGTCGAAGCTTTCCTCGTTTTAGAGGAGTCTTTCAAGGTAGCTGCGTGCCACGTTGGTGGCAGCACAGGAGCGTGGAAAGGCGGCATCCGTGTGAAGCTGTGCGAGTGAAGGGGGTTTCTGCGGAGGGTGGCGGCTGGGGTCTGCCGCCCCGGGGCGCCGTGTCCTTGCGCCCGAGGGAGCCCTCGTTGCACCGAAACGGGCTGGCTGCCGTCCAGAGAGCAAGGGGGCTGGCGCAGGCCGTGCCGCCCGCCGTCACCGGGAGGCCGGAGGGAAGATAGCGTGGCTGCGATGATGGCACCTCTTAGGACACCTTTGGATTCACCGTGAAAACAGCGGTTCTCTGAGCAGCTGCTGGCGGCACTTGGTGCACACTGAGGCTGTAGGTGACTGCCTCCGCGTCCTGACAGTTCCTCCGTCCTCCCTCCCAGGTGACCCCTGAAGATGGTTCGCTACTCGCTAGACCCAGAAAACCCCACGAAATGTAAGTGAACAGCACTTAGCGCGTTTTTTATTTGGGGGCAAGAGAAACGAGACAACCCGAAGTTAACCGCAGTGTCCTCTGTGTTTTAGCATGCAAGTCAAGGGGCTCCAACCTCCGCGTTCACTTCAAGGTATGTGACTCCGTTGTGCTCTGAGAGTCGTGTGGGTGCTGCAGGGAGCTTTTCTTTGACACCATATGCTGAGAAGGCAGCTGCCGTGATGTGTTTCTTAGGACACCTTTGGATTTACCATGAAAACTAACCAATTCTGAGCAGCCGCCTTCTGGGTGTCGGTCCTGAGTGTGTCGTCACTGTCTTGATGTTGACACCTGGAGGATTCGAGAACTTCATGCTTGCTTTGAAAATGGTGATGCCTTCGCATGGTTAACCCCCGTGTGTTTCCTATTTAGAACACGCGTGAAACTGCCCAGGCCATCAAGGGCATGCACATTCGAAAGGCCACCAAGTACCTGAAGGACGTCACCCTGAAGAAGCAGTGCGTGCCATTCCGCCGCTACAACGGCGGCGTGGGTAGGTGCGCCCAGGTGAGAGTGGATGGGTGCTGTTTGAAAAGACCGGTTGTAAGGGAAAGTGACTGGAGGGGATTGCCATGGCTAAGGTCTTCCATCAGGCTGTTTCTGGTTGCTGTGATGACAGTCTTAGGACACCTTTGGATTGACCGTGAAAAAAACCATGTTCTGAGCAACCTTGAAGTGAATGAAATCAATTGTGTGTTTTTGTTTGTGGTTTTGAGAGTATGTTTACTACAGCAGGGAACAGTGAAACGGGAATGGCTTAGGACAGAAGTAGCAAAGGGAGAGACGAGGGCGTGCTGCTTTGCTCCCTAGAAATGTTACCGGAAAGGAGTGAGCCAGAGCAGCGCTGTGGTCACCTCACTGGAGAGACAACATGGGGCCGTGGGGACACGTTAGGGGTTTGGCCCAGGACAAGCTGCTGCCGCCTATTGCTTCCCTGGTTGCAAGTCTCCGTGGGGTCCCTCAGTTGAGGAGATGCTTGCCTGCAGGGGAAGAAGAGGGAGAAGGAAAAGAGGAAAGGTGTGGGTATGCTCCCAGGAGGGAGAGCTGCCATAAATTGTGGTTGTAACATTTTATTTAAATCGGAGCTAATAGCCTTTCTTTGTTTTCTTTAGGCAAAACAGTGGGGCTGGACACAGGGTCGGTGGCCCAAAAAGAGTGCTGAATTTTTGCTGCACATGCTTAAAAATGCCGAGAGCAATGCTGAACTTAAGGTACCCAAAGCATTAACACCTTTATATGTATCCAACTTAGATGGTGGTTCAGTTAATGTTGTCCAGACTTAATATACAAACAATAAGACACTATTGCAAAGAAACAAATATTTAGTTATCAAGGTGGTTGCTTTAGTAATGGTTAATGTGGTTTATTGCCAACACTTTTTAAAAAATATATTTTTAAAATAAATTTTAAAAGGAAGGGGGGGGAGAGAAACATCAATGATGAGAATTATTGATCAGCTGCCTCCTGCACAACCCACATTGGGGATTGAGCTTGCAACCTGGGCATATGCCCTGGCCTGGAATCAAACCATAACCTCTTGGTTCATAGATCGATGCTCAACCACTGAGCCACGCCAGCCAGGCTATTGCCTACATTCTTAATGGAGAGATGTTAAATTTCATTTAGAAGTTAAAACTGTAGTCAACAAAATAGGTTTGTCTATTCCCCTTTAGCATTTGGAAATCTGGGCTAGAATTAAAAATGTGGGTTTCTGGCTATAACCCACTTTTATTTATATCTATAATAATAATAAAAGTGTAATATGCTAATTAGAGCAGACATCCATCCTTCCGGACAAAGCCGCAGTGGGTGGGGGCTGAGGCAGAGGCCCTTGCTCAATTTCATGTGTCAGGCCTCTAGTATATATACCAGGGGTGGGCAAACTTTTTGACTTGAGGGCCACAATGGGTTCTTAACTGGACCAGAGGGCCGGAACAAAAGCATGGATGGAGTGTTTGTGTGAACTAATATAAATTCAAAATAAACGGGTATAGTAATTTTTTTTTTTTTTTTAGTTTTATTCATTTCAAACGGGCCGTAGTTTGCCCACGGCTGATATATTCACTGGGTGGCCAGATTATTATGTCTACCCCATCAGTACAATGAAGTGAATTAGTTAGGCAAATAATAATAATAAAACCTTAAGAGTATTTGCTTAGGAAATTTTCAATATTCAGTATTTTTGGAAGTGTCAATGAAGTACTGATGGGGTGATCATAATACTCTGGCCACTCAGTGTATATTTACTAGAGGCCCAGTGCATGGATTCGTGCACCAGTGGGGTCCCTCAGCCTGGCCTGCTGGGATCAGACTAAAATTGACTCTCCAACAATCCGAGGATCCCCCAGGGGTCCCAGAGTGGGAGAGGGCACCCTGCAAAGTTGCTGTCAATCGCAGCCCCTGCATCAAGCATCTGCCCCCTGGTGGTCAGGGCGTGTCATAACTAGGTTGCTTAGCCTTTTATATTTATATATAGGTTTTTAGAGAGGAAGGGAGTGGGAGAGAGGAACAGCGCTGTAAGAGTGGAACATGGATCCCTGTTGCCTCTTGCACACCCCCACTGGGATTGAGCCCAAAACCCGGGCATGTGCCCTGACCACGAATCAAACTGGCAACCTTTTGGTGCACAGGACAATACCCAACCAAATAAGCCACACCAGCCAGGACTGGTTATATAATCATTTCAGCTGCTAAGCCATGCTGCCAAAATCTTGTTCATCATCAAAGCTTAGAAATTAACACTATTGGTGATCTTTAACATGCACTTAGCATAGGGCTGAGTTTTGGTAGTTAGGTTTAATTTAAGGAAGGACATTTAGAACCAAGTTTAAAGTAACTGCTTGAACTGATACTCGGCTTAAATTCTTAAGGATTGCTTTTCAAAAAAGTTCGTTAAGGCAGGAACTTAATTTTCCATAGATGGTGTGAAGATAAAGATTTACTGGTTATGCTCTTTCCCCCTTCTTCCCAGGGTTTAGATGTAGACTCTCTGGTCATTGAGCACATTCAGGTGAACAAAGCTCCCAAGATGAGGCGTAGAACCTACAGAGCTCATGGGCGGATCAACCCATACATGAGCTCTCCCTGCCACATTGAGATGATCCTCACTGAAAAGGAGCAGATTGTTCCTAAACCAGAAGAGGAGGTTGCACAGAAGAAAAAGGTACATTTCTTAGTCTTCGCTCAGTTTCAGTTGGGTAGAGTAGATGTGTGGTTGCTGTGATGACTAACTTAGGACACCTTTGGAATAACCATGAAAGGAAACTATTCTGAGCAACCAGCAACCTTTTATTTTTACTTTCGTGGATCTCATTTGTTTCTTGATTGATACTGAATAGTAACTTTGTACCATTCGGTACATCAGAACTGTGATTGTCTGCTGATAGTCCCACCTACATGTCCATTGCCACTTCCAAAAATGCCCCTCAGATCTAATAAGCCTATATTCAGTAAATGATGACAAGTCAGTGTTGTTTTTGAGAATTGCCTCGTACCATTGTAAAGTTTAAGGTGTGCCACATGATGGCTTGATTTAAGTATACTGTGAAATGATTACCACAGTGGGTCCTCCTAGATAACAGTAAAAATAAGAAAAGGAGGGCGGTGTATGGTAAGAACTCTTACGATTTCTCTTCCTATCAACTTTCCTATGTATCATACAGCATTGTTAGCTAGTCATTCAGTTGGGTAGGCCAGGAAACTGGGAGTAATTCTAAAATCTTCCCTTCACACCCAATAGATTTTTTGTATTGATATTGTCACTTAAATATCCTGTCATTGGAATCCTTAGCTGGTGTCACTGTCTTCAGTGAAAATCAATTTAAACTCCTTCCCTGATTAGTCATACCACATCTCTATGCCAAAGGACTCTTTCCTTTTATGTTTTTTTAAATATATTTTTATTGATTGCAGAGAGGAAGGGAGAGAGAGAGAAAGATAGAAACATCAATGAGAGACAATCATTGATCCGTTGCCTCCTGCACAACCCCCTACTGGGGATTGAGCTCACAAGCCATGCATGTGTCCTTGACTGGAATCAAACCTGGGACCCTTCAGTCTACAGACCAACATTCTATCCACTGAGCCAAACCAGCTAGAGCCCTTTTATGTTGATGTTTCCAGTTCTTTCACTGAAGCTAAGACCTCTTTTTAATAAGATGTAGTGTGGATGTTTTTTGGGAAATTTTAAGTCATTTTTATTTTCTTTCCCCAGATATCTCAGAAGAAACTGAAGAAACAAAAACTTATGGCCCGGGAGTAAATTCAGCATAAAATAAATCTAAGTAAAAGTAAAAGCAGAATGTTGGTTGTCTTTATTACTAAACTAGAGGCCCAGTGATAACAACCTGCTGGCTTAGGCCTGCTCCCGGGAGGCAGAGGGCAGGCCGAATCCCTAGGTGCAGCCCCTGGTCCGGCTCAGAGCAGGGCAAATTGGGGAGTTGGGGCGCTGCCCCGTCATGCACAGAGCAGGGCGGATTGGGGGGTTGCGATGCCACCCTCAGTCACGCTCAGAGTAGGGCCGATTGGGGGGTTGGGGCACCGCCCCCTGTCTCACACACAGAGCAGGGCCGGTGAGGGGGTTGGGGCGCTGCCACTCTCACACTCAGGACAGGGCCGATGGGGAGGTTATGGCTCTACCCCGTC
Organism: Myotis daubentonii; assembly: GCF_963259705.1. Classification (NCBI taxonomy): domain Eukaryota; kingdom Metazoa; phylum Chordata; class Mammalia; order Chiroptera; family Vespertilionidae; genus Myotis; species Myotis daubentonii. Next base: position 85,483,975 of record NC_081847.1, on the reverse strand, counting down.
ACACACAGAGCAGGGCCCATGGGGGCGGGGGGGGGGTTGGGGTGCCGCACCCTGTCACACAGCCACAGGGCGATCAGGGTGTTTGGGTGCTGCCCCCTGTCACGCTGATCCCGGTGCTGGGAGGCATATTACCCTTTTACTATATAGGGTAGAGGCCTGGTGCACGGGTGGGGGCCGGCTGGTTTGCCCTGAAGGGTGTCCTGGATCAGGGTGGGGGTCCCCACTGGGGTGCCTGACCAGTCTGGGTGAGGGGCTGAGGGCTGTTTTCAGGCTGGGGGTGACTGAACGCTCCTTTTTTCCTTTTTTTTTTTAATTCTGGGCCAGCTTTAGCTTGAGGCTTGGCTCCAGCTCTTAGGCCGCAGATCCTGAAAGTAGGTTTCTGGCCTTTGCATACAATGTTGCGATCCTGCTGGCTGAAGTCCGGTGGTATTTGTTACAATGTTTGAAACTACAGGCTCAGAGGCCTGCAGCCGCAGGCGGGGAACGTTGGTTTCCTCCTTCACTGAGGCAACCAAGCCTCATGTTAGTTTCAAGCTGCCTGGCTGCCTGGGCCATCTTGGCTGACAGTTAATTTGCATATCTCGCTGATTAGCCAATGAAAAGGGTAGCGGTTGTACGCCAATTACCATGTTTCTCTTATTAGTGTAGATATATTTCAAGTGATAAAACAAGTTTTCTGATTAGAATTTTAAAATAGATTATTCTGTTCTGTCATTAATTTGGGTCATGAACATGGTGTTTTGAAAGTCTTGCTGATTTTTTGCATAAAATGGGATTAAAACATGGAGTTCTGAAATTTTTTTCCAGCCACTTCATTGAGATTTAATACCAGTTCACCACAGTGCAGTGGATCTTAGTATACTGTTATGAATCTATCACTAAAATCAATTTTAGGACATTGTAATCACCACAGAGAGGAACCTTGGCAGTGGTTTAGCTGTTACTCCCAGCCCTAGGGAACTACTTAGCTATAGATAGGCCTGTTGACATCTCAAGAAACATCACAGGATGCGGCCCACTGGCTTTGGTTTATGACAGTACTTTCAGGGTTCATCCACGTATTGTACTTGATGTATAATTTGTATCAATATATTTATTGAACATTTGGGTCTTAAGCTATTGCAAGTAGTGCTGCTGTGCACCTTTGTAAGTTTTTGAATGGGCATGCTCTCATTTCTCTTGGGTATGTGCCAAGAGTGTAATTGCCCAGTCATTGGAACAGCCAGACTTTACAATTGTGCCATTTACGATACCCCTTGCGGAGGGTCCCGGTTTTCTCCAGTCTTAAACACTGACCTTACTTGGGTGGAAGTGAAGTGGTATAGCCATTTCTCTCAAACAGCCAATTAAGGTTGACAGTCCACCCTGCCCTTGAATGTAAGACCCTTGCAACTAGGGGAGAGGGTGGTTGTAGGCACAGCTGCATTTGAAAACAAGCGAAGTAACCGCCCCTGCGGTGGGGAACCATTGGTACAGGCGTCATTTCTTGGACCAACGAGTTGAACTTAGTCTTCGGGACTGCAGCGCCTGTGCCCGCGCGGGCCTGGGAAGCCCGGCTCCGCCCGCGGCCCCGAGCCCCGCCCGGCCCCGCCCGGCGCCCCGGTACGTACGCCTTGTGACGTCAGGCTGACGCAGGCGCGTGTGTGTCGGCCCCTTTTGCGGTGTCCATTGGCTCGGCGGAGGCAGGTCCCTCCCTCCGGAAGTGCGGACATTTCCACTTGGCTTGGTGGTCGCGGGTGAGTGGGGTCGAGGGGGCTGGGGCTCTGGGCCGGGCCAAGGGGGCGGGATGGGCTGGGGCCCGGCGCCGGCGGGCACCTCCGGGCTGGGCCGGCGGCGCGCACCGAGCCCAGCCGGGGCGCGGCTCCTGCCCTGGGCCCCGCGGACCCCTGCGCTGTCCGATGGGCGCCCCTTCGCCCTCCAGCGCGCCCCTGTCGCCGGCTGCCCCCATCTCTCCCTCCGGTGCCCCCTCCCGCCTGCCTTTCTCTTCCTGTCCGTTTATTCCCTCCCTTGGCCCGAGTTGTCGGTTTCCTGGCCCGTCTGTTATCTTCGCCGCCATTCGCCCTAGTCCCCGTCTTCGCTCCTGTCTTCACGCCCTGTCCCGCTCTGGTCGCCAATACGGTGCGGTTCTGTGCGGAGCTGGGCTACCAGGGCGGCGCTCCCCTCCACTCGCCCCTTTCCCACGGCCTCCGCCTTTTCTCTCTATTGCACTGGATAAGTCGAATAAAAACATTTCTCTCCTACAACAGTTTAATCCATTTTGCTCACTTGGTTGTAGTATCCGAGAACTGGTTTGTGGAGGTTGAGTAAAATTATAATTTTATCACTTTACCGTAGCCACCTTCGCGACCTTTCCAAGCCACCGTTTCCACATGTCTGAAGTATAACAACTCATGGAAGAATCAGGACGATTTAGAGATGAAATACAGTAGCTTCATTCTGAAGAGAGCTACAAAGTTTGATAAAAGCCATTAGTATGACAAAGCTGATGAGGAGTAGTTGTTCTCGAGAGTTTATTTAAAACACAACGCGCAAGTAATTAAAACACAATTACAAGTAGGCAAAAATGAACCTTTATGATGGAGGGCCTGCCAGTCATCAGCTTGCCAGTTGTTGGGAAGGATTTAGTTGGTTTTGGAGGTTTGGTAGGGGGATAATTAGCATAATCAGTGTGTTTGGGGAAGGGGTAGAGGCAAGAAGCCAGCTCTAGTTACTTGTTACCTTTGTGTGAACTTTGGGCAGGTCACCATTTTGGGGTTTTGGTGGGATTTTTTTTGTAACGATTTTATGGCACTTACTATACGCAGACACTCTACTGAGCTTTGTATGCATATTAATTTATCTAATCCCCATCCCTGTGAGGTAGGTATCCTTATTGTCTACATTTTACACAACGGGATTCAGGCACAGGCGGGTTAAATAATTTGCCCAAGACCTTATAGAAAGTGGGGGAAACATCTCACATGCAGGCAGCTGCCAGCTTGTCAGCCTGATGAGGCTGTGGTACCTGTGAGAGTGTGGAACACCTAAACCACATCACCTTTTCAGTATCCCAGATCACATTCTAAATGTGTATGGACAAAAATAATGATTCCTTGAAAAACAGTGAAAAAGACTCACCATTCATTTGGCTTTTAAATATTTTGGTAAATTCTTAAGTGGTTACTTTAATTTGACTAGGGGACCTTTTTAAAAAATGGTTATAAATCCTTTGTAAAATAGCTCTTCATTCATTGATGTACATCTGGATTTTTGTTAGTAGCTCTTGTAATTCATTTCAAAGTCATTAAGATTGAATTGTCTGTGCCATTGTTCACTTGTATTGTGAATAATTTTAAGTTGCCTTAGTGTAGTCATGATGAAATTTTAACATCCTGAATTACTAGCCTTATTCAGTGTTCTGAAGCTTCTCAGTTGTTGGGCTTTTTTTAAAAAATGTTTTTATTGATTTTTAGAGGGAGAAAGAGAGAGAGAGAGAGAGAGAGAGAGAGAGAGAGGAACAGCAATGAGAGAACCATCCATCAACTGCCTCCTGCACAACCCCTACTGGGGATGGAGCCCACAACCCGGGCATGTGCCCTGAGTGGGAATCAAACCGACAACTTCTTAGTGCTGTTCAACCAACTGAGCAACACCAGCCAGGGCAAAGCGTCTTCATTTTTAAGGCCTACGCTAAGGGATTGAAAATTCTTGTAAATTTAAGAAGTCTTTGGTTTAATAGTATTTTGTGGAAGCAGTATTTGTTCTTTTTCAATAAATTGCTGATTTTGAGAAATTCTAAGATGATTTCTAATTATCAAGGAAATCAGATGTTAATTTTTGCAAATGAACAATTTCCTTATACTAATAATAAACAATTTACTTATATAAAAATAATAAATAAACAAATAAATAGTTTTATTATACGGTACACCTTAATTGCCACTAAAAAGAAAAAGCAGTTATATCAAGGGAGAATTCTTGCCTGGAAAAGGCCAACCAGTTTGCAGCTTAGAGGTCTTGCAAAGTGATATCTTAGAGAGTTTCATATTATGTTTGCCCTTAGCATTGTAGGTTTGGCTAATTAAGTCATAATTACCAAGTTCCTTAATGTTTTGTGCCTTCCTTTGCTGTATGTGTAAAATAAGATGCAGAGGTACCCGACCTCACTGGGTTTTGAATAAATGAATTATACAGTTGTCCTTCAGTATCCTCAAGGAATTGGTTCCAGGAAACCCACCACCACCACCACGCCCCCCCCCCCCCCCCCAATACCAAAATTCCTGGGTGCGCAAGTCCCCCATATAAAAGGTGTAGTGTTTGTAAATAGGCTCCAGTATGCCTACACATCACTTAATTGCTTGGATTTAGCGAGGTGCTCTGTGCATAGCAAATTCAGGTTTTGCTTTTTGGAATTTTCTGGGATTTTCTTTTCAAATGTTTTCGATTTGGGGTTGGTTGACTCCATGATGCAAAACCTGGGGATACAGAGGGCCAGCTGTATATGCAAAGCATTAAACTGCCTAGCACCTAGCAGATGTTGGTGTCTTTATCATTAAATTTATGGTTGGGGAGCAGTGATTGGAGAGATTTGGAAGCGGGAAGGTTGCTGTTATTTTCATGCCTACCACCTATTATTCCTTTACCTTGTAGATAGCAGTATCTTCAATAGGTTCTTGCATTTAGCTAATAGTATGATCTAAGTTTTTCGTTCAAAGCTGAAATAATCCTTTCGAACACCCTAATGTAGCTGAATTCCTCTAGTCATCAATCTGTGAGGAGCTGATTTGTTTTTTCTTTGCGTCTCTCAGCTCAGGAGCTCCCACCTGGGACAATGGTGTGCATTCCTTGTATCGTCATTCCAGTTCTGCTCTGGGTCTACAAAAAGTTCCTGGAGCCATACATATACCCTCTGATTTCCCCCTTTGTTAGTCGCATATGGCCTAGAAAAGCTGTGCAAGAATCCAGTGATACAAGCAAAGGCAAAATAGGCTATAAGGTAAGGACATTAAAATACCTCGGCTAGGAAGGCCGGGTGGGAGGGGGTGGTACAGTCAGGGTAAACTATTCGGCTTTTGGAAAGGCAAGTTCTTGGAACCAGAAGCTTCATCAATGGGTCTTAATTTCCTTCTGTTTTAACCGGAGGTGTGTGTGTTGGGGAGGGGGTGGGGGGGTTGGCTTTCCCTCCCAGCCTTTCCCGGCCCCTCTTTTTCCTCCTGGGCGACTTACCTTTGTCTTTCCCTCTTTGAAGCTCCAAGGGCTTGTTTCCGGAGCCTGTGCAGCCCAGCTGGCTCACTTCTACCTTCATAACTTTCTAAATAAGCTTTCTCTTATAATTTGAAAAAAAATAAGGAATTTGGGTATTGTTTTTTAAAGTAATTAACAGTTGGTTTAAACTAAAGTTTTAAACTAGGCCTCTGATTAACGCAGTTGCTCCTTGCCAATGGCCAAGATAATAGCCAGTATTTCGTGGCTGCTGAGAGTCATAGTGACTAGCTCATGGGTGTGAAGAGATGACATGAAAAAAAGCCAGTTTCCCTGGTTGATAATTTTGGTGGGAGACTTAATTTAGGAGGATAGTAGAGTTTATTTTATTTTATTTTTTTACACAATGAAGTTATTATTTTTAAATGACTATTTAGAGACAACCTGTTGTTTTTAGCAATATGCTTGTTACGTTCAACTTCGATTGTGTTCAACTGCACTAAGCCATCCTGCATAATTCTAGAAGCAGTTTTTTCATTCTGAAGTTTGTCGACTGTTTTCAAAGAGAGTATCTCTTATGATGAGTGTCTCGTAATAATCTCTAAAACGTTTTTTTTTTTTAGGGTGCAGACATAAATGGATTACCAACATCAGGATCGACAGAAATCTCTGATAAAAAGAAAGACTGAAGGCATTGACCCAGGGACCTCCTTGTTTTCAAAATGGACCTAATAATGTGAAGCACCTTCTTTGTAATTGTCTCTGACCTTTTTCTCTTAGACCTCGGGGTGGATGGTTTAGATGTTTGTCTGATGCTGATCAGGAAACACATGGTATTTATATTTAGAATGTATTTGGTTATAGTTAATGATCTCATTCCCGAGTTCCTTTTACATTAACGTAGCAGTAATAGTATGAATGAATAGGTTTGTGCCAGTAAACATTGTTACTACATCAGTCCCTAAGCATCCTTGGGCTTCTAGCTTCTGTTCAGGCTCTTTGAATTTGAGTGGAGTGTGTTTTCACTATGAAACAGTACAGTGAGACTGGGCAGTGAAATAAATGAAAGGGAGTGTTTGAAGGTGATAATGACTTGAAACATAAAGTTATAATTACTGCCCAACACAGTGGAGCCCCTTACTGCAAGAGTAGAAATTACAGGTTATTGCTCCGAAGAAAATAGCAACGACAAGAAATTGAGGAAATTTCTTTGGGAAAAATGGTACAGTTTTTACATAAATGTCTATTGTATATTATAAAATTCTAATCTTTGTTGCATTCCTTCTATTCCTACAGAATGTATTAAATATTCAGTTTAGCGTGTGGTTGGGGTTTGGCTTTTTTCTTTTTCTTTAAGTTAAAATATTTCTTAAAAGGGACATTTTTCACCATACCAGAAAGCAGAATTATAATAGCGTGCTGGCATCTGGACAGTTCTGAGAGAATAATATATTTTTTAAAGCAGATTGTATCAGTTATTTATTGTTGCATAAGACGACACTCCAAAACTTAGTGGTTTTCAGCGACAGTGACATGACTGCCCACTTCTTTGCTGGTCTGGGCCTCTACATGGCCTCTCACTCTGGGCTGCTTTACTTTAGGGACTTACAGGGTTCGGGGGTGATGAACCATGTCTTTATATCATGTTTACTTATTCCCTCTGAGGCAGGGAGTGGTTGGAAGAGTCTTCTGCCTTTGGGTCCCCATTGAAGTCCTGGGTCCTAACCGAGGCTCTGTTACACTCTACGTGTGAGCAACTCAGTGACTCACCTGGTCTTCATTTCATAGAAATCAGTAGGTTTCAGGTATTCTGCCCCAACCCACCTGAGGGATAAGATAAATTCCCTTTAGCAACTAAATTCAGTTGATTAGTTTGTTGTATAAAAACTATATTACAAAAATAGCAGATGTTCATAGTAAAACAGTGCAATGGAAATTTAAATGAAAAGTTCATGTTCTTTCACTATCATTCCCTCTCCACAGATGTAACCACTGTTAGTTCTTTTGTGTAGCCTTCTAGCAATTTTCTTAACATTTGTTTTTATTAAATATATCATTTTTATTTTTTTATTGATTTTTTACAGAGAGGAAGGGAGAGGGATAGTTAGAAATATTGATGAGAGAGAAACATTGACCAGCTGCCTCCTGCACGCCCCCAACTGAGGATGTGCCTGCAACCAAGGTACATGCCCTTGACCGGAATCGAACCTGGGACCTTTCATTCCGCAGGCTGACGCTCTATCCACCGAGCCAAACCGGTCAGGGCAAAAAATATTGCAAGATGTATAATGTCTCTACTCCCTTAGTCCCCAAACGCTTTACGCATTCAGCTGTTGCTTTTGTCTCATGTTTTATCTCTATATTTCTAATTTTTATATATTTTGCCATTTTTGGAACTGTCAACTTTCCACATTACTGACTTCCTTCCATGGCTGAGATATAGCTATCTTACACTGTGTTTCCTCTACTTCTCCCACACATCCTCCATATAGGTTTGTGTAAATATTGGTTAAGTCATTAATCGGTATTTATATCATGATGAGTGTGCCGCACGTCTTCCACTTGCCTCTCCAAATCTCTGCTCCTTTCACCGACCTTGCTGCCCAAGAAAGCTGCATGGACTCTATCGACAGACTTTCCATGGCCTCTGCGTTCTGTTGGGTCTGGCCAGTGGGGATCTGCAGCAGGGATGGGAGGGAGGAGGGAAGGGAGGAGTGGGGTTAGGGTATTTATTCCCTCGGTTCAACCCTTCTGGGTCTCTTAGACCAGGTGTGTTCCTCAGCCAAAATGCACTCCCAGGTGGCCCACTCCACATGACTCCCTTTAGTTTCCACTCACCTCTCCCCCTCCTTTCCTTTTGGGCCTAGAACTCACGACTGGCTCCGAGTCACTGCTTTGCTTCATGCCCCCACCCTTCGTTCCTGTGATTAATGTTGCAGTTTTACGTGTTACACGTGTTTGCAAGTCACCTTCAATACTTTTAGAAAGAAGGGTCTGAACAAACCATCATGAATCCTTAGCCCCCGCTCTTTCCCCTTTACTGCATCATCTCTGAACGGAACTTTTGGAATACAAGCAAGCTCTTGGTGGCTTGTCCTGCATACTGAGTTGACAGTCATCGAATATCTTCTAGGATCCTTTTCATATGAACTGTATACTACTTTTGTTAGTTTGTTTTTTAGTTTCCAGTCTACAGCATTTCAAATTAAGTGTACTTATTTTTTAATGTATTTTTTATACAAAATTCATAAGGTATTAGAGCGTACGCAGATGAAGATTCCTTCCTCCCACCCTGGTGCCCAGGCACCTGGTTCCCCTCCTAGGAGGCAATCAAGGTTACCGGTTTCCTCTTTTTTCTCATTTTTTATTTTAAGTTTCTCTTTATTTCTTTCTTTAATTGCCTTTATGTACAGACGTCATTTTAAAAATGCACATACACCCGATATTTTCCAAGGAATAGGAGCTGGAAATAAAAGCTCAGGGCAATCAGGAGAACTGAAATTGCCCCAGAGAAGTTCTGAGGAGCACACTTTCTTTAATGCCCTTCATGGCCTCTCCAAGTTTTTCCTGTGCACCTGGGGAAAGTCTGACCAGGCTGCACAGCGGCTAGCTCTGTGTTAATTGCATTCAGCTTCTCCTCCATTGCTTGTTTGAGGATGATGAGTGAAGACGTGATGGCTTCTTTCAGAGTCATAGGCTTGTGGTAAACTTGCAAGGAGCTCTGGGCACCCTTTGAAGCAGAGCCAACTGCTCAAGCATCTCACTGGACAAAGGTCCCTGACGGGCCTATGAAACAGTGGAGGTCCTTTCTCACCAACTCCTCCAATAACAGTGCCGCTCCGCAGGGACGAGACATGACACCCAGATCTGCACCTTCTCCAAACGGTCGAGCCAGATTGGACACGGCCTGGGGCACCCTCACCGTCACTGGTTGTAGGTGAGTCAATGGTTCCGTGTCTCCACTCTGGCTTTCTCAATTACCGTAAAGCAGTGATGGCGAACCTATGACACGCGCGTCAGAGGTGACACGCGAACTCATTTTTTTGGTTGATTTTTCTTTGTTAAATGGCATTTAAATATATAAAATAAATATCAAAAATATGTCTTTGTTTTACTATGGTTGCAAATATCAAAAAATTTCTATATGTGACACAGCACCAGAGTTAAGTTAGGGTTTTTCAAAATCCTGACACGCCGAGCTCAAAAGGTTCGCCATCACTGTCGTAAAGCCTTCGCAGCAGCAATTAGCCCGTTCATGGCACAACCTATGTGAGCATCACTCTCTACACCTCCTCAATGTTGCTTGGCTCCATGAGCGGGGAGGCAATTCTCTTCTCCACAGCTGGGCACACCTCCTGGGGTGTCTGGATCCCCATGGCTGCCGAACAAGGTTGATAGCCTCAGTGGCATATTCCACTTGAAAGAATCTTCCTTCAGGAGAAAAAATATTCCCACCGCTGTGGTACTCAGATCCAGTGAGGAACATGGCGAGGGTAGGAGAACGTGACAGCGACCACATGGGGATTTTGAGGGCTATCACCGGTGCACCGGTACCCAACTCCCCCACACAGCCACAGAACTAAGGCCCTCCCAGGTTCTTTATATTTCCAGAGATAGTCTCTGCATGCACAAGCAAATACATACAGGTGTTATTGTATTTTATTAAGACAAAAGTAACATACCATATGCACTGTTTGGTCTTTTTTTCCAATTAAAAGTATATCTTGAAGATCAGTAGATACTAGGACAGGGGCCCTCAAATTTTTTAAACAGGGGGGCCAGTTCACTGTCCCTCAGACCGTTGGAGGGCCGGACTATAGTTTAAAAAAAAACTATGAACAAATTCCTATGCACACTGCACATATCTTATTTTGAAGTAAAAAAACAAAACAGGAACAAATACAATATTTGTATTTGCATGTGGCCCGCGGCCTGTAGTTTGAGGACCCCTGTACTAGGTTGTTCACTGTCTTTATGTTTCAGAAACACTATATTTACTCCTAAGAACACACCCTTAAAATATGAGGCAAAAATTGCCAGAATTGAAGGGAGAAATAGATAGTTCTACAATAGTCAGAGACTTTACTACCTCACTTTCAATTATGAATAGAACCAGACAGAAGAAAAATAAGGAAATAGCTTGAATAACACAATAAACCAATTAAATTTGACAGACATACAGAACAATACCCAACAACAGAATACATATTCTTAAGCGCATGTGGGATATTCTCTAGGATAGATCATATGTTAAGCCACAAATCAAGTCTCAATAGATTTGAAAGATCAATATCATATAAAGTATCCTTGACCACAATGGGAGGAAGTTGGAAATCAATAACAAAAGTATCAAAAATAACAAAAGTAAAACTAGAAAATTTACAAACTTGTAGAAGTTAAACAATAAACTCTTGAAGAAATAAAAAGGCAAATTAGAAAATATCTTGAGACAAATGAAACGAAATATATAACATACCAAAACCTATGGGACACAGTGAAAGCAGTATTTAGGGGGGAATTTATAAACACATTAAAAAAAGAAGGAAGATCTTAAATCAACAACTTTCAATTTAAAAAAACTAGAAAAGAAACCCAAAGCTAGCAGAGGAAGGAAATAGTAAAGATTAGAACAGAGATAAACAAAATAGAGAAAAAAATAGAGACGAAACCAAAAGATGACTTTTCAAAAAGACCACAAAATTGACAAATCTTTAGCTAGACTAAGAAAGAGAGTAAAGACTCCAATTGCTAAAGTCAGGAATGGAAGTGGAATTACTACTGATGCTACAAAAAAAAAACGGATGATAAGAGTACTGTGAACAATTGTTCACCAACAAAATGGATAACCTAGATTAAAAAAACACACACACATTCTTAGAAAAACAAAACCTACCAAGACTAAATCATGAAGAAATATAAGTCCTGAAGAGACATGTAATTGGTAAAGGAACTGAATTAGTAATAAAAAAAATCTCCCAACAAAGAAAAGCCCTGGACCTTATGGCTTCACTAGTGAATTCTACCAAACATTTAAAGGAGAACATCAGTCATTCTCAAACTTTTCCAAAATATCGAAGATAACATTTCCTAACATTAAAAAATAAAATGACATTGATATGCATAAGAGATAACCTGTATCTCTTATGCATATCAACGCAAAAATCCTCAGCAAAATACTAGCAAACCATGCCGAAACCGGTTTGGCTTAGTGGATAGAGCATCGGCCTGCGGACTGAAAGGTCCCAGGTTCGATTCCGGTCAAGGGCATGTACCTGGGTTGCGGGCACATCCCCAGTGGGAGATGTGCAGGAGGCGGCTGATCGATGTTTCTCGCTTGTCGATATTTCTGACTCTCTATCTCTCTCCCTCTCTGTGAAAAATCAATAAAATATATTTTAAAAAAAATACTAGCAAACCAAATTCAACACATAGTTAAAGGATTATGCCCTGCCTATGTGGCTCACTGGTTGAGCATCAACCTATGAAACAGGAGGTCACGAGTTTGATTCCCAATCAGGGCACAAGGCCAGGTTTCAGGCAGGATCCCCAGTAGGGGGCATGTAGGAAGCAGCCAATCGATGATTCTCATCATTGATGTTTCTATCTCTCTCTCCCTCTCCCTTCCTCTCTAAAAATCAACAAAAAGACACTGGAGAAAAAACAGGAATTATATACCATGACCAAGTGGACTTTTCCTAGAATGCAAGGACGTTCAGAATGGAGGGAGAAAACCCACATGGTCATCTCAATTGATACAGAAAAAAGCGTTTGATAAAATTCAATACCCTTTCATGACAAAAACACTTAACAAATTAGCAATAAAAGAAAAGTACTTCAACATAATGAAAGTATATGTGAAAAAACCACAACAAGCCTCACAATAGATCAGGAATAAGGCAAGGATGATGGCCTTTGCCACTTAAGATAGTACTGGAATTTCTATCCAATTAAGCAAGAAAAGGAAATAAAAGTTATTCAAATTGGAAAAGAAGTAAAATTATCTCTGTTCACAGATGATTTGTAAATAGAAAACCCTAAAGATTCCACAAAAGACTGTTAGCACTAAAAAATTGAATTCGGCAAAGTAACAGGATAAAAAGTCAGCACAAAAATCAGCTGCATTGTTATACACCAACAATTAAATATCTGAACAGGAAATTAAGAAAATAATTACAGAGAGAGAAACCAAGATGGCGGCATAGGTAAACACCGGAGTTTGCTGCCTCACACAACCACTTCAAAAATACAACTAAAGGGCCGAAACCGGTTTGGCTCAGTGGATAGAGCGTCAGCCTGCGGACTGAGAGGTCCTGGGTTCAATTCCAGTCAAGGGCATGTACCTGGGTTGCGGGCACATCACCAGTGGGGGATGTGCAGGAGGCAGCTGATCGATGTTTCTCTCTCATCGATGTTTCTAACTCTCTCTGTCTCTCTCCCTTCCTCTCTGTGAAAAATCAATAAAATATATATATATAAAAAAATACTAATAAAGGACTGAACGGACATCATCCAGAACCACAGGAAGGCTGGCTGAGTGGAAATTCTACAACTAAAAGGAAAGAGAAAAGCATACTGAGACTCAGAGGAGGCGCAGTGCGGAAGTAAGATACTAAGGTGCGGAGGTGCGTGTGGAGTGGGCTGGTGGCTGAGGGCGTGGTTGTCATTTTCAATCGGGAGGGAGTCTCAGGCTCTGAGCTCCAGTTCCGGGCAAGTCTCTGGGGACCCAGACTCAAATGGGAGAAGCGGGACTGCCTAGCATCGGTCAGAACTCAAGGGCAACTTTCTCTTGGAGGGGCTTGCAGCGATTACTGGGACATTGAGAAGTGAAGCCTCTGAGGGCAGCCATAACTGCTAGCCCCGCCCTGTTGATCCCATGGGACCTGCCCCACTCAAGCCCTGCAGGGAGGCTTTTGCTGGATAACCTAAGGCAGAGGCTAGATTAGCACCTCCCTAGAGATCCAGGAGCCAGTGTACCCACAGGTCAGAGTGGGACCATCCAGTTTGCAGCTCCATGGAAACATAAAGGACACACTCAGGGGGCAGACTCAGTGAGCACCAAAGCCCCATTGAAGCAAGACACAGCTGATTCTCATAGCCAATTGGCCTGGAGGTCAATTCCTCCCAGTGATAACGACAACAATCAAGGCTTAACTACAACAAGACTGTGCACAAAGACCACAAGGGGGTGCACCAAAAGTGTCCTCCTCAGGTAATTGGGGAGGCTGAACCACTGGGCCCTAGAGGACACTTAGCACAGAAAACCACTTTATCAACACAGGGAAGCATAAGAAATGCAGAGACAAAGAAAAAGGACACAAGTGACAGAAATGGAGGAAAGCAAACTACTGGATATAGAGTTCAAAACCACACTTTTAAGGTTTTTCAAGAATTTTCTAGAAACTGCCGATAAACTTAATGAGACCTACAAGAAATCTAATGAGACCCTAGAGGTTGTGATACAGGACCAACTAGAAATTAAGCATACACTGACTGAAATAAAGAATATTATACAGACTCCCAACAGCAGACTAGAGGATTGCAAGAATCAAGTCAACAATTTGAAATACGAAGAAGCAAAAAACACCCAACCGAAAAAGCAAAATGAAAAAAGAATCCAAAAATACAAAGATAGTGTAAGGAGCCTCTGGGACAGCTTCAAGCACACCAACATCCGAATTATAGGGGTGTCAGAAGATGAGAGAGAGCAAGATATTGAAAACCTATTTGAAGAAATAATGACAGAAAACTTCCCCTACCTGGTGAAAGAAATAGACTTACAAGTCCAGGAAGCGCAGAGAACCCCAAACAAAAGGAATCCAAAGAGGACCACACCAAGACACATCATAATTAAAATGCCAAGAGCAAAAGACAAAGAGAGAATCTTAAAAGCAGCAAGAGAAAAACAGTTAGTTACCTACAATGGAGTACCCATATGACTGTCAGCTGATTTCTCAACAGAAACTTTGCAAGCCAGAAGGGAATGGCAAGAAATATTCAAAGTGATGAATGCCAAGAACCTACAACCAAGATTACTTTATCCAGCAAAGCTATCATTCAGAATTGAAGGTCAGATAAAGAGCTTCACAGATAAGAAAAAGCTAAAGGAGTTCATCACCACCAAACCAGTATTATATGAAATGCTGAAAGGTATCCTTTAAGAAGAGGAAGAAGAAGAAAAAGGTAAAGATACAAATTATGAACAACAAATACACATCTATCAACAAGTGAATCTGAAAATCAAGTGAATAATCTGATGAACAGAATGAACTGTTGATTATAATAGAATCAGGGGCATAGAAAGGGAGGGGACTGACTATTCTTGTGGGGGAAAGGAGTGAGGGAGATGCGGGAAGAGACTGGACAAAAATCGTGCACCTATGGATAAGGACAGTGAGTGGGGAGTGAGGGAGGAGGGTGGGGTGGGAACCGGGTGGAGGGAGCTATGGGGGAAAAAAGAGGAACAACTGTAATAATCTGAACAATAAAGATTTAATTAAACAAAAAAAGAGAAAATAATTACATTTTCTATAATATCAAAGAGAAAAAAACTTAGGAATTAACTTGACTAAGAAAGTGAAAGACTTGAGACAATGAAAACCAAAAAGGTTGCGGGTTCGATTCCTGATCAAGGCACATACCTAGGTTGAGGGTGCTATCCCCAGTCAGGGCACGTGTGGGACGCAACTAATTGTTGACTCTCTCACATCAGTGTTTCTCTCTCTCTCTCTCTCTCTCTCTCTCTCTCTCTCTCCCTTCCTCTTGCTTTAAAATTAAGCATTTAAAAAAAGACAAAACTACAAAATATTATTGAAATAAACTGAAAGAAATGAAAGATGCTACTTATGGGAAAGACATCTTATATTCATGAGTTGGAAGACAGTAACAGAATATTGTTAAGATGTCAGTATTACCTAAATACAATACCTTCCGTATTAAAATCCCAATGATGTATTTTGCAGAAATGGAAAAACCACAACAATCTTGAAAAAGAAGAGCAAAGTCGGACGATGCACACTGCCTGATTTCAAAACTTACTACAAAGCTGACGTAACCAAAACAGTGTGGTACTGTCACAAAAACAAACATATAAGTCAATGAAACAGAATAGAGAGAATAGAGGGATTAGCAATAAACCTTTTACATATGGCTAACTAATTTTTGACAAGAGTTCCAAGACCATTCAATGGGGAGAAAGAAGTCTTTTTAACAAATGGTACATAGAAAACTGGGTATCTACATGCAGAAGAATAAAGTTGGAGCCTTAACTAATACTCTATAAAAAACTTAACACAAAATGGATCAAAGACCTAAACATAAGAGCTACAACATAAAACTCTTATAAGAAAATATAGGGGGAAAGCTTCACAACATTGAATTTGGCATGATATCTTGGATGTGATGCCAAAGGCACAGGCAGTAAAAGAAAAAATTGCAGTTTTTTGATGATAAAACTTTTTGACAATATTGCAGTTTTAGGCCTGTTAACCGCCTCCATCAAAAATTACTTTCTGAAAATTAGCCCTCAGTAAAAGGGTTTGAATAAGAACAAAGTTAGAAAATTTAACAATGGATAAAATGCTGAAAGTGCTGTTCTCCAATTTTTCAGCGCCCTCCAGGGGAATTGCTTGACTTCGGAATGAGTATTCGGTTGGAATGAAGAGGAGCGTTAATAAAGTTAAGCCACCAGAATAAATGGTAAGGGCTCCAGCACCAGAGAGGCCGAGCCGCTTCTGAATTTTGCCACGTGGCTATGCAGTTGCCCTGGAGGCGCTGAGGGTGGTGGCGGGGGGGTGGAGAAACGGGCGGGGCGAGGGGACGGGGAGGGGGGACGGGAGGAGGGCTGGCGAAACTACTAACCCCTGAAGGACTACATCTCCCAGAAGTCCGCGCGCCACGCGCCACGTGATCACCGGCTGGTGCGCGCCCTGCCGTTCGGTTCCCAGCTGCGTTCTCGGACGCTTCCCTCTTCTCTCCCAGCCTCCGGGCCTCCGCACCGACGCGGCCCGGGCGGGAGCCGAGCCGGAGCCGGAGTCGCAGAGACGCGGAAACATGGAGGCCTGAGCCTCTGCCACTCGCTGGTCCGTGAGCTGGAAGCGGATCTCCCTGCCGGCTGAGACAGGTGGGCTAGGAGACCGGCCGGGCCCCCAGCTCCTTGGCAGAGCGGATTGGGGGACTCCCTTTCCCCTCCCCCGGTCGGCGTCAGAAGCTGGGGGCAGCGCCGCCACAGAGGCGGAGCAGGGGCCCTTCCAGCCAGTGGGGACGGGCCCCGGGGGAGGCTGTGCCCCAGGCCCCTCCCTCCGCCCCGGGATACCGGGGCGCTGAGGGCGGAGCGGTGAGGGGGTGTAATCCCGGGAGTTGGGGGGGCTCCCCAAGAGCAGGTCGGCCATTCGGGAGATCGGTCTGACAAATGGGCGTGTGCTGGGCAGGGCGGGCAGTAGTGTTTACTTTTTCTTTTTTGACAAGTACATTTTTATTGAGACGTAATTCACATACCATTCAATTCACCTTTAAAGATACAGTTGAAGTACAGCTCCGTGGCGTTTAGCATATGCAGAGGGGTGTGCAGCTGATTCTACAACACTTTTATCACCCCGAAGGGACACCATACCCCATGCAGTCACTCCTCCCCTCCCCGTCCCCTGACACCCGGCGATTGTGCTTTAGCTGCCAGGGAGGGTGGGAATTAGCCCAAGTGTTTGTGAACGATGGGGGGGGGGGGGGGTCGGCAGTGGGGATTGAGGGCAGTGGGTGAACAAGCTGATAGGATGAGAGTGCCGGAAAGAGGTAGAAAAGTGATAGGATGGATGTAATGGGGCCAGCAAAGGGGTGCACGCGAGAGACTGACTAGCGGGGCAGTTGGCGTGGGATTCTCGAAAGGGGAGAAAGGAGGTCGGAGGGGGAGGTGTGTAGTGAGTGAGAAGGCAGGAGCTGAAAGATAGGGAAACATGGGGGGGCGGAGGGGGTGCAGCGCAGGGCAACCTTACAGAGGAGCAAGGCATTGGGCTGATGAGTTGAGGGTCAAGAGAGGAACGGAGCTAGAGAATCCGTAGGAATCGGTGAATGGTTGCTGGCGACCAAATATTCCCATTCTGCAGATGAAGTCTCTTGGAGGTGAGGTGACTTGCTGAATCTCATAAGGTTACTACACAAGGAAGAATGAGGTGAGGATTAAAGAATAATTGATGAAACTTTCAGTTGCAGGTGGATTGCATGGCAGAGAATTGAGGTGGGGCAATGTTACAGGAAGGAGATGCAACTATTAAATATATCAAGAGGTCTATATTATTTGATGGGTCAAGTCTTTGTTCTTGTACCCTTTGAATACAGAAAAGTTCAAGCAGTGGAATAATATACCCCCATGTACCCATTCCTCAACTCCAACAGTTAGTAACTCAGGGTAACTTACTTTTATCCATACCCCTATCCATTCATATCCCTACTCCCAATTATTTTAAAGCAGATCATCAGTATACCATTTCATTTATAAATATTTGAGTATACTGTATATCTGTAGAATAGTTAGTCACTCTCTCTTTTTTAAAAAAATACATCTGTATTTATTTCATTGAGGAAGGGAGAGGGAAAGAGAGATAGCAAATTCAATGATGAAAGAGAATCGTTGATCGACTGCCTCCTGCACATCCCCAGCTGGGGCTCATGTGCCCTGATCAGGAATTGAACTATGACCTCCTCCTGGTTCATAGGTCGATGCTCAACCACTGAGCCACACTGGCCAGGCCACTCTCTTTTTAATAGACCCACAATACCATTATCACACCTAACCTTTATTTATTTATTTTTTATTATATATTTTTTTTTATTGATTTTCCACAGAGAGGAAGGGAGAGAGACAGAGAGTCAGAAACATCGATGAGAGAGAAACATCGATCAGCTGCCTCCTGCACATCTCCCACTGGGGATGTGCCCGCAACCAAGGCACATGCCCTTGACCGGAACTGAACCTGGGACCTTTCAGTCTGCAGGCCGACGCTCTATCCACTGAGCCAAACCGGCCTCGGCACACACCTAACCTTTAATAGTAAGCTCTTAATATCAGTGTCTAGGACTTATTTTTTAAATATGGCATTTGTTTTATACAAGGGAATAAGCAGTGCAAACACTTTGATGTTAGACGCTGAAAAATAGAATTGTTTTCCTTTTTGTTTTTTTTTAAATCCTCACCTGAGGATATTTTTCCATTGGTTTTTAGAGAGAGTGGAAGAGAGAGGAAAAGACAGAAATATCGATGTGAGAAAAACACATTGATTGGTTGCCTCCTGCACATGCCTCAACCAGGGCCTGGGTGGAGGAGGAGCCTGAAACCAAGGTACATGTCCTTGACCGGAATCGAGCCCAGGACCCTTTGGTCCGCAGGCCAACATTCTATCCACTTCTGCCCAAACCAGCTAGGGCAGAAATGCAGACACCAGTCTGGTTGGGGAAAGGGGTGGTAGAGGCAGAATAGGTGATGGTGGACTAAAGGTACAAACTTCCAGTTATAAGATAACTAAGTCCTCTGAATGTGATGCATAGCATGGTGACTATAGTCAGTAACACTATATTGCATCCGAGGCACATGCCCCGGCTGGAATTGGACCCAGGACCCTTCAGTCCATGGGCCAACGCTCTATACACTGAGCCAAACCAGCCAGGGCTGTTTTCTGTGTGTGTGTTTTTTTAAATATATTTTTATTGAGTTCAGAGAAGAAAGGAGAGGGAGAGAGAGCTAGGAACATCAGTAATGAGAGAGAATCATTGATTGGCTGCCTCCTACACACCCCTCACTGGGGAATGGAGCCTGTAACCCCGGGCATGTGCCCTGACCTGCAATTGAGCCGTGACCTCCTGATTCATAGGTTGACGCTCAACCAATGGGCCACACTGGCTGGGCTCTTTCCAGTTTCTTATTCTGTCATCCCTAGGGGGTGGCCCTTGATTTCTGGGCCCAGGATGGCTGCTGGTGGTCTTGCTAGTATCCAAGCAGCAGGATGGAGGAAGGGACAGAGAAGCGGCTGGACACTCTTAAGGGAAGTTCTGTGTAATTCAGTGATAACCAATACTTAGTCATGTGATCGTTCTGGCTGCAAGAGAGGTTGGGAAATGTATCTGAGCCGGACAGGAATGTGCTCAGCCAAAAATAGGGAGTTGTTACTATAAGAGAGGAAGGTCTGGAGATTGAGGTAGGCGATTGGTGTTTCTACCATACTTCATAATTAGTTTCTCTGTGAACTCCAGACTAACCTACACACTTCCCAAATTTCTAGGTTTGAATCCTAGTTGTGTTATATATGTGCCTTGGTGTGTTACTCAATCTTTTTGAGCTTTAGCATTCTCAACTGTAAAATGGAGCTAATATTTACTTTAGATGCTTGTTAGGATTAAATGAAAATATTTCTTATGTATCTGGCAACATTATACTAGTACACTCCAAATACTAGTCTTTCCTTCTCCTCCCTCAGGTTTCTGGACTTGGATATCTGAATGGGTAGAGTGAAAAGAGAAATTGGAGACGGATAGGGGAGGATACGAAGTTCAGTATTGGGCACATTGTCACCCAGAGGATGATGTATGGCAGGCAGACAGTTCTGGCCTGGTCATGGATATTTTGAAATCATCAGCGTACAGGGGAAGACTTCACTGATCTAGAAGACTCAGGGATGTATATAACTTTAGAGTTACAATGGGCAAAGTAGAAGGCCTGTCCTTGAGTAAGTCTCCCCATAAGGCAGTGGTTCTCAACCTTCTGGCCTTTTAAATACAGTTCCTCATGTTGTGACCCAACCATAAAATTATTTTTGTTGCTACTTCATAACTGTAATGTTGCTATTGTTATGAATCATCATGTAAATATCTGATATGCAGGATGGTCTGGGGCGACCCCTGTGAAAGGGTCGTGCTACCGCCAAAGGGGTTGCGACCCACAGGTTGAGAACCGCTGCCATAACGCATGAAGCAGCAGCTTGCTTTCTGGCCTTGTTTGCTTCCACTTTGATTCTCTCCCACTCCAGCCATGTTGAACTTCTTTAAATTCCTGGAATGGGCCCTATCTGTGTCTGTCTTACCCCTAGGCCTTGACACATGCTATTCTCTTCACTTGGAAAATTTTCTGAACCCTCCAACCAAGACAACCCATCTTTCCCTTCAGGTCTCAGCTTTTATGGCATGACTCCTGGGAAGCTTTCACCAAGTCTTGACTGGTTGCCGTATTATCATTTCATGTCCGCTTATCTGTTTCTCTTCCTCAACTATAAATAAACTCCACTCCCAGTTTTAACGTTGCCATTTAGCATTGTGCTAGCCACATAAGGGCACTCAGGAAATATCAACAAGACTCCTGGTACTTACTTACCATAATATGATATCTCTTCAGTAGTGCTAGTTTGTTTTGCAACCCTGCACTGTTCTTTTAGTGTTTGCACATTGAGTTGTTTATATGAATCAATGATTGTGAAATAGTAAAGCACATTCTCCCTAATTTATTTAAAAGTTAACTTTTCTACTTAAAGTAATACTTGCATATTGAGGTAATACTAGAAAGTATATTATAAAAAACCAGCAGTATCCTTCTTCCTTCATCTGGGCCTCGGAGGCAACTGCTTTTAACACATTTCGTACCGCTCAGGAGCTTTCTCGTGTTTCGCGCGCCATCTGTTAAGGACCGCTCACGAGTGTTCTCGTTTTTCACGCCCGTGGAAAAAGGAGCGAATCTAGATACTTATGTAAATTTTGTTTGGTCCCTCTTCATAGAGGAAAATGTTTTACACAGTACCATACGTTAAAAAAGTACTAGGAACTCTAATTGTTTAATTGTTTTTGTAAATAAAAATAATTATTGAAAAACAACACCTAAAGTGCATGATGATGATTTAAATAACATGCAGTTTGCCCAAAAACGTGCGTTTGTCTTAGAGATTTCTATGCGGTACGCAATGTGTTAACTGTGTTTATAATTGTCTAAATGTCTATTTTGTGATCTATCAATTTTAGATAATACCCGTTGACTCCTTGTTATGGTAAATGTGTGCTTGATCTCCTCCTTCCCCCACTTCTGGGCTTTCCAGTACAGATAATCCTATCCAATAATAGCCAAACATGGTAATTGACCATACCTTCGCTACGCCTCCCATTGGCTAATCAGCGAGATATGCAAATTAACCGCCAACAAAGATGGCAGCTAATTTGCATACTGCAGGCAGGGTGGGACAGCGCAAGCTGCCATCCAGGCCCCTGTGGGCGACGCCACAAGCTGCTTGCCTGCTGCCCGGGACCTGATCCGGTCCCAGGCTGCAGGCAGGCCGGCCCTGCAAGCCCCAGAAGCCGCCAGATATGGCAGTAACTCTATCAGTAAGCACTCTGAAAGTCAGTGGCATAAATGCACCAGTTAAAAGACAGATTATGAGGGTGAATCAAAAACCAAACCCACTTTAAATATAAAGACACATATAGATTAAAAGTAAATGAATTAAGCTGCAGCCTGTTTTGCTCAGTGTATAGAGCATTAGCCCTTGGACTGAAGGGTCCCAGGTTAGATTCCAGTCAAGGCATGTACCTCAGTTGCTGGCTTGATCCCCAGTCCCTATCAGAGCATGTGCAGGAGGCAACCAATCAATGTGTCTCTCCCTTTCCCTTCACTCTTTCTAAAATTCAATGGAAAAAATATCCTTGGGTGAAGATTAACGAAAACAAAGTAAATGGATTAAGTAACATTAAAGAAATTATAAGAAAAATATATTCCAAATTTTGTTAGTTGTATAATGGTTATGTTTAAATTATTAACACCTAAGAAATTGGGTGAAGGGTACATATATTATGCTGTAGTATTTTATAGTTTTTTTTTTACATGTATGAGATTATTTCAAATTAAAATATTAAAAAATTAAAAATTAATAAAATATTAATTGAAATGTATCTGCATTACATGAAAAATCTAATTGCTTCTAGCATAATTTATTAAATTGTGCTAAATTTACAAGGGTTTAATTAAAAAATATCTTAATTCTAAATGATATAATAGAAAACATATATAGTGCAGTTATAAGCACTTATCTGAAAATAAAAATTTTATTTTTTATTTTTTAAAATATATTTTATTGATTTTTTTACAGAGAGGAAGGGAGAGAGATAGTTAGAAACATCGATCAGCTGCCTCCTGCACACCTCCTACTGGGGATGTGCCCGCAATCAAGGTACATGCCCTTCACCGGAATTGAACTTGAGACCTTTCAGTCCAATTCTCTATCCACTGAGCTAAACTGGTTAGGCTGAAAATAAAAATTTAAAGAAGTGAATTTAAAGAAGGGATTAGCCAAAGAAAATATATGCACAACCCATGGACACAGACAACAGTATGGTGATGGCCAGAAAGAAGTGGGGGGCAAGAGCTGGGTAGAGGGGGCAAAAGGGGGGAAATAGGGACATCCTATATTCTCTATCTAATAATAGACAAACATGGTAATTAACCGTAGCTCCGACATGCTTCCCATTGGCTAATCAGGGTGATATGCAAATTAACTGCCAACCAAGATGACGGCCGGCAGCCAGGCAGCTGAAGTGAACAGGAGGCTTGCTTGCTCCAGTGATGGAGGAAGCCAAGGTTCCCCGCCTGCCACTGCCGGCCTCTGAGCCACACTCCAAGAAACAATGTTGCAATTACAGAAGCTAAACAAACCCCAGAAACCTGCTTTCAGCCAGCTGGGCCTCAGAGCTGGAGCTGCAACAGTGTTTCAATTATAGAAACCAAACAAACCCAGATACCTGCTTTCAGCAGCCGAGGTCTCAGAGCTGGAGCCGAGTCTCAGAGCTAAAGCCGGCTCTCAGTTCCAGTGACAGCCATAGAAGGTAAATAAATCCCAGAATAAAAAAGAAAAGAAAAAAGGAGAGGTTGGGAGCTTCAGTCGCCCGCCAGCCTGAAAACGGCCCTCAGCCCCTCACCCAGACTGGCTGGGCACCTCAGTGGGGACCCCCACCCTGAAGGGGGTGTGACCAGCTGCAAACAGCCATCATCCCCTCATCCAGGCACCCAAGCGGGACCCCTACCCTGATCCAGGACACCCTTCAGGGCAAACCAGCCGGCCCCTACCCGTGCACCAGGCCTCTATCCTATATAGTAAAAGGGTAATATCCAAACTGACCCTAACAGCAGAAGGATTGGGAATGACTGGTCAATATGACACACACTGACCACCAGGGGGCAGATGCTCAATGCAGGAGATGCCCCCTGGTGGTCAGTGCGCTCCCACAGGGGGAGCTCTGCTCAGCCACAAGCCAGGCTGATGGCTGCCAGTACAGCGGTGGTGGTGGGAGCCTCTCCTGCCTCCTCAGCAGCACTAAGGATGTCTGACTGCAGCTTAGGTCTGCTCCCTGCTGGCACGTGGACATCCCCCAAGGGCTGCCGGGCTGCCAGAGGGATGTCTGATTGTCATTTTAGGCCCAATTCCCCCGGGGAGCGGACCTAAGCCAGCAAGTGGTCACCCCCGAGGGGTCCCAGACTGCGAAAGGGCACAGGCTGGGCTGAGGGACCCCCTACCCCCAAGTACACAAATTTTTGTGCACTGGGCCTCTAGTAATAGTAATAAAAGGCTAATATGCAAATTGACTGAACAGCAGAATGGCCGGTTGCTATGATGCGCACTGGCCACCAGGGGGAAGACGCTCAATGCAGGAGCTGCCCCCTGGTGGTCAGTGCACTTCCATATGGGGAGTGCCACTCAACCAGAAGCTGGTCATGGCTGGCCAGCACAGAGGTGGTGGCAGGAGCCTCTCCCACCTCCGTGGCAGCACTAAGAATGTCCAACTAACAGTTTAGGCCCGATCCCTTGGGGGCCTAAGCCTTTAATCGGACATCCCCTGAGGGCTCCCTGGCTGCCAAAAGGATGTCTGACTGTAAGCTTAGGCCTGATCCCCCGGGGAGTGGGCCTAAGTCAACAGGTGGACATCCCCCAAGGGGTCCTGGACTTCAAATGGGCGCAGGCCGGGCTGAGGGACCCCCACCCCCTGAGTGCACAAATTTTTGTGCACCGGGCCTCTAGTTATATATATAAAAGCCTAAGCAACCATTATGACTGGTTGACCGAACAACCAGTCAACCAGTCGTTATGATGTGCACTGACCACCAGGGGGCAGGTGCTCAACGCGGGAGCTGCCGCCTGGTGGTGAGTGCACTCCCACAGCCAACCTCCCACAGTCCCTCCCCCTGGCCGGCTGGCCCTGATTAGCCCCAATCGGGACTGGGTGCGACCGGCGGATCAGCCCCAAAGGGACCCCACCTGTGCATGAATTCGTGCACCGGGCGTCTAGTATAGATATATAAAAATTCTTGGTTAAGTTAGTGTTTACATTATTTTGACTACATAAATATTGCTCACTGCTGAGCTGAGTAATTTACCTTGTTTCCCTGCCCACCTGCCCCCACCATTTGCTTATTTTTCCATGAACATATTACTAACTTTTACCAAATGCTTTGAAAGACCTGTGGGGATTGGGCCCCAGGAAACTAATGCAGGGTGTTACTCTGGCTACCGCTGTTGCTGTGCGTGATGAGTTGTTTTTGTCTGTGTCCCAGAGGCTTCATGTCTTCATTGCCTTTGTTATTAGCATGCACACAGGTAAGGTAAAATCTCAGGCCCTGCACAGTTTCTGACTTGGCAGGAACATCCCTCTGTTTTGTTTGTGCTATCCTTTTAGAACTCCTGTAATTGTTAAGACCTTCTAAACAGGTCTTCTAATTTTCAGTCTCCTGTTTTCCATCTGTTTGTCTTCTTTTTTAAATTTATTATGGGAGTTTCCTTGGCCTCCTTTCTATTGAATTTTTTATCTTATTTTTAATTTCAAGTGCCATTTCTTTAAAAAAAAATATTTTTATTGATTTCAGAGAGAGGAAGGTAGATGGCGAGAGAGATAGAAACATCAATAATGAGAGAGAATCATTGATTGGCTGCCTCCTGCACACCCCACACTGGGGATCTAGCCTGCAACCCTGGCATGTGCCCTAACCGGGAATTGAACTGTGACCTCATGGTTCATAGGTTGACGTTCAACCACTGAGCCACCATGGCTGGGCTCTGAATGCTTTTTAGAAAATTCAGATGCCTGGGTCCTACCCTGATATTCTGAATTTTTTGAGGCCCAGGTATTTGTATTTTTAGCCACATGCTTCTCAGGTGTTTTTCATGTACATTTAAGTTTGAGAGCCACTGGTTTGGACGGTAGTTGGAAAGTGATCTTTCAGACTGTGGAGGGTCTTGAATGTCAGACAATTGAAGAGTCGTTGAATGTTTTTGAGCTGTTGAGTGAAATGACGAAAGTGGTTATTTTACTAATATTAAAAATAAATTGTATTTGACCTTTTATTTGGCTAATCATACACTGTGCCAGGTTGTTGTTTTTTAATCCTTACCCGAGGACATGCTTAGAGGAAGGAAGAGAGAGAGAGAGAGAGAGAGAGAGAGAGAGAGAGAGAGAGAGAGAGAGAACATCTGTCTGAGAGAGAAGCATTGATAGGTTGCCTTCTGTATTCACGTTGGCACAACCCAATGTGCTCTGACCGGGAATTGAACCTGAGACCCTTCGGTGCATGAGCTGACACACTAATCACTTAGCCCAGTGGTTCTCAACCTTCCTAATGCCGCGACCCTTTAAAACAATTCCTCATATTGTGGTGACCCCAATTTCACTGTTACAAATTGAACATAATTAAAGCATAGTGATTAATCACAAAAACAATATGTAATTACATATGTGTTTTCTGATGGTCTTAGGCGACCCCTGAGAAAGGGTCGTTCGACTCCCAAAGGGGTTGCAACCCACAGGTTGAGAACCGCTGACTTAGCCACACCGGCGAGGGCTGAGTACATTGTATGGATCATCTTGCTTCATCCTATAATATCTTATGAGTTGTAAGTATTGTTGTTTTTCCCATAATGCAGTGAGGTTTTATAAGTTGTAAATGGAGATTCAGACTGATTCTTATACAGACTTAACAGAATCTAGCTCACACTAGAACCTTTCTTTATTGCAATGCTGGACTGAATTTCCTGTTTCTTTTAAGGATTAATGCAGTAGTGGAGTG
This sequence comes from Myotis daubentonii, assembly GCF_963259705.1. Taxonomy (NCBI): domain Eukaryota; kingdom Metazoa; phylum Chordata; class Mammalia; order Chiroptera; family Vespertilionidae; genus Myotis; species Myotis daubentonii. The sequence goes on along the minus strand of NC_081847.1, from coordinate 85,457,727 downwards.
CGAACAGTCAGTCTAAGTGGAAAGATTGGAAGTAAAGACACCTGGATATTGTTGCACTAAGTCATGTGAGATTATAGAAGCCTGGTCTAGCATGGAGGCAGTGGGAATATAAAGGAAGAGATGGATTTAAAAGACGCTGTGTAGCACTGTGGATGTTGTAGAAGAACCCACAGGACTTGTTGATGTCATTGGAGAGTCACCCTATAGCAGTGATGGCGAACCTTTTGAGCTCGGCATGTCAGCATTTTGAAAAACCCTAACTTAACTCTGGTGCCGTGTCACATATAGAAATTTTTTTGATATTTGCAACCATAGTAAAACAAAGCCTTATATTTTTGATATTTATTTCATATATTTAAATGACATTTAACAAAGGAAAATCAACCAAAAATGAGTTCGCGTTTCACCTCTGACACGCGTGTCATAGGTTCACCATCGCTGCCCTATAGTGTGGTAAAGACCAGGGATTCTGGAATGAGATGACCTGGGTTCAAATCCTGGCTCTGCCACTTATGACCTCTGGGGCCTTGGGGAAGTCACTTAACCCTTCTGTGCCTTAGCTTCCTCGTCTGTAAAATGAGAACATTATGACCACCTTAGAGTTGTTCATAGGGACGAAATGAAGCAGTAACTATACAGCACTTAGCCTAGTTTCTGACATAGATCTGGCCGAGTAAAAGTACCATTGCACATACTGTTCCCTCTGTCTCAGATGCTCCTGTGTGTTTTCATAGCTTTTTGTGTATAAATAACTCCATTGTGATACATACCATATGTGTTAAATAGGCTTTGGGTTCATGAATGGCAAGGAACTTGGTCTTAATCATTTTTACATGTTCAGTTTCCAGCATAACACCTGACATTGATAGGACGTGTGTATTTATGGAATGAATGGTTGGTTATGTGAGTGAGAATTTGAGTCAAAAAGGCTTGGAGGGGTTGCTTATTTTGGGGGGCAATGTTAAAATCTGTTTTAAAATTTATGATGATATTAAGACATCAAATTGAAATGGCCATTAAGTAAAGATTTATGCTTAGATTTTGACTGAGAAGTCAGAATAAAATATTAGTTCTGGGGTCACTCACATAGAGGTTAAAACACAAGCCAGAGCACATTCAGATCCTTCCTGAAGGAGAGAAGGTAAAGAGAGTATAATCCACTTATTTAACAACAATAATTTTTTTTTTACTGTAAATTATTATTTAGGAACTAGAGGTCTGGTGCACAAAAATTTGTGCACTGGGGCGGGGGGGGGTCCCTCAGCCTGGCCTGTGCCCTCTCGCAGTCTGGGACCCCTTGGGGGATGACCACCTGCTGGCTTAGGCCCACTCCTGGGGAATTGGGCCTAAGCTGGCAGTCAGACATCACTCTGGCAGCCCGGTAGCCCTCAGGGGATGTCCACGTGCCAGCGGGGAGCCGGCCTAAGCCGCAGTCGGACATCCTTAGTGCTGCTGAGGAGGCGGGAGAGGCTCCTACCACCACCGCTGTACTGGCAGCCGTCAGCCTGGCTTGTGGCTGAGCAGAGCTCCCCCTGTGGGAGTGCACTGACCACCAGGGGGCAGCTCCTGCATTGAGCATCTGCCCCCTGGTGGTCAGTGTGTGTCATAGTGACCAGTCATTCCCAGTCTTTCTGCTGTTAGGGTCAGTTTGCATATCTAGGATATCTACTTCAGGAGATATGTCATATATACTACAGAAGAATCACATTTGAGGGTAGTTTTTACATAATGAGAACTTCAGGGGAGTAGTGGAAGTTGAGAGGGCAAACTGGTTTTGAGAGGGAGGATGGAATCAGTTTTGCACACACATGTTCTTGACTACATTGCATTAAAATAGGGTCTTTTGAATCCCTGGCTGGGTCGCTCAGTTGGTTAGAGCATATACACTCATGTTGTGGTTCGATCCCTGGTCAGGGCACATGCAAGAGTTAACCACTGGGTATGTAGGTAAGTGGAACAACAAATTGATGTTTCTCTCATCTCTCTCTACTCCCTTCTCTTCCTTCCTCTCTCTCTAAAATCAATAAATACAAATTTAGAAAAATAGGTCCTTTGAAAGGTTTACTTCTAATGGCATAAGCCATAGCATGCTTCTTGTTTTTAGTATAGACTTATGTGAGGGGCATTGTTATCCACAAAATTACTGCTTATATGTTACACACATAATTAAAATATGTTATCCTTGAGTTTAAAAAAATCTTCAGTATCTTAGGGATCTAGGTAGAACTGGCATTCTGGTCAGAGGTTGGGACTAGGAGAGGTTTGAGAGTAACATGGAAGCCACTAGTGAAACCAGGAGAAGAAAGGCTGTTACTGACAAATGGAGAGAAAGAAGAGCTGAGAGTCTAGGAAGCCTTGAGGCATAGCAAGAGGGAAGAGCAGTAGGACTCTTAGGAGGTGAGCTGATTGGATACAGGGTTTTTCTTTTTCTTTTCTTTTTTTAAAAAAATATATTTTATTGATTTTTTACAGAGAGGAAGGGGGATGGATAGAGAGTTAGAAACATCCATGAGAGAGAAATATCCATCAGCTGCCTCCTGCACACCCCCTACTGGGGATGTGCCCGCCACCAAGGTACATGCCCTTGACCAGAATCGAACCTGGGATTCTTCAGTCCACGGGCTGACGCTCTATCCACTGAGCCAAACTGGTCAGGGCTGGATACAGGGTTTTTTAAGTTCCATTTTATTCTGGTTTTCATAAGTAAGAGTCTTGGGAGTTCCAAATACAGTAAACTGGGTCCAGGCCGTGTGTGTGTGTGTGTGTGTGTGTGTGTGTGTGTGTGTGTGTGTGTGATGCTTGGTATGATCCTTGGCGGAAGAGATGCCAGTGGACCTCAGTTTTCTGCTCTGCTCTCTGTGAGGGTGGGGACAGGTGGGACTTTCTGACGGGTACTTCAGTGGCTAGTCTTCGCTTGTGCCTCGGGCACTCAGCTGCCTCGGGCACTGCCTTCACTGCTCAGCAGATAGTACCGTGTTGTTGCCGCCCAGGGGCGGGAGGTACGCCCATTCTAAGATCTAGAAGTATAGATTCTGACTTTTGTGTTTGTGTTGGTTAAGACAGAGGTTAGCTCCATTTTTCTCCTTGTAACTTTGTATCTGATGTCACATATATTTAAAAATAAAGAAAGGTTCTGATTTCCTTTAGTATGTTTACAGTGTTTTTACATTTAGGTCAAGGGGAAGGAAAAGTTTGAGGATTGTTTTGAATAAGTTTGAAATTTCTTTTCATTTTTTTCCAGGTTGTCTTGTGGAAATGAAGGTTTAAGGACAAGTTGTCTACCAGATTAGAAGATGGGATCCAACAGCAGCACAATTGGTGATCTTCCCAAAAATGAGTACTTAAAAAAGCTCTCTGGCACAGAACCTGTCTCTGAGAATGACCCGTTCTGGAATCAGCTTCTCTCATTCTCTTTCCCTGCACCAACCAGCAGGTAAGAGAACACTTGGAGATTAAAATTTGTATAGAGGGCCACATACATTGTGTGGTATGCTCAGTTAAAAAAAAATTTTTTTTAATGTCTCTTCGTCCATTTATCCATCCATCCATCCATCCATCCATCCATCCATCCATCCATCCATCCATCCATTATCTGCCTGTTTATCATGCATGTACCAGTAGAAAATCCAAAAGGTAGAAAAGCAGGAAGTAAGTTTTTCTTCCTTTTCTTTCACTCAACCAACAACCACCTCCCTTCCCCAGAGATGATTCCTGGTAGCAGTTTTTTTTAATCCTTCTAAAGATAGTACAAGGTTATTTAAGTATATATCTCATATAGTTTTGCAAAATTGTTTGAACACAAGTGGTAGCATACTACACATATCTTGCTTTTTCTTTTTTTGCTGGCTATCTCTGGCTTTTTCTTCCCAGTTAATTAAAATATATCTAAGCATATATGCAACTGCCTTTTTCTTTTAAATGTCTGCAGAATATTTATAGAATATAATCAGTTTTCTCTTGGTGGACATTTACATAGATTGTTTCCAATCTTTTGCTATAACAACTAATGCTACATACATTATTTCTCATGCATACAAATATATCTCTAGTTAAGAAAGTAAAAATGCTGGGTCAACCTGCATATGCAGTTGTTATCTTGGTAGATATTGCCAAACTGTGCTCCATGGAAGTAGTAACAATTTATACTACTGCCAGCAATGTGTGAGAAGGTATATTTCCGCACACCATTGTCAATTTAATGCATTTTTAGACTTTTTGACCTTTGTCAGTTTGATAGGTGAAAACCAATATTTCACTTTTAAACTGATTCCTGAGCCAGAGGAAAGGTGGCTAGGGAATAGGAGAGGACTGGTCCAGGTAGGGAACAACATAAGGAAAGCCCAGTGGTGAGGAATGACATGTCAAGTGTGCGAAACTTAAGAGGAGTGGTGAGGGAGGAGGTTTGGAAGATTTGAGGGTTCTGATGAAAAATATTAATGAGTTTTGATTTTGTCCTAATATCAGTAGAAACCATGGAAAGATTTTCATCAGAAAGGGCATGATCAGATTTTCACTTTTTTTCTGATATTCTAATTGTATAATATTGTGGTAATCACTCCATCCTTCAGCAGAAATTATTACTTCCTGACTAAACAGTTTTTTTTAAATAATTCAGTTATAAAATCAGATATACAAATTCCAGCCATATTCTAGATATGCAAGTAAAAAATCAGAGGGTGCATGGATACTGTGTGGGATAGGCAGGATTCCAGGGTTCTGGAGAATATTTTGGAGGGGTTGCAATATGAACAGGGCCCCAAAGAAGGTGGATGATTTAGAAGCAGAGCAAGCAAGAAGGAGAATCCTGACATTTTTATTTTATTTTATTTTATTTCATTATTTTATTTTATATTTTATTATTATTTTATTTATTTTTATTAATCCTTACCCAAGGATATTTTTCCACTGATTTTTAGAAAGAGTGGAAGGGAGGAAGGAGGGGGTAAAAGGGGAGAAAGAGAGCGAAACATTGAAGTGGGAGAGAGACATCTATTGGCTGCTTTCCACGCGCACCCTGACCAGGGCAAGGGATGGAGCCGCTAACCGAGGTACGCGCCCTTGACTGGAATCCAGCCTGTGACCCTTCGGATCACTGGTTGACACTCTGTCTACTGAGCCAAACCGGCTAGGGCAGAATCCTGACATTTTTGAAAAGAGCATGGACCAAGGCATTGAGGCGTGACACAGTTCCGTGTGTGGGTGTGGACCAGTGGGATACCAGCCAGCCTGAAGGAAAGTGCTGGTCACAGGGGCCTGTCCTGTGGGCTGGAGCCCGCCCTAGCATTGGCAGATGATAGGAAGAGATGGAAGAGCCATGGTGTCTGCAGAGGGAATTTAATAAATTATAATTTTATTTATTTTTGTATGAAAAGTAATGCATTCTTCTGGATCAAAATTCAAAGATTCAAAGGTTGTAAAAGTGGGAGTCTCCTTCTTCTGTCCTCCCACGTGCTTAGTTCTCTACCCCAGAGGCAACAGATGTTATCACTTTTCTTAGCTGTCCTTTTAAGGCAGTGGTTCTCAACCTTGGCTACACATTAGAATCACCTGGGAATCTTTTTAAAATCCTGATATCTGGGCCTCATCCTCCAGAAATTCTGTTTCTTTGTTACTAATGTTGTTTCCCTACCCCATAACAAAGAAACAATTTCTGGAGGATGAGGCCCAGAAATCAGGATTTAAAAAAAAAATTCCCAGGTGATTCTAATGTGCAGCCAGAATTGCGAACCACTGTTTTAACCCTACCAGACCGCTGTACCTGATTTTCGGTACTTTGCCTAGTACCTGAAAAAAATGCGTCACAAACTAAAAATAACCATCCAATCGTAGTCAGACCTCATGGTTAGCCATTGCAAATGTCTGCCCCCATGTGTTTGAATTGACTTTGTGTGGTTTGACGTGAAAAAATTCTGAAAATTCACAATGAAACGAGCGGCTGATGAACCAAGCACTTCAACAGGAAAGCGAAGGTTCAGGGCCTCAGGTCTGGTAGACTTAAGGGATGCTTCATGTTGTTTTAGTCCATGAGAGCGACTTTAACAAAATACCACCGACTAGGTAGCTTATAGCAAGAATTGTTGCTCAGGGTTCTGGAGCAGGAAGTCTGAGCTCTCAGCACCAGCATGGTTGGGCGATGGCCCTCTTCTAGTTCACAGCCTGCACATTCTCTCTGTCCTCACAGTGGAGGGAGCCAACAAGCTTTCTGGGGCCTTTCTAATAATAAAAGGCACTAATCCCATTCATGAGGATTCCACCTCATGACCTAATCACCCTCAAAGGCCCACCTACTAATACCATATACTTGCACCTTTGGGGGTTAGGATTTCAATATATGAATTTTCAGGGGACATAAACATTCAGACCATAGCACATGCATATACAAACAAATATGCACATACATCCCCCTCATTTTAGACTAATAATAACACATACTTCTGTACTTTGTGCTTTTTTTCAGTGACTGTGTCTTGGAGAGCCTTCTCTATATTAGCTTCCTCATTATTTTCATGGGGCATCGCATGTCATGGCTGAATATACCAAAATTAATGTAGCAATATACTTTTACCAATTGAATTGCTTCTAGTGTTTTGTTATTACATATAGTACATCAGTGAATAACCTTATACATATGAGTAGAAGTGATTCTTGTGCTGTGAATAAAGTATGACCAAAATACTTCCATTAATTTTTCCAGTTTATGTTAGAAGGACATGAGAAACAAATGTAATAAGCTGGGGACATATTTTAGGGAGTAATGAAAGCACTTCCCAACATACGGGGGTGGTCAAAAGTAGGTTTACAGTTATAATACAATAATCCTATCTAATAAAAGAGAAAAATGGTAATTGGCGTACGACGATACCCTTTTCATTGGCTAATCCGGGCTATATGCAAATTAACTGCCAACTAAGATTGGCAGTTAACTGCCAACAAGATGGCGGTTAATTTGCATATGTAGGCACAATGCAGGGAGGCGAAAGGGAAAGCAGGAAGAAGCCCCCTGCCACTGACAGTGATCAGAAACCCAGGGGGGAGCTAAGAGCTGGGGGGAAGGGCAAAGGCGGCCCTGCCCCCCAGCCATGATCGGAGAATCAGGCGCCTTTGCCGCCCTGGCCAGTGATAGCAGGAAGTAGGGGTGGAGCCAGCGATGGGAGCTGGACACGGTCGAAGCTGGCAGTCCCGGGAGCTAGGGGTCCCTTGCCTGGGCCTAAAGCGGAGGCCACGATCGCGGGGCCGCTGCAGCTGCAGGTCCCTGCTGCCCGGGCCAGACGCCTAGGCCAGAGGCGTTAGGCCTGGGCAGGGGCGGAGCCTGCAACCACGGGGAGCTGGAGGTCCCCTGCCCAGGCCTGACACCTCTGCCGGAGGCCTCAGGCCTGGTCAAGGGGCCGATCGGTGATTGGTGATCGGAGGGTGATAAGGGTCAACTCCTCTGGCCGAGGCATCAGGCCTGGGTGGGGGGCGGAGCCGGGGATTGGGGGGATATGATAGTCCCGTTGCCCAGGCCTGAAGCCTGGGTCAGAGGCGTCAGGCTTGGGCGGAGGGTGGAGCAAGCGATCAGAGGGAGATGGGGGTCCCCTGCCCAGGCATGATTCCTGGGCCAGAGGCCTCAGGCCTGGGCGGGGGCCAGAGCCAGTGATCAGGGGGAGATGGGGGTCCCCTGTCCAAGCCTGACACCGCTGGCGGAGGCGTCAGGCCTGGGCAAGGGGCCGATCAGGCGATCGGAGGGTGATGGGGGTCTACGCCTCTGGCCGAGGCATCAGGCCTGGGCAAGGGGCAGAGCCAGCAATCGGAGGGGTCTGGGGGTCCCCTGCCCAGGCCTGACGCCTGGGCCAGAGGCATCAGGCCTGGGCTGGGGGCAGAACCAGTGATGGGGGGAAATGAGGGTCCCCTGCCCAGGCCTGACGCCAGAGGCCTGGGCAAGGGGCTGATCCTGCGATTGGAGGGTGATGGGGGTCAACGCCTGAGGGCTCCCAGTATGTGAGAGGGGGCAGGCTGGGCTGAGGGACACCCCCCCCACACACACACCCAGTGCACGAATTTCGTGCACCGGGCCCCTAGTCCCTTATAATAAAAGCCTAACATGCAAATTGTTCCCTCAACTGGGAGTTCGACTGCTTGCTATGATGTGCACTGACCACCAGGGGGCGGTGCAAAACATGGCGGGCTTCGGTGACGTGGCGCTGGCAGTGGACGGCAGTGGAGTCACTGTACTTTGATCGTCTGCCAGGCCTAGGGACCACACCTGTGCACGAATTTCGTGCACCGGCCCTCTAGTCTATATAAAAGCCTAAGCAAACAACTGGTCGACCAGTCACTATGTTGTGCACTGACCACCAGGGGGCAGACGTTTAATGCAAGAGCTTCCCCCTGGTGGTTAGTGTGCTCCCACAGCGGGAGCACCACTCACCTGACCCACGGGCTCCAGACGCAGGGCTCATGGCTGATGAGCGTTGCTGCAGAGAGTCGAGCCTCTCCTGAATGGGACTGACTGGGTGTGAGCCTGTGGTAGGCACAGTGAAGCTGGGATGAGTGGGAGTGGCAGGCAGGAGCAGCAGGCAGTGTTGGATTGCCGGTTTTGGCCTGATCACTGCAGGCCATGCCGAGGGACCCCACTGGTGCACAAATCTGTGCACCAGGCCTCTAGTTAATAAATAATTATACAGGAATAAACTGTTTTGCATAACACAACTGTAAGCCTACTTTTGTTAATCCCTGAATTTCATGATGTTTCAGGGTAAACTGATGAGGCTGCTGTAGTGGCCTGGAGGCTCTGAAGGGTGTGGCAATTCTGACCACAGAGGGCTGAATGGGAACATCAAAATTTGTTGTTCGTTTTTGGCACACTTGTTAGAAAGTGGAGGATTAGAATTCTGATCCCTGGTAGGTTTTTGTTGAATGGATTTGGGGAAAGTATTGTTTTAGGGAGGTTGCTTTTTAGGTAAGGTGAGTGATAGATAGGAAGGAAGAGAAAGTAGGTCAGGAAAACCAAATGTGAGGCAGTAGCAGTTACGTCACCACCATGTGATGAAGAGCTGAAGTTCTGTGCCTAAGCAGGAAACGGAAGTCCTACATCCTTGTGAAACTGATATATCTAGTTAACAGAACTTTATATAGAAAAATATATTTTAAAAGTTTTGTTTTAGATTGATATTTGATGTAAAAATTAATATTTTTAAAATTGATTTATTGGGGTGATATTGGTTAATAAAATTTTACAGGTTTCAGGTATACAATTCTATAATACATCATCTGTATGTATATTGTATTGAGTATTTACCACCCCAAGTCAAGTCTTCTATCACCATTTATCCCCACTTTGTTCTCTTCCACCTGCCCCCACCCCGCCTTCCTTCTGGCAATCAATCACTATAACTGTGTCCATGAGTCTTTCTTTTTTTTTTTTCTTTGCTTAATCCCTTCACCCTTCTCACTCAACCCTCAACCCCCTACCCTCTGACAGCTGTCAGACTGTTCTCTGTATCCATGAGTCTGTCTCTACTTTGTTAGTTTATTTTGTTCGTTAGATTCCACATATAAGTGAAATTATAGGGTACTTGCTTTTCTCTGATTGACTTATTTCATTGAGCATACATAATACTCTCCAGGTCTATCCATGCTGTTGCAAAAGGTAAGATCTTTTTTACGGCTGAATAGTATTCCATTGTGTAAATGTACCACAGCTTTTTTATCCACTCATCTACTGATGGGCACTGAGGCTGCTCCCTAATCTTGGCTATCAACACTAATAAAAGAGAAAAATGGTAATTGGCGTACGAGCTACCCTTTTCATTGGCTAATCAGGGCTATATGCAAATTAACTGCCAACTAAGATTGGCAGTTAACTGTCAACAAGATGGCGGTTAATTTGCATATGTAGGCACAATGCAGGGAGGCGAAAGGGAAAGCAAGAAGAAGCCCCCTGCCACTGACAGTGATCGGAAAACCAGCGGGGAGCTAAGATGCCGGGAGCCGGTCCATCCTTGCTGTTTCAAGGGACCTGGCATATATAGCATACGGTTCTTAATATGTTTGCTCACCTTCTTGGCGCTGTGTTTTAACCAAGGTCACCTCTCCGAGAAAGGTTGAATCCCCAGGTAGGAATTTTCCCCTGAAGTTAGGGAGGGGATGAAACTCCTTAACTAAGTGCCAGGCGAGTAGTTAATCAATTTAACTACAAACAATCATGCTTAAGCTACATAATCTTTACTCCCTGGAATGGAGATAAGAAACGCCCTAACCTTTGTAATAGAAATTGACAGGATTAGAATCAACTGGTATAAATACAGATGCAACAAGACAACAACAGACAGAACTCAGAACTCAGAACACAGAACTAAGGACACAGGGCTTGGAAGACAGGACCAAGAGAGACAGAGCCTAGGCACAGAACCTACACAGAACGTTCTCTAGAGACAGAAGAACTTCACTGGCGAGAGCATGCCGGAGGATCCTGGACAGGGACTGGCCTCGGAGCCTGGGGGTGGAGCCTGGCGAGAGAGCATGGCAGGGATCCTGGACTGAACCTGACTGCGGAGATTGGCAAGAGAACCTGACCAGGACCTGGCCACAGAACCTGGCTGGAGATCCGAAGCAGAACCTCTCTGGAGATCGAGACCATTCCTTCTTCACCGACTCCGTCTGCGCCTTTGGGAACCCCTGGACCCGCTGGGGCTGGACCCCGGCACTAAGAGCTGGGGGGCAGGGCAAAGGCGGCCCTGGGGCGGCCTTTGCCCTGCCCCCCAGCCATGATCGGAGAATCAGGTGCCTTTTCCGCCCTGACCAGTGATAGCAGGAAGTAGGGGTGGAGCCAGCGATGGGAGCTGGGCACGGTCGAAGCTGGCAGTCCCAGGAGCTAGGGGCCCCTTGCCTGGGCCTAAAGCGGAGCCCACGATCGCAGGGCCGCTGCAGCTGTGGGTCCCCGCTGCCCGGGCCGACGCCTCAGTCAGAGGCATCCTGCAGGAGCAAGGGCGGAGCCCGCGCGATCACGGCACCCCCCGCTGCCACTGCAGGTTCCCGCTGCTTGGGCCAGACGCCTAGGCCAGAGGCATCAGGCCTGGGCAAGGGGCCGATCCTGCGATTGGAGGGTGATGGGGGTCAACGCCTGAGGGCTCCCAGTATGTGAGAGGGGGCAGGCTGGGCTGAGGGACACTCCCCCCCCCAGTGCACGAATTTCGTGCACCGGGCCCCTAGTTGTAAATAACACTGCAATGAACATGGGAGTGCATATATTCTTTTGATTAGTATTTCTAGTTTCTTTGTATACAGTCCCAGAAGTGGAATTGCTAGGCCATAATGCAGTTTCATTTTTTTATTTTTTGAAGTAACTCCATGCTACTTTCCACAGTGGCTGCACCAGTCTGCATTCTCACCAACAGTGCACAAGGGTTCCCTTTTCTCCACGTCCTTGTCAACACTTCTGTTGTTAATACTTAATGAGCTTAAGAGTTCTAGATTTGAGAGCAGCGCTGAGCTTATTTAGACAGCTTATTTAGAATGAGAATCATTTTGCCAAAAGGTGCAGTGATTTGGGGTAAAGTATTGAGAACAGAGGCAGGAAGCATGGCAGGGGGAGCATAGATTTTGGAGCCAGACCAACTGTGTCTTGTATCTCAGTCTCCCCATTTATTCATTAGCTTTTTGAGCTTAGGCAAGCTGCTTCATCTTACTGAGCCTTTAAATGCTTCTGTAAAATGGAAATCATAATGCCCACCATGTAGACTTGTGGGGAGGATAAAACACCATAAGGCATGTACAGTGCCTGACTTTCCTCTTCTTTCAGGAATAAATAGCCATTAATTTAAACAAGATCAAGGGCTCTGTCTTGAGAGTTAGTCTAAAATATTTGAGGGATGAAAATAGCAGCAGAAATTTCACCAATTTTCTGATGACTGCCTTATCCTAATGATTAAAAATCCTATGACTCTTTTGAATTAATTTGTCAGTTGTTTTAAAATTAGGCCAGACACTGATTCTAGTAATACTTGTCTTTGTGCTTCCACAATGCCCTTTTTATAAAGGCTACTCTTTAGAAACCTTACTGTATTATGAAAGATGTGTTATATATACTGAGCACTAGATGGTGCTCAAATAAGGCAAGAAGGAAGCATTTATATTTGTTCCCATTCCTGAGTACCAGAGCAATGCATGCTCATTTTCAGTACTTTAAAGTCAGGAAAGCACAAGGAGGGTAAGAAGATAAAAATAATAGCAGTGAGAAGTAACCGTTGTTAACATGTTGGGTATATCCTTTCAGTTCTCTCAAAGTGCTTGCATCATATTCTATGTTTCTCTAATTCACATTTCCCTCCTACAGTGTTTTCCTACAACATAGTTTTAAATGGTTGTAGAATGTCCTGTCTTAATGGAAGTACATAATTATTGTGTTTTCCTACAACATCATTTTAAGTTGTAGAATGTTTTCTCTTATGGATATACATAACTATTGAACTAATGTTGAACATGTTGATTGTTTCTTATTTTTCATGATTATACTAGAGGCCCGGTGCACGAAATTCGTGCAAGAGTAGGCCTTCCTTCCCCGGCTTCCTTCTGGCACCCGAAACCCGGGCTTCCCTCGCAGCCCCAGCTTCTTCTGGAAGGTTGTCCGGTCTAATTAGCATATTATGTTTTTATTATTATAGATAAAAAATGCTGATGAACTTCTTGTAGCCAAGTCTTTGTACAAATCCCTAATTATATAAGTTAAATGAATTATTAGTAGCTTTGTTGGTAAATTAATTTTTAAAAAAAAATCACACAACTCTTTCATTAAAGTTAGAAAATACAGAAACAAAAGGGAAAATAGTCATGTATTCTCATCACATAGTGATAACTACTGTTGAAATTTTCTTATTTATTCTTGCATACTTTTTAAAATGCCCATACCTGTAGATGGACATATACATTTTATATGTCTTTCCCTCCCACAAACATGAGATTATACTCCTATGTAACTTTAAAAAAATTGATTTATATGTGATATATTTACATTTATTTACCAAAAAAATGCCTCCCATTTGCCAGGTACCACTTTTTAAAAATATATATTTTTATTGTTGATAGCATTACAGATATCTCCCGCCAGGTACCATTTTTAAGGGCTGGAAACCTTGCAGTGAATATGAGGGATGAGGTCCCTGCCCTTATCAAGTTTATATTTTAGTGGAGGTGTGGGTAATAAACAAGTAAAGAAATAAATACATAACGTCATTTCTGGAAGTGTCAAATGCAATAACAAAAGCAGACCAAGGTCATGAAGTGGGACGGAATGGGAACAAGCAGAAAGCGGGAGATTTCTTCAGATAGAGGGTCTCTGGGGAAGCAGCACTTCAGCAGACACAGGTAGTGAAATTGGGGAGTGAGGCACGAGATCCTGGGAAAGAGCGTCCAGGTAGAAGGAGCAGCAGGTGTGAAGGACCAGAAGCAGGAGCAAGTTCTGCTGTTGGAGGAATGGCAGAAGTCCAGGTGGCAGAACAGCGAGCAAGGAAACGCATTACCTCGGGTCCTTTGGCCATGTTAAAGGTGTCTTATGTCGCATGGTTTAAAGAGACAAGCATGTCTTAATGGCAGTGTTTGAGCACTGAGCCTAGGCTGCCGTAATTTACTAACTCTCCTACAATGTGGATTTTACTCACATAGTGGGTTTTATTGTGGTAAAATTAACATAACTTAAAATTTACCATTTTTAAGTGTATGATTCAGAGGTATTAAGTACATTCCCAACGTTGTTTAGTCATCACTGTACATTTCCAGAACTTTTCATCATTTCAAACAGAAACCCTGTACCCATTATTAAATAATAACTCTCCATTTCCTGTTCCCCTAACCCAGTGGTCGGCAAACTCATTAGTCAACCGAGCCAAATATCAACAGTACAACTATTGAAATTACTTTTGAGAGCAAAATTTTTTAAACTTAAACTATATAGGTAGGTACATTGTTATTTAACTTAATTAGGGTACTCCTAAGCTGGCCTTTGCTAAAAACGCCCTCAATCTGATTGAGGTACGTTCGCTGAGGTAGACCCCTTCCAACTCTCCCATCCACACTCGTCTCGTATACTTGTTTCGTCTATCTTTTTTGTCACCCGCGCGCGATTTGCGGAGGCGACTAGCACTAACCACTGCACAGTGAGACTGCTGACCGACTGGCTCACTCAACTGGTGCGTGAATCGCGAGCGCATGAATCGAGAGCGCCTCCCCCGCGCTGCGTATCCCGCGCCCGTCTGCACCGTGTCTCCCGTCGCCCAACCGACTGACACCCCCCACTTCTTCTAACGCCACTTCTTCAAAATAGACTCACCCAGGCCGAAAACCGACTTCTGCGCATGGGCCACGAAGTTTCAATCCCACTGTACGTGTGCACCCACACGTGGTATTTTGTGGAAGAGCCACACTCAAGGGGCCAAAGAGCCGCATGTGGCTTGTGAGCCGCGGTTTGCTGACCACGGCCCCAACCCCTTCGGTAACAACCTCTATTCTTTCTTTCTGTGAATTTGCCTATTCTTGGTAACTGATATAAGTGGAATCACATAATATTTGACGTTTTGTGTTTGGCTAATTTCACTTAGCATAATATTTTCAAGTTATATCCAGGTTGTAGCACATAACAGAATTTCCTTCCTTTTTAGGCTGAATAATAGCCATTGTATGAATACACCACATCACTATATTTTTTAAACTTCAGTTTGTTGTACTTTCTTAGAAAATTCTTTTAAATGTCTTTCATTTCTCTTCAGCATTGTTAGGGTTCAGTGACCACTCTGATTTTTCTTTTAGGATTCCCCCTTACATTATAAACAATATGCACATTCAGCTAAGAGGCTTGGCTAATGTAAACATCTATCTTAACTTAGCAGTTATTTATTTATATTATTTTTAAAAGATTTTTAAAATTTATTTTAGAGAGAGAGGAAAGGGGAGGGAGAGAGAGAAACTGATGGGTGAGCAATCATCAGTTGGCTGCCACCTGCTGGCCCTCTACCAGGAATAGAACCGACAACCCTTGAGTGTTCAAGACAGTGCCCCACCAAGTGAGCCACACTGGCCAGGGCAGCGGTTACTTATTGAGCACTTACTGTGTGCCAGGTGCTGGGCTCATTGCCTTAGGGGCATTTCCTAATTACGTTCTCATACCCAATCTATGCGATAGATTCTGTGATCATTCTGGGAAAACTGAGAGCTAGGGAGGTTACCCAAGGTCACGCAGCTAGTAAGTAGCTGTTCTGGACCAGATTTAACCAGGTTTGTGTGGTTCTGAGACAGATCTGTTGGCCTTGATGCTTTACAATCCTCATTTGGGGGGATAATCACAGAACAAACTTCAATTATTGGTTAATTATATGATAATCTTTACGAAAAGAATCACCACCTTATATATTCACTTTAAAAAAGAGAATAGTTTACTGCTTTTTTGAGAGAGAGGAAGGGAGAGGGAGAGAGAGAGACACATTGATGTGAGAGCACAACATCGATTGGCTGCCTCCTGCACACCCCCTACCAGAGATGGAGCCCACAACCCAGGTATGTGCCCTTGACTGGGAATTGAACCAGCAGCCTCCTGGTGCACTGGATGATGCCCAGCCAACTGAGCCACACCGGCCAGGGCTGTATTCACATTTTCAAGCACTTTCAAAGCAATAGGTCATAATAGCAGGTACTTCTTTACAACGTAAATGTAATGATTACATTATGTATAATTAACACATGAAATCTGTCCATTATTTTAATCTTGCCTTGAGTAGTATGTGTCGTCTCTGTGAAGGGGAGCTGTCTGACGGATCTTTTCTGAGTTTCTTTTCTTTTTTCTTCTGAGTTTCTTGATCTGTTTCCTTAGTTGAAAAACAGGGAAAGAGACTTTTATTGAATTAGGTCACAAGTTTTTAACTGACAGAACAATTAAGTGATTGTAAAATTAATTTTTTCTTAGAATTTTTGATGCCTGGGATAATTACTAAACTGTTTTCTAAACCCACTTCTAATTCCTTCATCATAGGTTCACTTGAACAGGGACCAAAAGAGTATACTAGGCCATTTTACTAAGGGAATAAATAATTTGAGACTTTTTTTGGCATCTTAGTTTCTCAATTGAGAGACCAAAAGAAATTTTTACATCTTGAGTCAAAATCTGTTCCTTCATTAATACCTTTCTATGCAAAATCATTTTGGAAGATACTTGAGTTTGCCCAGAGCTGATCTCTCCCTTAAACTAATGTTTATGTGGGGGAAGATATAACTAGCATGTTTAAAACATTATAATAAGGGGACAAGTAAGTTTTGTTCCAAGTATACCCTTCTTTCTTTTTCTCACTGTGTTGGCTGGAATCTGAATTTTTAAGTCTTTTTTTCTCTCTGTTACTTTCTTGAGAAAATAAATATAATATTATCTTGCATGGTAGTTGCTGAAACTTTGACACTTTAATAGTTATAGTTCCTTTCATTTTGGCAGTTGAATGACAGCATATAGGATTGCCTGTGAATCACATGAATATAAATACCTTTTTGGTTCTGTTTAGTATGTTAAAAATTGCTATAATAAATTTATGTGCAGTTTTTATCCTTTGACTTTTTTCTATGAATAGGCCCTTTTAAAACATTAATATTCCCACAGTTTAACCACTGAATGGGCTGATTCTAGTTAGTTTTGTGAATGATTTCTGTAATTCTCTCTTTGCTAAGGTAAGGGGGAAAACGTCTCAGGAATGCTTCCATACTTTTCTGAATGGTTACTTGTTGATTTGCTCAGATGGTGTTTTAAAATGACAAACATATAATTTGTCAGAGTATGTATGTAGTGGGCTGAAAATGACATTATTAATATAATATCAATTTTGAAATCATTTTATGGCAAAATTTTCAGTGAGAGAGACTTAAGCATTTTCAGTGTTTATTTTATGAACCTCATAATTATATTTACTTGAATTGTTCAGCAGATCTATGTTCAGAAATCTATGTATAATTTCCCCATCAACAGCTTTCTGCCCATTTGCTTTTCATTAATGGATTTGAACTATGAGTTTATTATCTTCATTATTGAGATTCACATATGAGATTGGTGTGTTTACAAGTAAAATAAAACCAGTTTAGAGTACTGAAAGCTGTGAATTAGGGAATATGTAATTAAAAATTAGCTTCCTGACCAAACTACAGTTTATTATTTCATAGCAGTTATAAGAAAGTCTTCTGCTTTCCTTATTAGACTTAAATTTTTTGTTTTCTTCAAGTTCTTCATCATTCACATAAATTTTACATGTTTTTTTAAAAATATATTTTATTGATTTTTTACAGAGAGGAAGGGAGGGAGAGAGTTAGAAACATCGATGAGAGAGAAACATCGATCAGCTGCCTCCTGCACATCCCCCACTGGGGATGTGCCCACTGGGGATGTGCCCACAACCCAGATATATGCCCTTGACCGGAATCGAACCTGGGACCTTTCAGTCTGCAGGCCGACGCTCTATCCACTGAGCCAAACCAGTTTCGGCTTACATGTTTTTAATCATAACATAGATGTATGACACAACTTCTTTTAGGTCTCTATAGAAATTCCAAGTAGTGGTAGTGTGTTAGATTGATGTTACATGGGTTTCTTTTAATTAAAAAAAAATAGCTAAATTAATACTGTTCATATTGAAAGAGTATTAAACTAGAAGTTAGATATGTTTATTTTTATATTGTGACCTTGAACAGGTTACTTAGCTTCTCTGTCTCTCTGTCGCCTGTATAATGAGGATACTCCTGTTTTCTCAGCCAACTTCAGGGTTTTTAGAAGTCAAATGAAATAATCAACGTGAGAGAACTTTTAATAATATATATGTCTACACAGATTGCAAGTTATATCTAATCAGCAAATTTATTTACATATCAACAATGAATGTGCTAAAGTCTTTAAACACTTTTTTTTGGTAGAAGGTTAAATAAATCTCCTCCCTTGTTGAAATACTTTTCTTAAATTATAACACAAAGGTCAGTGTCAACTCAATTTTATCCAAAAAATGCCAAATTCTAAATTAATGGGTTTCAAATGAATGAAGTTCTGCTAAGTGTATACTTAGTTGGAACTTTTAGTTTTTAAAAATAAATTATTTTTCTGTAGTGTAAAAAATTTTAAAAAAATGATATGTGGGAACTCAAATACTTCTGTATTTGAGAATATGACAATAAGGCTTCTTTTAGGTTGCCGTGTTCTACAATTAATTGGTAAGCTTCTTTTCTAAGATGATGTATTATTCAACCTCGTTTTAAAAAATTTTTTATTGATTAAGTTATTACATATGTGTCCTTATTCCCACATTACCCCCTCATCCCCCCACTCATGCCCTCACCCCCCTGTTGTCTGTGTCCATTGGTTAGACCTATATGCTTGCATATAAGTCCTTTGGTTCATCTCTCCCCCTTACCCCCACCCTCCCCTTCCTTCAACCTCTTTTTTCTTTCTTTAATCCCTGAGGGTCAATACAATGGCCCGGCAGTGTCCATTGGTGCCTCTTAGGTTACTTTCAAATCCAAAATGTGGACAAATGAAGAGTGAGACACATGGGTTGGTAGTAAAGAAAAGAAAATTGAAAAGAAAAAAAAGAAAGTTAGATGGTAGAAATTGCTATGAGGCCTCAAGCAGTTCCTTCTATTGCTGTATAGCATTGGCTCCATGATATAGGACACAGGCCATTAATAAGTTATCAGCCCAAGTGTGCTGCTTCCATTAATTTGTGGTATTTTACTTGTCAACTATAGTTTGACCAGTTACACCAGCTACTAAAATATGTAAATAACTCTTACATATTTTCATATGTGACAGTTATCAGAAATAGGTATTTAGTTTTTTAGATGAGCCATTTTATATACTTATTTTGGTTGTGAACACTTGAATTCTTGAACTACAGGCTTCATATGAAATTAACTTTTCCCCTACCAACAAATGATCTTTCTTCTTTATTTGTCAGTTTTGGAAAATCATTTGCCACCTAACAGTGGAACTGTGTTGATGAATGAAGGAATGCATGCTATTGCCGAGACTGGTTTGGCTCAGTGGATAGAGCGTCGGCCTGCGGACCGAAGGGTCCCAGGTTCGATTCCGGTCAAGGGCATGTACCTGGGTTGCGGGCACATCCCCCATGGGGAGCGCGCGGGAGGCAGCTGATTGATGTTTCTCTCTCATCGATGTTTCTAACTCTCTATCTCTCTCCCTTCCTCTCTGTAAAAAATCAATAAAATATATTTAAAAAAAAAAAAAAGGAATGCATGCTATTACGCTGAGCTGTGGTCTTTTTCTTTTCTTTCTTTCTTTTTCCATTCACAAACTAATGGCAGGGTTTCCCTAGGTTGTGGTGGACAGCAGATCTAACCGTCAAGGGCAGGGTTGTTTCTCTTCTCTCTCGTCACCTTGTGAATTGTGGCTGACATTTGGAGACATTTTCTACATAAGTGGTTGGTATAATAATGTATTGTATTTTTAAAAAATATTTTTATTGATTTCAGAAAGGGAGGGAGAGGGAGAGAGAAACATTAATGATGAGAAAGAATCATTGATTGGCTGCCTTGTGCATGACCCCCACTGGGGATTGAGCCTGTAACCTGGGCATGTGCCCTGACTGGGAATTGAACCATGACCTCCTGGTTCATAGGTTGACACTCAACCACTGAACCACACTGACTCAGCTAATCATCTGTTTTTATAATGAAAAAATAATAACCACAACTTTTAACTTAATATTTGCTCCCCCACCCCCACCCCCACACCACCCCTGATCAGCTTTCTGCCTCTGAACATTGCTGTGTCCTCTTCGCTATACCATTCTTGAAGTTAAGGCCAGATTTGTTTGTCATGCCAGAGGATTTTGTGCAGAATTTAAATCCAAAGAAGTCGTAAATTCTTTGTACAGTAGTTCTTGCTGTACCCCATCCCCCACGTTAGATAATACAAAAAACGACTGCTTGTACAGTGCAAGAATTGAGGCAGTACTCAATAGAATTTGTTTTACATTTACAGTGGCAGGATAATTTGCCAGTTAGCTGTTACATCCTTTATGAATTCCTCTCTGTAGGCCATTTCAGATGGAAAAATGTCTGTATTTGTCATAGAGGTTCTTATGCTTGCTTACTGTCAATACATACTTACTTGAGTATAAAGATCACTAGATTTGGTGTCAAAGATCTTGGTTTGGAATTTTGCAAATTTAGGAATATGTGTTGGTTCTTAAGCCAAAGTTATGCACCTTTGCTGGAAATGTAATTGGTTAATTCTTTCTGGTATATTATTTGCAATATTCATCAGAACAGAAGTGTTCATTGATCTAGCAATTTTGGAAATATATGTAAAAAGATATATATGTATAGATGTTCATTGCAATGTTTATGATAGCAGAAAATTGCTAACAAGTAAGGAGATTGAATAAATAAATAAAAACGGTACATCTGCATGCTAGAACAATATACAGGCATTAAAAATAATCATGTTTATAGACATGGAAAAAGGTCCATAGCATATTAAGTGGTTAAAGCCAGTTATAAAACCACTCGTAGAGCATAGTCTTGTCCCCACACAATTGTATACATGTGTGCATTTTTAAAATGTGTATATTTATGTAACTCTTATATAGGTTGTATAGCCTTAATTTTTGTTCAGTTTTTAAAATTTGTCATTTTGAAATAATAATAGAGTCACAGGAGATTGCAAAAAATGTACAGTGAGGTCCCTTGCATCCTTCACTCAGTCTCCCCCAGTATAGCATCTTGCATAGCTACAGTTCATTTCAGGAACTTGACATTGGTACAGTCCACAGAGGTTATTGTGATTTCAGCAATTAGTTATATATGCACTCATTTGTGTGTGTATATTACTCTATATAATTTTACCACTTGTGTAGACTTGTTTAACCACCACCACAATCAAGATACTTGTTTTCCAGCGAGGCTCCCTTGTACTTTTCCTTTATAACTACCCCCATTCTTTCTCCCTCCCAGCTCTAACTGCAGGCAGCTGCTAGTCAGTTTTCCATCTCTATAATTTTGTTATTTCAAAAAGTTATATAAATGGAATAATACAATATGTCATATTTTGAGATTGGCTCTTATCACTCAGCATAGTGTCCTTGAGCTGCATTCAGGTGATTGTGTATCATTAGTACATTCCCTTTTTAAAAAAAAACAAATATATTTTTATTGATTTCAGAGAGGAAGGGAGAGTAAGAGAGAGATAGAAACATCAGTGATGAGAGGGAATCATTGATTGACCGCCTCCTGCACATTGGACTGAGCCCGCAACCCAGGCATGTGCCCTTGACCAGAATTGAACCTTGAGTCCACAGGCCGATGCTCTGTCCACAGAGCCAAACCGGGCAGGGCAGTACATTCCTTTTTATTGCTGTGTGGTATTCAATGTTGCATATGCACTATAGTTTTCCTAAACAGTGACCCATTGAAGGACATTTGGATTATTTCCAGTTTTTAGCTATAATGAATAAAGCTGCAGTGAACATCTGTGTACAGGTTTTTGTATGAACATAACTTTTTATTTCCTTGAGATAAATGCTCAGGAGTGCAGTTTCTAGGTTGTATGGTGAGTGTATGTTTAGTTTTTTACAAAACTGCCAAGCTGTTTTCCAGAGGGACTGTGTCAGTTTACATTCCCACCAGTAATGTATGTGAGACCCAGTTTCTCTGCATCCTGGCCAGCATTTGATGTCACTTTTTAAAAAAACTTTAACAGTTCTGATAGGTGTGTAGTGTTACTACATGGTGGTTTTAGCATGTTTCATTCTTATAATAGTATAAAAGCCATTTCCTTTTAAAAAATAAAAGACGACCTAGATTTAATTTCTGTTCTGCCACTTATTAAAAGTTACTTAATAGTTTTGCTGGGTGAATAAGGAATACTGATTTCCTTTGTAATCCACAAGGGTTATATTTTGACTATAGTGAAACATTAATGTAAATAAAATCAAAGCAGATCACCTACAGTTTTCTTTAATAGCTGTTTGAGACTATTTCAAAGTGTAAAAGTACTCCAAAAATTATGTTTTATACTTCCCTTCTGTTGCATGGTGGGGGCGGGGAGTAGAGACTGGCAAAATACGTGTAAGAAGTATCCTATCTAATAAAAGAGAAACATGGTAATTGGCGTACGACCGCTACCCTTCCCATTGGCTAATCAGGGCAATATGCAAATTAACTGTCAGCCAAGATGGCGGCCAGCAGCCAGGCAGCTTGAAACTAACATGAGGCTTGCTTGCTTCAGTGATGGAGGACTCCAACCTTCCCTGTCTGCCGCTGCCGGCCTCTGAGCTGCAAGCAACTATGTAACAAACATAGAAGCTAAACAAAACCCCAGAAACCTGCCGGGCTTCAGCCAGCAGGATCGCAACATTGTAAGCAAAGGCCAGAAACCTACTTTCAGCAGTGGAGGCCTAAGAGCTGGAGCCAAGCCTCAAAGCTAAAGCTGGCCCAGAATAAAAAAAAAGAAAAAAGAAAAAAAGGAGGGGTTGGGAGCTTCAGTCACCCCCAGCCTGAAAACAGCCCTCAGCTCCTCACCCAGACTGGCCAGGCACCCCAGTGGGGACTCCCACCCTGAAGGGTGTGTGACCAGCTGCAGTCATCATCCCCTCACCCAGGCTGGCCAGGCACCCCAGTGGGGACCCCCACCCTGAAGGATGTGTGACCAGCTGCAAACAGCCATCATCCCCTCACCCAGGCTGGCCAGGCACCCCCACCCTGATCCAGGACACCCTTCAGGGCAAACCAGCTGGCACCCACCCATGCACCAGGCCTCTACCCTATATAGTAAAAGGGTAATATGCCTCCCGGCACCGGGATTAGCGTGACAGGGGGCAGCGCCCAAACCCCCTGATTGCCCTGCGGCTCTGTGTGTGACAAGGTGCGGCGCCCCAACCCCCTGATCGGCCCTGCTCTGTGTGTGACAGGGTGCGGCGCCCCAACCCCCCCCCCCACGGGCCCTGCTCTGTGTGTGACGGGGTAGAGCCATAACCTCCCCATCAGCCCTGCCCTGAGTGTGAGAGTGGCGGCACCCCAACCCCCTGATCGGCCCTGCTCTGTGGGTGATAGAGGGTGGCGCCCCAACCCCCTGATGGGCCCTGCTCTGTGCGTGACAGGGTACAGAGCCCCAACCCCCCTGATGGGCCCTGCTCTGTGAGTGACAGGGGGAAATGCCCCAACCCCCTGATTGGCCCTGCTCTGTGCATGACAGGGGATGGCGCTGCAACTTCCCCATCGACCCTGCCTTGAGTGTGACAGGATATGGTGCCCCAACCCCCCAATCGGCCCTACCCTGAGCGTGACTGAGGGTGGAATCACAACCTCCCGATCGCCCTGCTCTGTGTATGACAGGGGGCGGCGCCCCAACTCCCCAATCGGCCCTGCTCTGAGCCCGACCAGGGTCTGCACCTAGGGATTGGGCCTGCCCTCTGCCACCCGGGAGCAGGCCTAAGCCAGCAGGTCGTTATCTCCCAAGGGTTCCAGACTGCGAGAGGGCACAGGCCAGGCTGACGGACCCCCCCCCCCCCCCAGTGCACAAATTTTTGTGCACCGGGCCTCTAGTTGATAAATAAATATATACATTTGACACTTTGGTACTTGTAGTTTTGTTGTATTGTTGCTGTTGGGTTAGGTAACTCACAATTATTGAGCTACGTGCTGGGCACTTTCCATACATCACCAAGTAGTCCTTATAACTGTCCTGTGAGATCTGGCATCCTTACCTCCCTTTCAAAGATGAGGAAACAGGTTCAAATTAAGTAGCGTGGCTGGTCATGCCAATAGGAGATGAGAAAGCTGAACCTAAATTATGTGGCCTCAGAATCTGTACTCTTCCCATTACACCAGGGGTGTCCGGTGTTTTTAATAATAGGCCACATGATTGGGCATCCCCGCACTAGTGTGCCTGAGTTTGCTAATTGATGGTCATGGTTAAGGTGAGAGGGGGAGCACTTGGAGTTTAAGTATTGAAAGTGACCTGCCTGTGAGTCCAGAGATGCAGACCTTCCATATTCTTCCTGTTAGTATTTCTCCCTAGTGTTCCGATTTGCTATATAACTTTAGTTGAATTAGCTAGAATTTTTAAAGATTATGTATTCGACTGTGTTCTGCTTTAGTAACCATTAGTGGTTTATCCAAGTTAGCTGGCCCAGCACTTGGCAGAGGTGGTTAATTTTAGTGGTTGTAATACAAGGTTAGGCTTTATCCAATGCACCACACAGGCATTATTATTACTAACATCCCCCCCCCTCCCCCCGCTCCCCCCTAAAAATCTCAAGTTGGTTTTAGCCAGTGTCAGACAGTAACCATACCCAGGGCACCTTGCTGCTGCTTTAGTAGTTCTGTTAGTGTATGTTTTTGATTCTGTGCTTAATGGCTTCCTGTTTTATGTAAGATACAATTCAGTCTCCTTAACACGACTTTAAGGTTCTTTCCTCTTTTGCTCTGTTTTCCCTTGCCAGTCTTCTCTGCTACCTACACTTCCCAGTTACTTAACTTTGTCATGATGTAAATTGCTGTACTCAGCAGAGGCGGCATAGATTACATTGATTACTTGAGATATAACTTAGAAATAATTCCGCTGTATTATTGGGAATTCTGTTACGAAAGCTCTCATGGAAGCATGCACAGTGTGAGGTTGAGGCTGATGACAGATGTCTTCCTAGGGAGATTTTCTTCATGAAGTCACAAGAACAGACTTAGAACGTAGCCCAGAGATGACAGTGGTGACGTTTAAGAACTTCCCTATGGGTGTGAAAATTTTAATAACCGCTTCCTTGCTGAATTATCTTCAGGGAAGCCCATTGAAGGTTCTTAAAACTATGGAAGAATCCTGAGACTGGTTTCAGATTTGCTTGGTGTGTGTGTGTGTGTGTGTGTGTGTGTGTGTGTGTGTGTGTGTGTGTGTGTCTGACTCTTGGGCATAGGTCTCCTTGTTCATTTGGGTGTCACCAGCAAAGCTGAGGCTCCTGTCCTGAGGCTCCCTCTGTTTATGTTGCTGCTGGAATGATAATCGTGGCCCAGCCCTGAGAAGCAGGAGTCTGATGCTCTCACAGAAAAGGATTGCTTCAGAGCCACACCTGGCCATTGGGTCAGTATGGTTGTCTATCTAGATTTAGTTCACTTAGCAAAAGTTTGGTTAAGAGATTACTAGTTTTAAATATTTATCGCTCATCTCCCATATTGACGTTTTTCAGATTGACCCACAGTTGTGGAGTGTGTGTATGGATAGAGTGTTTGAAGCACTCTGTATGGTGCTAATTTATTTAATCTGTATTGGTGTGGATATTTGCTGCCTTTTCGCCCCTTTTTTGTATTATGCTTCTAGTGCCCCAAATCTACCTTCAGAAACAGCATTCGGTTTCCAATTGTCTTGGAAACATTGGCATATTCTGCGGTACCATTTTAGTTTTATTTACTGCAAATGATGATTTGTTAGTTGCCTGCTGCCAGAACTTCTGAGCTCATTTGTTTAACTAAAGGAGTGCTGTGCATAGATGCCTAGAACATGCAGCAACAGTGACCAACCACCCCAGTTGCTTGCCACCTCATTTTAGCTCTAAATCAAGCAAATAAGAAAGAAGATTATTCTTAAAATGTTCCAAGAAGTTTAGAAAATTGGAGGATGGAGAGGTGGGAGGAAAGGAATTCTATTATAACAATCAGCATGTTGCTTTTGGCAGGGGTGTGCCTGGATGATTTCCTTTGCAGAAATAAGTAAGGCTTCAGAGTGCAGAAATTGCAGGGACACTGCAGAAAACAGAGCTCTGTGAATCCCTTATTTGATAGGCAATTACCAAGTGTTTGTCTTCTGGTTGAGCCACTACACCAGGCAAGGTGGGGATGCATGGGTGAATGGGACATTTTCTTGTTCTCATGGAGCTTATAATCTGGGCACTGCAGGTGCTTCTGACCCGAATGGTGATTATTGCGGAGGCGGTGGCAGAGGTGCTGTTTCAGATCAGGCCAAGCCTGATGACCTGGTCACAGAATGGCAGGTGCTGGCTGACTTACCACCAGAGGGAGTGCTCCTAGAGCCAAGAGAGAACTCTCAGCCTTTCTAGGTCTCTGCATCCTTGAATGACAAAAACTATCGGACTGCTTCAGAAGATAAAACATTTTACATTCGGAAGCAAATAAGTGTTTAGAAAAATATTTTAATAAAAATAAAAAACCTGGGGGCAGACCTTGCCTTGAGGGCTGGAGAGTGTCGAGTGTTTTTTGAGGAACAGGGGGAAATAATTAATTTTGTTTTCTGGTAGTGAAGTGTCTGTCATTCATTCACTCAGTGCATTTTTATTAAGCGCCTGCTTTGCACCAAGCTGGGAATGCTGTGATGAGCAAGGAGCCCTCAGTCTAGGGGGGGCCACAGACAGATAATTGGGCAATCTTACTACCATGTGCTCAGTTTTATGATTGGGTGCTTATGGGGAGGAAACCAGACTTCTCACCTTGTGTTAGGTGATCAAAGAAGGTTTCCTGGAAGAAATGTCCAAACATCCGCACTAATACATGTATAAATAATCCCTTTTTAAGGCTAATATTATCTTAGAAATCAATCAGAACGCTGTATTGGGAACCTTTCTCTTGAGAACAAGTTGAGAAACTGAACTCTGTATTCTAGCCATCTAGTATATTTCTCCAGGCTTGTATTTGCCCTTCTCCAGTGTTGATTCATCTCCGCTTCCAAGAAAATGCCAGGTTGTGACTGCACTGCCTTTGGTACACTATTCCTGTGTCTGGAAAGCCCTCTCCTTTGGTCTGCCCAACTGTTTTCTTTTGCTCCTTCAGGACACAGTTTCTTCCTCCAGGAAGCCTTCCTTTATTGCTCCTAGGGTAGGTTGGGTGCACTTCCTATGAGCTTAGGCAAAGGGGCTGGTCTTGATTTTCATACCTCCCAGTAGTCTCTGCTGCTTCATTCCTCCATGTAGCCTGGAGAGAGAGGTAGCATCATTCATAGAGCCCAGCATGTCCTGGGCATCTAGGTAATGTTTGTTGAATGAACAAATGCAGAAGTTTTTGAAGTTTATAACCACATGTATATAATTGAAGCTATTGGTTCTAGCGAGCGTTGAAAGTGTTATTGACTGAAGAAGGTAGAAGCACCAGTGAAACAGATTTAATGCATGTGGTCTAGTTATTACCCTCATAAAGCTCTTTACAATCTTATGCATTTTATACCTCTTTACTTTTTTTTCCTGAGTAACCAATAAACTGAGTAATTCATAGTTCCCACTTCTTGGCAACTACTAAATGTATTATTAAATCTTACCACAGTGATTTATTAATTAGAACCTTTTGGTTATTAACAAAAATCAATTTGATTTAGCATATACCGGAAAGAGGGGATTATGTGATGAAGAGACAGGGGTGGGGTCTAATAGAATCGAAGATCATAAATGCAGTCAGGCTTTGGGAACTGGTCCCAAGAATCAGAAGGCCGGCAGGAATCCTGAGAGGCCTCTCTGTTTATTGCTGCTTTTGTCCACAAAGCTCTCTTATTCATTTTCTTACTAACCAGCTTTCTCTGCCTCTCAGTGGAGGATGGCTTCCCATAACCCTCAGCTTTGCCTCCCAAGTTCCAGCCATCAGAAAACCTGTCTTTCCATCTCAATTCCAAATTCCTCAAGACTCTGTCTATCCCTGACCAGTCACCTGTGGCCAGGGAGTGGGGTCATGCTGAGCAAGCCTGCCTGCCCCTGCTCCGCTCACCCTGAGGGGGAGATGGGAAGGTAGGAGAAAGGGATGGGAAGACAGCAGACCCACAGACGTTGTGAGGCATGCAGACACTCTAAAAATATCTAGTACCTGTAAGCACTTTACTGTAGGTTATTTCTAGATTATTTTTGTTAAAATTTTTTTAAATCTTAGATTAAGTTTAAAGGTTTAATTTTGAAAAGATATTTGTATTTTTTCAATATGAGTATAATTTGAGATTCTTAGGGAATAGCATATCCACTGAAGCAGTCAGTGGCCTTAGCTTTGTATGGCCATGCATAATGCTTTTTATATATGATACTGTCCTAGTTTGTGAGAGACAGGTTTTAGAGCATCACCAGTAGGAATATGCCTTGAGATCAAGGAAGGTGACGGCCCCTCCCACCAGGGACACTTGGGAGAGTCTGTCCAAACTGAGAGGGATGCGGAGTGCCAAGAGGTCTGCTGAAAAGACAAAGCAGGAGAATGAAGACGCGGGCGTCAAGAAAATAAGGGCCCGAAGTCACCGGGGCTGTGACAATGTTTAGCTCAGGGGTTCAAGGGGGGAAAGTAGGAAATGTAGTTTAGGGATAAGTTCTCGAACAATGTTTCTGTAAATTTAAATGTGGATTCTGTAAATAATGCTCTCCAGGTGCTTAAGGGAAGAAAGCTTTAAAAAAATTTCTGATTCTCAATACTTTATTCAAAAACCCTGCATGGAGTTATGAAGGGGGCACTCCTGGGTCCCCAGAAGTAACAATTTAAGATGGGTGGGGGGTGGGAGGAAAGTTTGAGCCTAGCTGTGCCCTTCAACTTTGCCAAATGCAGCCTTGAAGTCGACCTCTCCCGTTCAACTCTGCCAAATGCAGCCTTGAAGTACTAGCCCTTGCATTTTAAATGTTTCTGTGTTTGTCAGTGTCCCTACCAGGACGCTAAGGCAGGGGCTTCTGTCCTTGTGGCATTCCCCCTACCCCCAGGGCAGGCCCTCAGGAAGTGATAGGAAGGGATAAGTGCTTATCGGTATGTCTTCACTGTGCGGAGGCCTGTGGTCCCTGCCCTGGGGTTGGTTGTCTGCACAGGACTGGCTCGTCCGGGACTCTTGTCACTCAGGGAATGAACGCAACCCGGAGGATGGCCTCTGACCCCATCTTCAGGGCACAGGAGTCAGACAGACATCTCGGGGCTGACTGGTGGCATGCCTTTTTCACTTGATATTTGCGTAAACTAGGACTGCGCTCATCTGAGAAGGACCCCATCCACCCTCCCATCGGCCAGGGGCTGACACCGTCTTAGCTCCTTGTGTCAGACTCCCAGATAAAACGACGGAGCCGAGCAAAGACCTGAGATTCTCACATCAGCAGAAGAGGTTAACGTCTCTGAGCTTCTGCTGGCCCTGGTCCTACCTGTGCTTTTTTCTGGCTGCACTTGTCGGCCTACTGAGTGCCCAGCACCCACCAGGGACAGAAAGCAGCTTGAGCTGTCCTAACGCAAAGCCATTTCTGATGGCAGTAGGCACCAGGGCCCTTCACCGAGGGCCCACGTTTTCATTGCGAGCCGGTACTTCCCAGTCGCATGTTAAGCCCAGACTTCCTTCTGTTTCAGGCCTAGACATGCATCTAACTGTTGGCATCTCTGTTTTTATGTACCACTGTGTCCTCCTGTCCCTCTGTGTCCCCTAGTCAGGAAATAGCACATCTTTCATTCAGTCACCTGTCTGGACTCCTCCCCATTCACCGGCCTTGTCAGGCTGAGGTGAGGGTGGAAGACACGGAGGTGGCTGTCCCGAGTATGAGTGTAAGGGCTGTGACCTTGTCTGTCCCCTCCTGTCTGTCCCTCCTGTCCTCTGTGTCTGGCGTGGAACTAGGTTCATATAAAAATAAACCTTTGTTAACAAACAAACAAAGAAATATGTAACACATTCATGTAGTTGAAAGTTTGGTATTAGCCACATGAAAAAAGTAAAATGAAACAGGTGAAATTAATTTTAATATTTCATTTAACCCAATATATCCCTAATGTTATAATTTCATGAACATAAGGATTTATAATGAAGTATGTTTTATTCTTTTTAATCTTTGAAATCTGGTGTGTACTTTGTATTTCAGCACATCTCAATTAGAACTGGCCACAGTTCACACTACATGTGGCCAGCAGGAAGCATCTTGGACAGCATAGTTCCAGAGATGGCTAAAGCAATTAGTGTTCTTCCACAGGTTCTCTAAAATGTTCTTGTGTCAGATGCTCTAAATGCTTATGGATTCTTCCTTTTTAAAAGTATGCCTCCTCAGTGATAGTATTTTTCTCTTCTTTATTTTTATATATTCTCTAGGAGGTGGGGATTTTTCAGGGAGCCATGGAAGAGTTGCCTATTTGGAGGATTTGTTGTGCCATGTGTATTAGCAGAAAAGAACAGGAAACTTTTAAACCAGCCCCCAGACTCTAAAGCTAGTTCCTGTTCTTCCTGTAGCTCCGATTCCTGGAATATTAAACTCCTTGGAAGCCTCAATTTGCTTATCTGTATTCCTTCCTTCCCTTGATTTCATACCTATTAGGAAGGATGGGTAGTAGGGACTCCAGGGAGGGGAGGAGAGGAAGGAAGGAAAGCAGCTCTTCTGTGGCTACTTTAAAAATTCCCATCTTGCCCTGGCCAGTTTGACTCAGTGGATAGAGCGTCGGCCTGCAGACCAAAGGGTCCTGTTCGGGGCTTGTGCAAGAGGCAACCATTCGATATGTTTCTCTCACATTGATGTTTCTGTCTTTCCCTCTCTCTTCCACTCTCCCTGAAAATCAATTGAAAAATATCCTCAGGTGAGGATTAACAAATAAACAAACAACAACAAAAAATTCCCATTTCCTGAAAATAATAGTATTTTTCTAAATAAGTGTATCCCATGTACTCCCCTTACAGATGGGCAGAGGGGGCCCCTGTCTTTTGCTCTATACTTTGGTGTGCCTTTATCAAATTTTTCCAAGCCTCCAATCCTACCATTCCTCCCTGCGTCAGTGCTTGAAAGGCAGGGTGCCCTGAGCTCTTATCTTTTAGGAATGTCATATGAAGAATTATAGTAAATTTCCTAATTATATTGAAAATAGAAGCTTCATTTTATTGCGCTGATTTTATTGTTCACTACTATCTATATATATAAAACCCTAAGCAACTGGTTGACCGGTCGCTGTGACATGCACTGACCACTAGGGGGCAGACACTCAACGCATGAGCTGACCGATGGGTGCCAGACCCCGGGCTCACAGCTGGCGAGCACAGCTGCGTCAGTGCAAGCCTCTCCCACCTCCACTGGGCAGCAGGACCGGGATGAGCAGGCTCCTCCCTGGCCGCCTGCTGTCTCTTGCACTACTACATCCCCCGAGGGGTCCCGGATTGCAAGAGGGCACAGGCCAGGCTGAGGGACCCCACCGGGCCTCTAGTATATCATATTTTCCTTCTAAATTATTTTTCTCTTCTTTCATATATTTCTTTAACTAGTGTGTACATATTTAGGGTTATAATTATTAATTATCTTTCTTCTTCTATCTTTCCAGTACTGATTTGAAGCTCTTGGAGGAGGCAACTATTTCAGTCTGCAGGTCTTTAGGTAAGGTGGAGAAATGAGCATGTGTGTGTGTATATATGTGCATATATATGTATATGTATGTGTGTGTGGGTACTTGAAATTTTCTATTATAAATTTTGATAGTGTAATATGAATTGAATTAATGATGTTTTCTTGATGATGATGATAATAATAATAATAATTCTATTCATGGTGCTCATGGATGCTACTAGAATGTGCCATTCAGTATTAGCAGTAAAACACATGCTTGGTTAATTTGCAGTGGTGGTAATAGACTCTGCTAAGCACGTGTTTTATTGCTAATGACTGGATGGGACTTTAAAGGTATCATTCTATTCTCTTTCTGCTTGTTTATTTTTGTTGTGATAAAAGTTGTCAATGTCATTGTTTTTCCTTTGAAAATAATGGAATTTTTTTCTTGGGATGTTCTAAAGTTTTTCTCCTTGTCCTTTGGTTTTTAGCATTTTAGAATGATGTGCTGAGGAGTGGTTTTCTTTTTTTGCTGCTTGAGGTTTGTAGAGCTTCTTAAATCTGTTGGTTGATATCTTTCATCAGTTTTGGAAAATTCTCAGCCATTATTGGTTTATACACTGTTTCTATCCTATTCTGTTTCTCCTCTCCTCGGGGACTTCTGTTATACCGTTTTAACATTTTCAGTATGTCTCATATGTCTGCTAAGGCTTTTTTTTTTTTTTGGTATAGATTAATGTTTTTCCATCATTTTTGGCAGGTTTGTTGCCATTATTTTTGTTGGGCTTTTTATGTTCATTTTCCCCCCTCTCTGACCTTTAAGAGTATATTTTCTTTTAACCTGTCTTTTGTTTACTAATCTTGTCTTCTATTGTATGTCATCTGCTATTAAATCGATCTACTGAGATGTTTAAAATAAAAATTTAATTTTAGAATAGCTTAAGATTTACAGAAAAGTTACAGAGCTATAGAGTTCCCATATAACTCTCATCAGTTTCCCTTATTGTTAACATCTTATCACAATCAGAAAATCACCACTGATACAGTACTATTAACTAACTCAATACTTTATTCAGATTTCACTATTTTTCTCTTACTGTCCTTTTTCTTTTCCAGGATCTCATTCAGGATACCACAGTACATTTAGTCATCATGTCTCCTTAGTCTTCTCTGGTCTGCAGTGGTTTTTTTGATTTTTCTTACTTAGAGTTTTGAGGAGTACTAGTAGGGTACTTTTCCGAATGTCCCTCGATTTGAGTTTGTTTGATGTTTTTCTCATGGTTACACTGGGGTGATGGGTCTGTAGGAGGAAGACCACAGAGGTGAAGTGCTGTTCTCAACACATCATATTAGGAGTAAGTGCTATCACATGAGCTTATCTCTGATGATACTGACCTTGATTACTTGGTCAGGGTTGTGTTTGTCATTACTTCATTGTAAAGTAGTGGTTCTCAACCTTGGCTGCACATTAGAATCACCTGGGAATCTTTTTAAAATCCTGGTTTCTGGGGCCTCATCATTAGTAACAAAGAAACAGAATTTCCGGAGGATGAGGCCCAGAAACCAGGATTTTAAAAAGATTCCCAGGTGATTCTAATGTGCAGCCAAGGTTGAGAACCACTGTGCTAGGAGACCCTTTGAGAGCCAGGTCAGTTGTTTTATGTGAGTAGCTGGGGGAGGGTGTGTGTTTTTCTTATGAAGAGGAAGGAGTTAGCTGTCCCCCTCTTCTCCTCTTTACTCCAGTCCTTTGGTATGTAAATAAAAGCTCTTCAGGAGCCAGATACACTCTCTCCCTGCCTTGGCTTTTTAGACCTAGCGGTGTTTCCAAGTTCTGGGACCTCAAGTCTCTTTGAAATGTGGATACTTAGGAAGATGATACTGGAGTCTCTCCTACTCCTTTGGAGCCAGCTTAGGCGCTTATCTTGTGATGTAACTGCTTGGCTTTCTGTGAGATAAGGAAGTTTTAAACACATGGCTATAGTTCTAATCCTGATGGTATGTGAAATGATTCTGGGAGAAGTAAAAGCAGACATTCTCTCACTTCATAGCATGTATGTTTTGCTGACCCAGGAGACGAAGGCTTTTTTACAGGAACACTGAGAAATACAGGGAGGTTTTATTTCCCACAACTTTTTCAGATATTTTCTTCTGTCCTTCCATTCCTTCTGGGTCTCCTATTACTATTTCTGAGTTTTCCTTATCTAGGGTATGGCCGTTAGTCAGGGATGTCAATGGAAAGTCCTAGGCCAGGGGTGGGCAACCTTTTTGTGAGTGCGTGCCAAAACCAGCAAAATCTGACTCAAAATTCTTCTGCGTGCCAACCCTAATTTTTTGAGATCATGTTACACCTACTTGATATCTCTTAAGGTGTACATATGTGAAGAACCTTGAAGAAAAAATTCATTCGAGCGACAAAAAACACAGTATATAATGATGAAAAATACATTTATTTTTTAATGTATACATGTACACTGATAGTCTGACAGAAAACTTTATGACTCTGATATTATCAGTGGGACTTTTGCTGCTGCATCACTGATGACAGAGATTTTACATCAGGTTTATATTTCATGACCTTCAGAGATATGCACGAGCTACTACTTTCATCCGTCAGGCTACTCCTATTACGAGACTTAACAAAATTCATCACTGAGAACAAAGATTCACAAGCATATGTGGATGAAACCAAAAGACTGGTCGGATCTAGGAAGGCAGGGAGAGTTAAGGCAGAGGCATAGAAATTGCTCTTCCCTTCTCTTGTCAATCCATGTCTATGGTCTTTAAGATAACTTGTTATGTAAAATTATTTATCTAAGATGCACCTACACTGAATTTATCTGAAAAATAAAAAAGTCGATATTAAGAAAAAAATTGTAAATGGAAGATTATAAGAGAGGGTTTTTCGTGCCAGCAAAAGTTACTGGCGTGCCATGTTTGGCACGCGTGCCAGGGGTTGCCCACCCCTGTCCTAGGCAGTAACCAAGTTCCTCTGATTGGGCAGGAGTTAACTTTAAATTCTGTCTCCTCAGCACCAGGCAGCTGCTGATGTGTTTATGTTGTTTCAGCTCTCATTTGCCTGTTTCCAATGGGTTCCTTGGATTCTTTTTCCTTTAGAGTGCAGGAGTAGGTCAAGCATGACAGACAACTTCCTTGTACACAAACTTCTTTACTGTCATGTCCCTCAAAACTCTGTAGGAGTTCATCTGCTCTTTTGTGGCATCTAGTATTAACCTGAGAGGAAGTCTGAGACCTAAATTTCTTTTTGTTCCTTTGTTCATAAGACTTTTCCCCCTATAACCATTATGATTAAATGTTCCTCATTATACTTTTTCTTTATGTTTTTCCCTGTAATTTGATCAGGTCTTTTTATTGGTTTATTAACAAGCATTTTTGTGAGCTTTTTCAATTCTGAAGTTTTCTGTAGTTATGGCTTTGATTTTACTTGTTTTAGTTTCTTCTCCTCCAACTTGGCATTGTCACCTGTGAGGTTCAGGTTGGATCTCTGTTCTTTGCCTTCTGCATCATCTTTTTCTTCATCTCTGTTCTTTTCTTGTAATTCCTCTTTTATATCTTTGGTTCAATGTTTATACATTACAGTTCTTGTCTTTTAAGATTCTAATGTATCTTTTAGTTGTTGTTGCATTTTTAATAGTTGTTGTTGCATTTTTAATCAATCTAGTTTTCCTAATATGTCAGTGCGCTCTTTTCATTATACTAATTTTTCCCAGGTGCTTTCTGTTCCTTTTAAAAATAGACGGTTCATTTTCCTATTTTCCACTAATGATGGTTGTGTACCAAAGTTCTTTTTGCCAGTTCTGATTCAGCTCTTCTGCTGAGGTTTCAGCATATCCTGTTCCTTATTTTGTTGTTACTATTGTTTTCTTCGTAGTCATTAAACCAGCAAATATTTATTGAGCACCTATAATATTATAGCTGGGTGACTGACTGCAATAAAGACCCACCCAGGTCCCTGACCTCATGAATCTGTCTTAACGGGGAAGCCAGACCATAAATAAATACATATATTTTATATAATGATGACTCTTCAGAAAAATAAAGCAGGGAGAAGGCAGAGAGTGAGAAGGGACGGCGCTTGCTGGCGCTTGCTGCCAGAGCGTATGTTTATTAACCCTGTTCCTGTGTGGCTTCTCGAGGTGCTTGCTGAATCTGTTGTTTTACCTTGAAGGTAGGCTGGTGCTGTGTTCTAGCCTGACTTCTAGAACATGTTGTACATGTTTGATTGGTTTAACTGAGACTTTCCGTTGCCTCCACTCCTTGGTTTTGGAGTGTGAGCGAATCCTCAAATCCTCAAATCGAACAGCTGGATCAACATTTTTTTCCTACCTCTTCCCTCCAACACAGTTGTTTTGTGTTTGGCTTGTTTCCTGTTATTTTCTGGGAGTTGTAACCTCTGAATCTGTATAGAAAGTTATCATGTTGAAGGAG
Organism: Myotis daubentonii; assembly: GCF_963259705.1. NCBI lineage: Eukaryota > Metazoa > Chordata > Mammalia > Chiroptera > Vespertilionidae > Myotis > Myotis daubentonii. Next base: position 85,422,055 of record NC_081847.1, on the reverse strand, counting down.
TCACATAACTTTTCTGATTGGGGTCGACAGTAAGAAGGAGACTTGTTCCTCAAAAGTACTTTCAGGCAGTTAGGCTTGCTAATGATTACCAAATACATTTGAAGTCAGGTTTATATAGTTTGTAGTTAGTGGAATTATTTCCTGTTTTTTGGAAGAAGAACTGTATCCTGATTCAGCATTTTTGTGAGCTTGTATCATTTATTCTCATGGGCATTTTATTTTTAATTATTTTACACTCATCCAAAGGTGGAGAGAATAATATAATGAACTCCCATATACTCATCTTCCAGTTTCAGTCATTTTCATGGCCAATCATGTTTCATTTGTACCTCACTCATTTATTGAAGTATGACGTATGTACAGAAAAGTGCACAGACAACAAACATATCCTCATGTAATTAATTTGACAAATCTCAGACATCATATCATTCATCTATCTTCACATATTAATTTGATACAAACCTCAGACATCATATCATTTCATCCAGAAATATTTTAGTATGTATCTCATAATAAGGATTTTTTTCAAAGAAAATAAATACCGTAATTTTATTAAAAAACAATTTTTTAAAAAATATATGTTATTGATTTTTTTACAGAGAGGAAGGGAGAAGGATAGAGAGTTAGAAACATCGATGAGAGAGAAACATCGATCAGCTGCCTCCTGCACACTCCCTACTGGGTATGTGCCCGCAACCAAGGTACATGCCCTTGACCAGAATTGAACCTGGGACCCTTGAGTCCGTAGGCTGATGCTCTATCCACTGAGCCAAACCAGTCAGGGCTAAAAAACAATTTTTAACATCATAAAATATTGATTGAGTGTTCAAATTTCTAATTGTCTGTCTGAATCTGGAGCAATATAAAGTCCTCACATTATTATTGGTTGATATATTTTTACGATTCTTCTCATAAGTAGTTTCTTCCTGCATTTGTCTCCTTTTTCCTCTCTCAATTTATTAAAGAAAGTGGGTGGGGATGTGAAGTACAGCATAGGGAATATAGTCAATAATATTGTAATAACTATAAGCTTGGGTGAGTGACTTGTGTCAGCTACTAAATTTATTGGTGGGACCATCTTGTAAGTTATATAAATGTCTAACCACTATACTCTACACCTGAAACTAATATAATATTGAATGTGAACTGTAATCCTATATAATAAAGGCCTAATATGCAAATAGACCAAACAGCAGGACAGCTGGCAGAACGACTGGTTGCTATAACGTGCACTTACCACTAGGGGCAGACGCTCAATGCAGGAGCTGCTCCCTGGTGGTCAGTGTGCTCCCACAGGGGGAGCGCCACTCAGCCAGAAGCCAGGTTCATGGCTGGCGAGCTTAGCCAGAAGCCAGGTTCATTAGCAAGCCTCGCCCACCTCTGTGGCAGCCCTAAGAAGCAGCAAGCCGAGCAGTGAGCAGGTGGGCTGTAAGGAGCAAGGGGTCCCGGACTGCGAGAGGGATGTCTGCCTGCCGGCTTAGGCCAGCTTCCCATGGGGAGTGGGCCTAAGCCGGCAGGCGGACATCCCCTGAGGGATCCCAGACTGCAAGAGGGCGCAGGCCAGGCTGAGGGGACCCCCCCCCCCAGTGCACGAATTTTGTGCACCGGGCCTCCAGTTAAAAAAATAAAAAGTAATTTTAAAAAAGAAAGTGGGTCGTAGATTTTCCTACAATGTAGATTTTGTTGGTTGAAATGTTAATATGTTTCTGTCCTCTGTGTTTCCTCTATATTGGTTATTGGGTCTTGTGGCTCATGGGTATTTTAGTGAGATATTGGGAAAGGTTATTTCAGGGCCTGGAAGGAAGTTCAACCTCTCACTCCAGGTGGAAATCCTCTTTATTATACCCTTATGTGAGTGTTACCCAGACTTTGGTTGAACTCCTGTAGCGATGGAGAATTCCCTTCTTTATACAAAAGGTCAAGTTAGTTAATATATTTTTACAAGTTTAAGCTCCAGAGTCAGATAAGTTATTGTGCTTAAGTACTATGATCCTAGTTTCACAGGTGAGGAAACTGTGGTGTGGGGAGGTTAAGTAAGTTGCCAAGTGTCACACAGCTAATCAGGGGGGAGCTGGGGTTTGAACCTGGTCAGATCTGTAGTCTAGTTCCATTATGCTTTTCTGCCTTCCTGTCAGATGTCCCTATTCCTACCCTGGTTCCTGAAGCTCATTCAACTTTAACATAGCGTTTGATTTTTACCAACTAGGTTTGATCCTGTTAAAGTCCATTGAGGTATTTTGGAATATTACACCTGTTGTTGAAACATCACTGAGTGTACTTAACTTTTATTAATTTATTGCCCCGTTTGCATCTTGCCCAGAAGAGTACTGTGGAAACTTAACCATCTTAGAATGTCAGCTTTATTAAGACAAGGAGCCCAACCAGCATGGCGCAGTGGTTGAGCGTCGCCCTAGGAACCAGGAAGCCACTGTTTGATTTCCGGTCAGGGCACATAGAGGTCATGGTCTGATTCCTGGTTGGGGCACATGCCTGGGTTGCAGGCTCGATCCCCAGTGTGGGGCGTGCAGGAGGCAGCCAATCAATGATTCTCTCTCATCATTGATGTTTCTATCTCTCTCTCCCTCTTCCTTCCTCTCTGAAATCAATAAAATAAAAAAAATACAGGGAATTCTGTTTATAAGTATTTTCTTAGACCTGAAACAGTGCTGAGTACATATAAGGAGCTCAATAAATACATGCCAAATGATTGAAAAAGGTACATAGTTTTTATTACATCAGTCTAGTAGTTTGGTTGTTCTTTCCAATAGACAGGTTTGCTTTTTAATAGCTGGCTATTTATAAATTAAAACAATTATAAAGTAATTCAGTAATAAAGGGGCTGTTGAATAAACAAGATTGTAAAGTTGGGATTCTGAATTATATCAGCTTCAACTTTCGTTTCAGTATTTTGTTTTGGTTTACAATAGCTAGATAATATTAATTTACACAAAGGTGCAATTGCAAACAGTAACTTTTTTTTAAAAAAAGAACAAAACACAGTTTATCCTGAAATCTTATGATATTCTTTCATTAAACGAAACCTAACGATTGAAGATAGTTAATTTGTGTTTCAAAGAGAAACTGTAAAAATATCTAATGCCTAATATCTAATCATGCACCTATTCTTGATTATGAAAGCTGGGGCAAACCTGCCCTAATTTACAGCACACAGAGTGGGGGTTCTCCACCAGCAGCAGGAAGGCTGTTAGCGATGCAGAGTCTCAGGTCACACTTGATATGGGCAGAGTCAGAATTTAAACTTTAAATGTGATTTAAATGTACATTAACCTTTGAAAAGCACTGTCAACTTTAAATCTCAGGGTGGACCTGAGGTTCTGCACTTCCAACAGCTCCCAGACAATGCTGTTGCCACTGGTCCATGAGCCACGTGTGGAACAGCAAGGTCCTGCAACTTCTGTCCTAGTGAGAAAGTCACACAGTTACATGCATTGACTCTCAGGCTGTGGCAAGACCATAAACCTGGTAGGCAGACCGAGTTAACTTGCCAGTTATGGGTACAGAGCAGGTAGGCTGGAATGGTGTGCTTATTTCCATGTACATTTTAAAAAGTATGTATGTGCAGACCTGGATAAAAAATTCTGGAGAACTACATTTTTATATCTTTGACACAGAAGTTTAGATATTGTGCATAGAAATGGCAGCAAACGCATAATTCTCAGATCTGCATCAAAATGAATTCTCCTGGCAGCACAAGCCAATGTGTGTGTTTGCATTTCTGGTTTTCAAAATAGTTAAAAATGTATTTCAAAAGTGAAAAAAATACCCCAGAACTCTGGAATCTCACAGTTTGAAAACTATTGGTAAAGTGAAAAGACTGGGCATTTGTCACTAACATATTGTTGACTTTGGGCCCAACATATAGCCTTTCTGGATTTCTTTTTCTTCCATCAGTAAAAGTAAAGGTTCTGACTAAATAGTCTCTCCCTTAAGATGAATTCTTTAAAAAAATGTTTTTATTGATTTCAGAAAGGAAGAGCGAGGTAAAGATAGATAGAAACATCAATGACAAGAGGGAATCATTGATCGGCTGCCTCCTGCATGCCCCACACTGGATATCGAGCCCGCAAACCAGGCATGTGCCCTGACTGGGAATTGAACCACGGCCTCCTGGTTCGTAGGTCGACACTCAACCACTGAGCCATGAAGGCCAGGCTAAGATGAATTCTGAGAAACAGAATCCATAGAGTGGATGTATATATATAGAGTGTCCCCCCAAAATGTATGCACACATTTTGAATAATGATAAAGGCAGGGTTTATTAAAATACATTTCATTTTAAAATAGAGCTGTCAGCTGAAATATGTATACAGTAGAGGCCCGGTGCATGACATTCGTGCACTCGGGGTAGGGGGAGGGTCCCTTAGCCCGGCCTGTGCCCTTTAGCAGTCTGGGAGTCCTTGGGGGATGTCCAACTGACAGCTTAGGCTTAAGCTGTAGTTGGAGACCCTTAGTGCTGCCGCGGAGGAGGGAGAGGCTCCCGCCACCGCTGCTGTGATCTCCAGCCATCAGCCTGGCTTGTGGCAGAGCGGTGCTCCCCCTGTGGGAGCACACTGATCACCAGGGGGCAGCTCCTGCGTTGGGCATCTGCCCCCTGGTGGTCAGTGCGTGTCATAGTGACTGGTCGTTCCACCGTTTGGTGGATTTGTATATTACCCTTTTATTACATAGGATTTTTTGAGACACCTGGTACAGTGGGGCCTTGACTTACGAGTGTCCCGACTAACAAGTTTTTCGAGATATGAGCAGTCTCTCGGCTGATTTTTTGCTTTGAGTTGCGAGCTAAAATTCGGGTAATGAGCCAGATTCAGATACCCCACGGCTAGTTGGTGCAGCGAACATCACAGTGAACGCCACAACATCAGCCCAGCATCGCGTGTCTCACTCGTTCACTTTATGATTTGACATACAAGTAATTTGAGTTACGAGCTCTGTCACGGAACAAATTAAACTCGTGAGTCAAGGCCCCACTGTATATATAAAATGAGATTTATTATAAGAAATTGACTCACACGACTATGAAGGCTGAGCAGTCCCGTGATCTGGTGTGCATGCTGGAGGACCCAGGAAAGTTAATGGTATAAATTCCAGTCCAAGTCCAAAGGCCTGAGAACTAGGAGAGCCAATGTTGCGAGTCCCATTAAAGCACAGAAGATGATCAGTGTTTCAGCTCAACAGTCAGGCAGATAGAAAGAATTCAGCCTTCCTCTGACTTTTTTCTGTGGGCCATCCATGGAGACGAGATCTGCTTTACTCAGTCTACCAATTCAAATGCAGAGTCCCTCTCCCCGACACACTGGGAATAATGTTAACTGGATACCTGGGTATCCAGTGGCCCAGTGAAGTTGACACACCAAATTAATCATAGCCTATGTCTTGCTCTGCAGCCTGATAGAACTTTAGAGTTTCATTAAGTCCAATTCTTTGATTACAGGGACTGGTTTGGCATAGTGTAGGGCCAAGGATTTGAGCCAGTAGATAACTATGTGTCCTTGAGCAAGCAAGAACCTACAGGGGGTGCTCTGTGAAATGGAAGTCATATTCGTGCTTATGCCATGTGTAGTTTTGAGGATTATAGTAGGTAATGCATGTAAAGCACTAAGTGTATTGTTCAATATATATTAGCTGTTATTTCTTTTCCAGATGAGAAAACTGAGGTGGAGAAGTAAATAATTTGCCTGAGGTTCAATATTCCCTTATTATAGACTTGGATCTAGAAGCCAGATCTTCTCATTCCCAATAGAATCTTCTCTCAACCCTAGGCTGGCTTTGCTGAAATACTCACCTTTTAAACTTGAAAAAAATTCTTTTAATAAATTCTTTAAAATTTTGCTTGGTCAGATAGCGCCCCGCTGGCCACATTATGTGTCTTTATGTGTCTTCGTTTTCATAAGAATAATTTGTGATTATCTGAATAGTTTTATCTTTATGGTTTATTATATTCTATAGACTGGGGATATGGATGATCAGGTTTTGAGCTTTTTAAGCATCTGTTTTTCTAAAGAGAATGATGTGTATATGTAAATTGTGTATGCATATTAACTTGCATGTTTTCTTTACAATTTTGGATTCTCAGATCAGATGGCTATTTTCTCCTGCTGTTTCTAGCACTTCTATTTTGTACATCACTTTTTGTTCAGAAAGAATTACAACCAAGCAGCAATTTCTTTCATTCCTTATTGACAATAGATTGGTCCATGAGCAACTTCAGTTTGACATTTGATTTTATAAGTGTTATGATACACTCACTTTGCTTTTAGTTCTTAATTTTAACTTTTTAAAATCTTTCTTTCTCTTGCAGTTGAAAACAATCCTCGAACAGGAAACCTTGGTGCACTGATTAAGGTCTTCCTTTCTAGAACCAAAGAACTAAAACTTTCAGCAGAATGTCGGAAGTAAGCTATCTGATTAGTTATGTTCTTTTCATATTTAACAAGGAGTATTTTTCATCTATTAGAAATTGATTATGGTCTTTTAAAAGCTATTAAAGGAATTGTACTTACTATTAAAGGAAAAAAGTACAAGAGAGGTTTTAATTTGCTGTTCAAGTCACTGGGGGGAGATGATACATTTTGGAATCTGCTTTCAGCATTTTAGATAATCTTTAGAAATATATTATTTAAGTAGATTAATAGTGATGTGATTATTACTAAAAAGGGCATTATTCCCCATTATTACTGCTGGACATATGACTTAATTTGAGTATTATTTCATTCCACATCTGTTTCCTTAATTTCTTTCATTAGATGAAAGAAGATTCAGATTAGGTATTATAGTTCTATATTAGATGCAATGGAAAGCTAACCTTTTATGTGCTCAAGCATTTTTTAACACTATTTTTTTCTGTTTAGCTCTTCTTATATATATATATGTATATGTATATATACACATACACACATATATATATTTAAATTGATTTCACAAAGGAAGGAAGAGGGAGGGAGAGATAGAAACATCAATGATGAGAGAGAATCATTCATCGGCTGCCTCCTGCAAGTCCCCCACTGGGGATCGAGCCCACAAACAGGACATGTGCCCTTGACTGCAATTGAACCCAGGACGCTTCGGTTCGTAGGCCGATGCTCTGAGGCAAACAGGCCAGGGCATCTGGTTAGCTCTTAAAAGATTGTTCATTGCCCAGCTCCCAAGCAAATTATATTGAATCTAACAAAAGTTTTTCTTGTGAGTTCACAGTTATTAATACAAACAGCAAATATTGTACTGTGATTACTGGTGATACTCAATTTAAAAATTTGGTTGTGTATTTGCATATATTTTCCTTATGGTACTATGTATTTTTAATTATTTTAGCTTTCTTTTCTTTGAATTGCCTGTGTGTGGGACAGCTATAAAGTTAAAAACAAAGAGCAGTCATGCCCTAGCTGGTTTGGCTCAGTGGATAGAGCATCGGACTGTGGACTGAAGGGTCCCAGGTTCGATTCTGGTCAAGGGCACATGCCTGGGTTGCGGGCTTGGTCCTCAGTTTGGGGTGTGCAGGAGGCAGCCAGTCAATGATTCTCTCTCATCATTGATGTTTCTGTCTCTCTCTCCCTCTCCCTTCCTTTCTGAAATTAATAAAAATATATTTTAAAAAAAGAGCAGTCATGCCTAAAGGATAATATTTTTATTATGTTCACTTACTATGTAAAATACATAGAATGAACTATGAAGTAAACTGTAATAGATTTCACTGCTTCAATGTCATAAATCATGAGCCATTAAAAGATATGGACATGATTCTAATATTACAAATACAGTGGGCAAAACGATTGATCAATCATGAAGAAATCATTGACTAGAAATAAACTGATTGTGCTCATGATTAAATATTGATTCTTATGTGACCTTGGTCTCTTTTCTAGTCACATCTTCATTTGGCAGACAAACAATGCTTTGTTTATTATTTGCTATTTGCTGAAAGTGTTCATCTGTGAGATGTCAGAAGAGGAATTACAACTTCATTTTACTTATGAAGAAAAATCTGGCAGTTACAGTAAGTATTGCCTTTGAAGATGTTTTGGTAATCACATGTGTAGCAACATATAAGCACAAAATTTGAGGAATAAAATTAAAATTTTGAAAATTCCATTGTTCCTCTCATAATTTTTATTTTTAAATAACCTGACACTGTCACTCTTTCTTCCCCTCTATTAATTTAAAAGAACCAAGACTCTCATTGTTTTTTTCCTTGTTTTAGAATAAGGCAGCCAGTAAGATTGAGACTTTTATTTATTTTGATCTCATGGATATGAAACATAAAAATAAAAATCACAGATATTTCTTTCAGAAAACAGATGTCAGTTTAAGTACTATTACTAGGGCAATGCATTATTGAGACAACCAATCAGAAGCTTTTGTAAGTATTAAAGGTTACTTTCATAGATACAACAACAGTCTCTGAGTCTGGATGTCTTTGGGATTATTTGATCAGAAATAACATTTTCAAGGACAGTTTTATGATGCTGATGTATGTCATCTTTTTCTGCAGATACAGGAAAAGGTTACTATTTTCTCTTGATATTGCTGACAGATTTCTTTTTTTGCCTGTAGTTTTTAAGATCAGCTGCTTGCATTTCCTTCCTTAGCATTAAAAGTAACAACCTGGAAAGTAAAAGGGGAGAATGGCATTGTTAACAAATGAAATATGGGGAATGCAGTGTTTTGCATCTAACCTTCATGCTATCTCCTCTCTTTCTGAGGCCAATGGCAGTGTTGGTCTTGCATTTCTGGGGTTTATTTTTAAAAACACACTGTTGCCGAAACCAGTTTGGCTCAGTGGATAGAGCGTCGGCCTGTGGACTGAAAGGTCCCAGGTTCGATTCCGGTCAAGGGCATGGGCCTGGGTTGCGGGCATATCCCCAGTGGGAGATGTGCAGGAGGCAGCTGATCGATGTTTCGCTCTCATCGATGTTTCTAACTCTCTATCTCTCTTCCTTCCTCTCTGTAAAAAATCAATAAAATATATTTTAAAAAAAAACAACAAAAAAACACACTGTTGCCTGCATTAGGTGTTCTTGCTTACCTAGAGCTTTTACATTGATTTTGAGTTTTAAGACATGAATATGTTTAATTTCCTACTTTGATGATCACCCTTCCAAGTTTGTTAACTATATACTACGAGAGGCCCGGTGCACGAATTCCTGCATGGGTGGGGCCCCTCGGGGTGGCCTGCGGAGATTGGGCCCAGCTTGCGCCCTCAACCTTGCAGCCCCAGCTCGCACCCCCAGTCTCACAATCCTGTAGCCCCGCCTGGCATCCTGCCTTGGCCTGGAGCTGCCCACTCACCTGCTCCACCATCCTGCTGTGGTCCTGCTCTCATCCGGTCCCATTGGGGCCAGCAACACCTCCACTGCTGCCTGCTGCCAGCGTTGCATTGCCAACGCCCGCCATGTTCTGCGCCGCCTCCTAGTGGTCAGCGCATGTCTTAGCGAGCTGTCGAACTCCCGGTTGAACGACCACCCGAGGGGACAATTTGCATATTAGGCTTTTATTATATAGAATGTTTAAAAAATTAGAGCTTTTAATCGAATTGTGGCTTGCTAGTTTTGTTAGTTTTGTTAATGCTAGGCATTGTCTTTGTGGGACCAACAGTGCCAAAACATAGTTCTCTTTGGGAGCTGCAAACCTTTGCGGGAAGTGTTAGCAGTAAGAGTGGAATGAATGTTTATCCCCAGAGGGCCTAAGAAGATAGTCCAACCAGCACCTATAACCTTAACACTTGTTTGCATTATGTCATAAAATTGTGTATATTTTATACTTTTATTTAACCACAATATCACTTATCCTATATAATAAAAGCCTAATTTGCAAATCAACCGAATGGCAGAACTACCGGTTGCTATGATGCATACTGACCACCAGAGGGCAGGCACTCAATGCAGGAGCTGCCCCCAGCCCACAGGCCCCGACCAGCGGCGACGGGGGACGGGACCAGCGAGCAGGCAGTGCCAGGCCAGCCAAGGCAGGGTGCCAGCGGGGGCCCCCTGTTCGCCCCGCCAGTTGCCCCGCAGAGGGAGGTGACCAGTGGTGGCAGTGGGGGGCAGGCCGGCGAGCAGGTGGTGCCAGGCCAGCCAAGGCGGGTGTCAGTGAGGTGCCCTTGATCTCCCTGCTGGTCGCCCCACAGATCAGCCCCAATCACCGGCCAGGCCTAGGGACCCTACCCATGCATGAATTTTGTGCACCTGGCCTCTAGTGTATATATATAAAAGCCTAAGCGACTGTTACAAATGGTTGACTGAACTACTGGTCACTATGACATGCACTGACCACCAGGGGGCAGATGCTCTAAGCAGGTGGTCAGTGCACTCCCACAGCAACCTCCTGCAGCTGGCTAACCTCCCGCGGTTCCTTGCCCTGATTGGCCCCGATTGCTGGCCAGGCCGAGGGACCCCACCCGTGCACGAATTCGGGCCTCTAATATAAAATTATTTTTCATTACGTAACATTGAGTAAATTGATGCATTTGAGAGATGCACTGTGTTTGTTTTGGGGCCAAATGCCTTCCTGGAGTACCCTCTCTGTACTTGCACTCCTTGCTCATCTTCAAGTTGGAGAAGCATGTGTCTACCTTAGGCCACAGTCTGGGTGGCCTAAGGTAGACACAGTGTAAAAATGACACTTTTCCAGCCATGGCCACATTGTCAAAATGGTTGTGTCATTGAAAGAGCCATCTGTGAGGTCTGATGATTGGTGATTCTGTCTGTGCTGACAGACTGTCTTCTCTTAGACAGTTAGCAATTCAGACTTTTACTAGTATGCATGCTCTTTTAATTTTGTTCTTTTTAATTACAGTTGAGTTTTCTGTTGGTCCACCAGTCAAGTCCAGTAAATATCTTTTTAAGGTTGAAGGCCTGCTGTTTTTGACATATGTAATTATTTTCATCTTAGCCTTACATGTTGTTAGTTTGAGACTTCTTTTCACATAATAAAGTCTTTTTTTTAAATATATTTTTTATTGATTAAGATATTACATGTGTCCTTATCCCCACGTTACCCTCTACCTCCCCCCCCCCCCCCGCTCATGCCCTCACCCCCCCGTTGTCCGTGTCCATTGGTTAGGCCTATATGCTTGTATATAAGTCCTTTGGTTGATCTTTCCCCCTTACCCCCACCCTCCCCTACCTTCCCTCCAAGGCCCGACAGTCCAATCAATGCCTCTCCGTCTCTGGATCAGTCCTTGTTCATCAGTTTATGTTGTTCATTATATTCCACAAATGAGTGAGATCATGTGGTATTTATCCGCTCTCCAGTTCCATCCATGCTGTGACAAATGGTAAGAGTTCCTTTTTCTTCTTCCTCTTCTTAAAGAATACCTTTGAGCATTTCATATAATGCTGGTTTGGTGGTGATGAACTCCTTTAGCTTTTTCTTATCTGTGAAGCTCTTTATCTGACCTTCTATGCTGAATGATAGCTTTGCTGGATAAAGTAATCTTGGTTGTAGGTTCTTGGCATTCATCACTTTGAATATTTCTTGCCACTCTCTTCTGGCTTGCATGGTTTCTGCTGAGAAATCAGCTGACAGTCGTATGGGTACTCCCTTGTAGGTAACTGACTGTCTTTCTCTTGCTGCTTTTAAGATTCTCTCTTTGTCTTTTGCTCTTGGCATTTTAATTATGATGTGTCTTGGTGTGGTCCTCTTTGGGTTCCTTTTGTTTGGGGTTCTCTGTGCTTCCTGGACTTGTAAGTCTATTTCTTTGACTAGGTAGGGGAAGTTTTCTGTCATTATTTCTTCAAATAGGTTTTCAATATCTTGCCCTCTCTCTTCTTCTGGTACCCCTATAATTCTGATGTTGGTACGCTTGAAGTTGTCCCAGAGGCTCCTTACACAATCTTCATATTTTTAGAATCTTTTTTCTTTTTTCTTTTTCGGTTGGGTCTTTTTTGTTTCTTCGTATTTCAAATCTTTGACTTGATTCTTGGGATCCTCTTGTCTGCTGTTGGATCTCTGTATGTTATTCTTTATTTCAGTCAGTGTATGCTTAATTTCTAGTTGGTCCTTTTTCATATCCTCGAGAGTCTCACTAGATTTCTTGAGGGTCTCACTAAATTTATCGGCGGTTTCCATAAAATTCTTGAAAAACCTTATAAACGTGGCCTTGAACTCTATATCCAGTCGTTTGCTTTCCTCCATTTCTGTCATTTGTGACCTGTTTCTTTGTCTCCGCATTTTTTATGCTTCCCTGTGTTGGTAGAGTGGTTTTGTGTGCTAGGTGTCCCGTAGGGCCCAGTGGCTCAGCCTCCCCAGTTACCTGAGGTGGACACTCTTGGTGTACCCCCTTGTGGGCTTTTTGCACAGTCTTATTGTAGTTACGCCTTGATTGTTGTAGGATCACTGGGAGGAATTGACCTCCAGGCCAATTGGCAGTGAGAATCAGCTGTGTCTGCAGTGGGAGAACTTCTGTGCTGAAGACACCCTTCTGGGGCAAGACTTGCTTCAGTGGGGTTTTGGTGCTCACTGAGTCTGCACCCTGAGTGTGTCCCTTATGGATCTGAGGAGTTGTAATCCGGATGGTCCCTCTCTGACAACTGGGTACACTGGCTCTTGGATCTAAGGAGGTGCTAATTTAGCCTCTGCCTGAGGTTACCGGGCAGGAGCTAAGAAGAGAACTGCAGATTCCCCTTCCTTTTTTTTTTGGAGTTTGGAGGTACCCTGATGAGGCCCAGCTGTGAAGCAGTGCAATCCGCTGTGGGGCCTTGGGTCTTCTCTTGGAAGTTCTGGGTCTATCTGGCCCAGCTGCAGTTAGGTAATTTTCAGGTTGCAAAGGGCCGGGGCATTCATATGCAACAGCCTCTGCCGCAGCCTGGGTGGGGCAGGGTCTCAGGGAATCAAAGGGTGGAGCAAGCAGCTATGGTGGATTCTCAGCCCTGCCCTAAGGGGCTGCGCGTCTCAGTGTCCTGGTAATTGCTGCAAGCACCTCTGAGGGAAAGCCGACCTCAAGTTCCGAGTTCTGCCCGCTGCCAGACAGTCCAGTTTCTCCCCGTATGAGTCCTGGGTCCCCAGAGACTTCCCAGAACCGGAGTTCAGAGCAGTCGGGAGCTTGTGACTCCTTCCGATTCAAAAAGACTGCCGCGTCCTCAGGTGCCAGCCCCTTTCTGCGCGCGCGCGAGCCTCTGTACCTCTGCACTTTACTTCCGCAGCTCCTCTGGCTCTCAGTGTGCTTTTCTTTCCTTCTAGTTGTAGAATTTCCACTCAGCCAGCCTTCCTGTAGTTCTGTATGATGTCCGTTTTGTCTTTATGTTGTTTTTTTTGAAGTTGTTGTGGGAGGCAGCAATTTCCTGGTGTTTATGCCACCATGTTAGTGGGCCATAATAAAGTCTTTTTATATTTTTTGCCAATGTCTTTTTACAGTTTATGGAAGTGTGATGCAGTTAAATGATTGCACAGATACTGTTGAGTTGGAAAATATGGAACCTTACTATGCAGTAGCTGAAAACATCCATTTATCAGTGAATATCTGAATTAGGTGTATGAAGAACTGTTTAGGGATAGATAATATACAGTAGTACAGGTTGTTTGAAGGGTGAAATGACAGAAGTAGAGAAACATCTGCAAACAATTGAGCAGAGTTGAGAATAAACAACTATTCTCAACTGAGAGACTGAAGATAGAAGCCAAAAAAAAAGGGCGGGGAGGAGATAAGGTGAAAGGAAGGTTCAAAGAGGAGGCCAATGGGGTCAGTAGCACAGGGAGAGCACAGGTTTGCATTGCGAGAGCTTACTGAGGGGAAGACAGGCAGGTCGTTTGCTGAGAGCTGGGAGAGCAGGGTATGTGGGCCTGAGAAGCGTAGTTACCTATTAGCACAGCTTTGTGGAGAGAAGAGAGACTAGGGACTTGTCACGTCTGGAGAAAAGGCTTGCTTAACTACCTTTCCTTGGCATAAAAGAGTTCCCTATAAATTTATTTCAAAAAATTATTTATTTTGTGGGGCTTGCTCTCAAGCATAGTGAATTCAACATACTTTTTATTTTTGCTTTCTCCTGAAACCCCAATAAAATCAGTAAGGGACTTACAAAAAGCCATGTACTCATTACTTGGTTTAAGAGAGGGAAGGGGGATACAATGTGAATAACATTTTGCAAGTTGAACTTAACTGATCAGTGAAAACTGAAAGCTAAATGCCTTCGGGGTTGGAGAACTCTAGAAAAAAGCCAGTTCCTGCCTCAGAACCCCGGAAAAGCTTAGGAGCTGGAAGTGCCAGGTGTGTTCAAAGGCAGACAATGTTATTTTTAGAAAAGAGGAAGTCCATTTGCTTATCTTTAATTTATGATGAATATTTACAGGCATATTTGAATTTGCTATTTAGAAGTTTAAATATGATTTTTAATATAGAATAGCAATTCCAATATTAGCTTCACAATGGTTTTCTGAATATATTTATAGTAAATGTAATCTAGCCATGTGTCTTCCATTATTGCTCTAAATTTTTCAGGCAGACTACCAGGTATTCACCTGTTTTTGGAGTATAGCTTTGTTATTTCTTTTTTTTTAATTAAATCTTTATTGTTCAGATTATTACAGTTGTTCCTCCCCCCCCCATAGCTCCCCTCCACCCGGTTCCCACCCCATCCTCTGCCCTTACCCCTCCTCCCCCCACTGTCCTCATCCACAGGTGTACGATTTTTTTCCAGTCTCTTCCCCACCCCCACACCCCTTTCCCCCCGAGAATTGTCAATCTGCTCCCTTTCTATGCCCCTGATTCTATTATATTCACCAGTTTATTCTGTTCATCAGATTATTTATTCACTTGATTTTCAGATTCACTTGTTGATAGATGTGTATTTGTTGTTCATAATTTGTATCTTTACCTTTTTCTTCTTCTTCCTCTTCTTAAAGGATACCTTTCAGTATTTCATATAATACTGGTTTGGTAGTGATGAACTCCTTTAGCTTTTTCTTATCTGTGAAGCTCTTTATCTGACCTTCAATTCTGAATGATAGCTTTGCTGGGTAAAGTAATCTTGGTTGTAGGTTCTTGGCATTCATCACTTTGAATATTTCTTGCCACTCCCTTCTGGCCTGCATAGTTTCTATTGAGAAATCAGCTCACAGTCGTATGGGTGCTCCCTTGTAGGTAACTGACTTTCTCTTGCTGCTTTTAAGATTCTCTCTTTGGGTACATCTATACGATGGAATACTATGCTGCTGTAAAAAGGAAGGAACTCTTACCATTTGCAACTTCATGGATGGAACTGGAGAGCATTATGCTAAGTGAAATAAGCCAGTCAATAAAGGAAAAATACCACATGATCTCACTCATTCATGGACAATAGAGACCATTATAAACTTTTGAACAATAATAGATACAGAGGCAGAGCTGCCTCAAACAGATTGTCAAACTGCAGCGGGAAGGCCGGGGAGGGTTGGGGGGCAGGAGGTAGTGGGGTAAGAGATCAACTAAAGGACTTGTATGCATGCATATAAGCATAACCAATGGACATAAGACACTGGGTGATAGGGGAGGCTAGGGGACTGTCTAGGGCGGGGGGATAAATTGGACACATATGTAATACCCTTTGTAATACTTTAAGCAATAAAAATAAATAAATAAAAAAAAAAAAGTAAAAAAAAAAAAAAAAAAAAAAAAGATTCTCTCTTTGTCTTTTGCTCTTGGCATTTTAATTATGATGTGTCTTGGTGTGGTCCTCTTTGGATTCCTTTTGTTTGTGTTTCTCTGTGCTTCCTGGTCTTGTAAGACTATTTCTTTCAGCAGGTAGGGGAAGTTTTCTGTCATTATTTCTTCAAAAAGGTTTTCAATATCTCGCTTTCTCTCTTCTTCTGGCACCCCCATAATTCGGATGTTGGTACGCTTGAAGTTGTCCCAGAGGCTCCTTACACTATCTTCATATTTTTGGATTCTTTTTTCTTTTTGTTTTTCCGGTTGGGTGTTTTTTGCTTCTTCGTATTTGAAATCTTTGACTTGATTCTTGCAATCCTCTAGTCTGCTGTTGGAAGCCTGTATAATATTCTTTATTTCAGTCAGTGTATGCTTAATTTCTAGTTGGTTCTTTTTCATATCCTCGAGGTTCTCATTGGTTTATTGAGGATCTCATTAAATTTATCAGCGGTCTCTCTAGATTTCTTGAGTGTCTCACTAAGTTTATCGGCGGTTTCTAGAAAATTCTTGAAAAACCTTATAACCGTGGTTTTGAACTCTTATCCAGTAGTTTGCTTTCCTCCATTTCTGTCATTTGTGACCTGTTTCTTTGTCTCCGCATTTTTTATGCTTCCCTGTGTTGATAGAGTGGCTTTCTGTGCTAGGTGTCCTATAGGGCCCAGTGGCTCAGATCCCCAATTACCTGAGGTGGACACTCTTGGTGCATCCCTTTGTGGGCTTTGTGCACAGTCTTGTTGTAATTAAGCCTTGATTGTTGTAGGTATCACTGTGAGAAATTGACTTCCAGGCCAATTGGCTATGAGAATCAGCTGTGTCTGCAGTGGGAGAACTTCTGTGCTGAAGACACCCTTCTGGGGCGAGACTTGCTTCAGTGGGGCTTTGGTGCTCACTGAGTCTGCCCCCTGAGTGTGTCCCTTATGGATCTGAGGAGTTGTAATCTGGATAGTCCCACTCTGACCACTGGATACACTGGCTCTTGGATCTCTAAGGAGGTGCTAATTTAGCCTTTGCCTGAGGCTACCCAGCAGGAGCTATGGAGAGATCTGCAGATTCCTCTTCTTTCTTTGGGGTTTGGAGGTGCCCAGATGAGGCCCAGCTGTGAAGCAATGCAAGCTGCTGTGGGGCCTTGGGTCTTCTTTTGGATGTTCTGGGTCTCTCTGACCCAGCTGCAGTTTGTTAGGTAATTTTAGATTGCAAAGGGCCAGGCCTTTCATATGCAAAAGCCTCTGCACACAGCTTGGGTGGGGCGGGGTCTCAGGGAATCAACAGGGTGGAGCAAACAGCTATGGCTGATCCTCAGCCCTGCCCTAAAAGACCCCAAGTCTCAGTGTCCTGGTAATTGCTGCAAGCACCTCTGAGGGAAAGCTGCCCTAGAGTTCTGACTGATGCCAGACAGTCCAGTTTATCCCCATATGAGTCTGGGTGCCCAGAGACTTGCCCAGAACTGGAGTTCAGAGCATCAGGAGCTTGTATCTCCCTCCTGATTGAAAAAGACAACTGAGTCCTCAGTTGCCAACCCTTTCCGCGTGCGGCTCTGTACCTCTGCACTTTACTTCCGCACCTTTTCTGAGTCTCAGTGTGCTTTTCTCTTTCCTTCTAGTTGTTGAATTTCCACTCAGCCAGCCTTCCTGTGGTTCTGGATGATGTCCGTTTTGTCTTCTAGTTGTATTTTTGAAGTGGTTGTGCGAAGCAGCAATTTCCAGTGTTTACCTATGCCACCATCTTGGTTTCTCTTGCTCTGTTATTTCTTGATTGAGTTTTTTAGTGCTTGTATATGGCACAGTGTGGTATT
Organism: Myotis daubentonii; assembly: GCF_963259705.1. NCBI lineage: Eukaryota > Metazoa > Chordata > Mammalia > Chiroptera > Vespertilionidae > Myotis > Myotis daubentonii. Next base: position 85,404,629 of record NC_081847.1, on the reverse strand, counting down.
GGGCAGCATTGAGAAATAACAGCTTGACTTTACTAATGTAAACAAAACAACAAAGATTAACTCTCTATCTGTTAATATATTTTTTAATAATTACATGTAACCTGATTTAAATGACCCATGTGTTTCTTTTTTCTGGCCACTTCTTTGTTTTCCACCAGCACTGTTTTTTCTCTTCTTCAAGTGAGTGGTTTTTAAAAATCATTTTGCCTTCTCTCCCCTCCCACTCTGATGGAAGACGTTTGATTATGACATGATTTTACTATGCTCTGGTCCACCCCCTAAGGCCAAAATGAGAGCGCGGTATCTTACCGTTTGGTACCGGAGGGTGCCGAACAGAAAGAACAGGAACCGAAGCTTAGTTTCAGGTATGGATTATTGGAGCTGTTAGGACCACAAATATCACCTTGTCTTTCTTTGCTTCTTCCTCTGGTGACGCTCATAGAGATCAGAGACGTGGGGTTAGGGCTTTAGAGTGAGAGAACCCTAGGGATAGGGGTGAGATTTCAGTTTGCATAATACTGATAATAATAGTTTATATTTATTTGTTGTGTGAAATTACTTCCAAATTGGATATTTAAGTCAAGGACTTCCAGTATGCGTTGGCAAATGTATAATATATCACCTGGATGTGTAAACTAATATGTGGTATTTCAGATTTCTTTCCTAGTGTGGTTCATAGTACTCTCTTACCAGGGGATTTATATTTAGAGTCTTCAGTGAAACATGGAATGCTTGACTGGATTTTCCCCCCAACTTTGTATAATAAGAGGTCTTTAAAAATAATGAAAATATGGAACAGACTGATGAATCTCAGAGGGAAAGGGGACAGGAAGAGATTAACCAAAGAATGTATAGGCATATATTCATTGCCCTTGGACATGGACAGTAGGGTGGTGAAGGACAGGGGCAGGGCAGGCTGGGTGGAGCAGGGCAGTTGGTGGCGGGGAGGCGGGGGCACTGGGGGACATCTGTAATACTCTCAGTAATAAAAATAAAAAATAGAAAAAATAATTCATTAGGTTGTTTTTTTCTTTTCATTTTTTTGGGAGTCTGGATTTGGGTTCAAATCTGGGCTCTGCCCCTTACTGTAAGTAAACTAATATCAGTGGGCCTTGATTCTTCATCTGTAAAAGGATGATGATCATACCTGCACCTTAATAGTTATTATCAGGATTAATGTGGGTAAAGAGAATGAAATAACACAGTGCCTCTTCAAGGGTAGAGTTCTCAAATGTTAGCTATTAATATTTTATCCAGAAGCTAAGATTTAAACTACTAAAATATTTGACTGCAGCTGTAGAGGCAATTTAAAACTCTTAAAGAGATAAAACTGGGTTGTAAATTTCACAGTACAATAAACATACTGAATTTCTGTAAAGTCCTTTGCTCAAAGAACCTCAGTTTACTGTGTCTTTCAAATTTCAAGGACTTTTAAGATCATCTTTCTTGAGATGCATGAGTGAGTTACATAATTTCTGGCAGAAGACTTTATATTTACTTATTTTTACTGGAAATAAGAAAGATATTTATCCTCATATGAAAGCTGAATGATATAAGTACTACTTGGAAAATAAAGCAGTAGGAGTGACTTTTGCTTGATGTCAAACCTGCTAAGCAGTCAAATCGCATCATTCTTCACTTGATATGCAATTATTTGCTTCTAGATTAGTTCAGAACAAGCATATAGTATTCTGCAGGACTTTCTTCTTAAAGTAAATGAAAGTTGTCAGAGATTTCAGCTGGAAATTCTTTATTCTTGTCTTTTGTTTTGTTAGAGCTTTGGCCTTGATATGTTACATTTTACTTGTATGAAGTATTCTTTTTTTTTTTTTATCATTTTCATTATGTTAAATTGATAACAAAGCTGTGAATATATTCTTTAATTGACCCAGCTGTAAACTTGGCCGAGGTCATGATTTGGATGGCACATAGAATTGGATAGAGAGTTCTCGTCACCATTTTAAGATTTAAAAATCAGATGTGTTTACACCCCTGGAAGAAAAATAGAACGATCAGGCACCATCTGTGAGTCCTGAGTGCTTGTTTCTTCACCTTCTGTAATTAAAACACGGCTGGCTGCTTGGCTAAATTAGAGTATGTTATTAAACTGTCCAACTCGTTTGGTCTGAAATGATCTTTAAGGAATCAGTGAAGATTTTAAATGTTCTTCTTGGGTCTGGGTCAATTCATTCTGTAGGATGAGTCAGGGAATGATAGTTCAACAAACGTATTGAATATATATTATATGTCAGCAAATGAGCTTGTTGGAATAGGTTGTTAATTCACGTGGGTTATGTTGGACAGCTTTGACAATGAGGAGGATTTCAGTTAGATCTACTTGTTGTGTAGCCTCAGAGACAAATGTTACTTATTTCCTTGTTTTACTTTCTTCACTCGTTGAGCTAATAAGCCTACCTCTTTTAGAGTGAGATTTAATGTGGTTATTGAACTTGATCTTGCTGTGTGTTCATTCTTCTTAGCCTTGATCGGTGTGTTCATTGTGACTTCATGTTCTCTTCAACCTTGGCACTCACCTCTCAGAGGGTTGCTGTGCCAGTTCTATTTATGGCAAGGCAGGAAGGGGTTTCTGCATAATTCCTGACTACTAAGGTGATTGTGGTCTAGAAAAAAGAATTGCTAAATTTTTTCGAGACTCCAAGTGCTTTGATGCTTTGGAAATAACCATTAGATTTATACTTAGACAGCTGGGTTCAGTTGAGCAAACATGTATTGAGTACACATCACATGCCAAGCTCTTGGTCATCATCCTTGAGAAATACAGAGTCCAACAGAAGCCTGCTTACATGTAGAGAGAAATTATGATACAATGTAACCAAATTATTCAGTGAAAGTCATATGAACAAGGCATAGATGCGGCCTAGATGATTATTTTTGTTCAAGGGGAGGCAAGAGAGTTGGGTTTTATGGAGGAAATGAAGATTTAGGATGGTTCAGGTAGATAAAAATTGGCTTTTTTAAAAAATTAGATTTTTATTGTTGGAGGGTATTCCAGGCAGAATGTTATTGAGGAGGCATAAAGTGGCATGTAGCAGGTAGTTTGGTATCGCTGGAATATAAATTGTGAAAGGAACAATGGTGGGAGATAAAGGTAGAAAGGGATGCAGGGCCTGTATCTCGAAGGGTCTGGCATGCTGCACTTTGGAGCTTGGAGTTCTTTCTGATGCATAGTAATCAGCTTAAAGCAATTATAAAGGTCTAAGGCAGGAGAATGAAAGGATGGACTGTAGTTAGGTCCCTCTGATAATCTGGAGTTTGGATTGGAGAGGAGCAAATTTGTAGGAATACTAGTAGGAAGGTTTAAAGAAGTTTAGGAGTTTTAATTTAATAAACTTGTTTAACTGAACCGAGATCATGCAATAATGAATGAAGGCATGACAGGAAATGAAGAAACGAGTAAATGACAGAGAGGTGACTGTGTAATTGATAGGACCTTGAGATGAATAAGAGAGAGAATAGTCTGTGTTTTGGGTTTGGGTTCACTGATGTAGTCACCGAAAAGGAGAATAAAGAACAAGGAAGTGGATTTGAAGCGTTGGGACAAATGAGTTTAGTTTTGAACGTAATGAGCTTGAGTACTGGTGATGCATCTAGGTCAGTGGTTCTCAACCTTCTGGCCCTTTAAATACAGTTCCTCATGTGGTGACCCAACCATAAAATTATTTTCGTTGCTACTTCATAACTGTAATGTTGCTACTGTTATGAATTGTAATGTAAATATCTGATATGCAGGATGGTCTTAGGCGACCCCTGTGAAAGGGCCAAAGGGGTCGCGACCCACAGGTTGAGAACCGCTGATCTAGGTGGCGATGGTCAGCAGACAAATTGGATATAAAGATGAAGTTCAGTGGAGAGACAAGAGGAAAACTGTAGGAATCGCCAGCATACAAGTGATGACTAGTAAGGGAGGTCATGGGGAGCGAGATGAGGAGAAGAAAGCCAGTGGTGGCACTCTGAGGAGCGTACCAGTAGTTGAAGGGCATTCCGAGGAAGTGGGTACTGGGAATGAATAGAGAGAGAGGTGGGTTAGAAATAGGGTGTCATAGGAGCTGGGGAAGAAAGAGCAGGTGTCTCAGTATTGTCCAAAGCCAGACGTCACTCAGAGCGGTATGGGACAGAGGGGCATTTCCACTGGGAGGGTGATTTGTAACCTGCCTTTGCCACTTGTTCATAGGACTTGGAAATCCACTTTACCTTTGGCTTTTTGTCTGTGAAAAGGTAGGTGTCTGGCCTCTTACCCGGTTTCAGTCTGTCATCTGTGGAGTCCCCACGGGTTCAGAAAAGGTTCTTGAGGTCTATCAAGAAGAGCAAGGGCAAGGCCAGATATTTAGGGGGCTGAGGGGTGTCTACTCCTGATTCAAACAAAGCAGCTAGAGCAGCTTGCTTTTTCATGCATTTTATTTTATTTATTTATTTTAAAATATATTTTATTGATTTTTTACAGAGAGGAAGGGAGAGGGATAGAGAGTTAGAAACATCCATGAGAGAGAACATCCATCAGCTGCCTCCTGCACACCCCCTACTGGGGATGTGCCCGCAACCAAGGTACATGCCCTTGACCGGAATCGAACCTGGGACTCGTCAGTCCACAGGCCGACGCTCTAGCCACTGAGCCAAACTGATCAGGGCTTTCATGTATTTTATATATTTGGCTTAGTATGTAAGATTTCATTTGAAAAAACATAGTGCACTATAAGAAGCTTGAACACTACTGGCCTACAGGAGTCATAGTTACCTTCAAATGTTAAAAACTGTATAATTGATAGCTGGTGTTCAAAATTCCTCTGTAGATGAAAATCATAATAGATGCTAACTTAGGATTTGGATTTTATTCAGAGGTCAGCATTAATGTCTGAGTTTATGTAATAATTACTCTTATTCTCTTTAGGAATGAAACTGAACTTCTAAACAATTCCATTGTATTTTATACTTTGTTAACAAACTTTTTGTGTATCTTATCAGGCTCTGACTCAGAAGATCTTTTGGAAGAATTAGTCTGCTGTTTGATGCAGTTAATCACTGATATTCCACTCATGTAAGTTCTGGCTACATCAGGGTTTGTTTTATCTTCTTTGTATTGTGAAGATGGTAATTGATGATGTTGAAGAGTTTGTGGGTCCTAGTGTAGTACTTTTATGCATGCCTTTTAAGGGTAGTACATTCATAAAGTTCTTTTATCTCTCTTGCCCAGTAATATTTAAACTCTGACTATCCATCATCAAAACAATTTTAAGTTGTTAATAATACTAAGCATATGGTAGGCACAGAATTAGATTAATGTCTGTAATAAATGAACTTACAAATCTCTGTTAACAAGGGTTTAAGAGAAAAGCAATTAGAAACAAATTCATATGTGGTAGGTGCAGCTAGTTCACCCATTATTTGTTCTCCCCTTCTTTCTTATGTCCTGCTTTGATTAATGGCCAGTTTTGGATTTTCATGTCTATCTTTTCTTGAAGGTAGATGTGGTCATTGAGATGTAGGGGGAATTTCTCCATGGAAGTATGAGTAAAGCTCTTTTAAGGGGACCTGGCTCCTCCAGGAGTCCTGTCTTTCTGTTCTTGACAGCCCTCTTTCCTGCTGTCTGGAATGTGAACATGGTCCTTTGAATTATGTGGCCATCTTGGCGCCATGAGCCAAGAGACTCACCAAAAATTCTGCTTTGATGCCATTGAGCTGCTGAACCAAAGTCATCAACTACTAGTTCCCCTACCCACTGTCGCCCTCTGGACTTCTCATGTGAGAAACATAGACCCGTATTTGTTTATGGTAATGGATTTCTGTCACTACAACTGAATGCCATTCCAGTGTGAGTCAAAATGTTTGTTATTTTTAGAGCAGTTACTGTCAACCTTTTTAAAAATTGTCTCTTTGAGGAACCCTTTTAGACTTCTTTTTCTTAATTGCCCCTCCCCCCTTGGAGCACCATGAATCATTATAATATCTGTGACGTTTTTCACCTTAAAGAACTAATTTTTATTCTGGGGAGGGGGTCATATCATCCCCATTGAAAATGCATATTTTAAAGAAATTATGTTTTATGCCGAAACCGGTTTGGCTCAGTGGATAGAGCGTCGGCTTGCGGACTGAAAGGTCCCAGGTTCGATTCCGGTCAAGGGCATGTACCTGGGTTGCGGGCATATCCCCAGTGGGGGGTGTGCAGGAGGCAGCTGATCGATGTTTCTCTCTCATCGATGTTTCTAACTCTCTATCTCTCTCTCCCTTCCTCTCTGTAAAAAAATCAATAAAATATATTTTAAAAAAATATGTTTTAAATAAAGAAGTAGATTTTAAGATTCATCATCATAGAATCTCAATCTACATGGGGATATCGTTGGAAATGTGCTATTTGCCTATAGTTCAAAAAGGAAAGACAGGTATTTGTGGGAAATGGGCTCCTGGCCTCTGTTGTGCATAAGTGCAGCATCCAGAATTGTAATGTAGATTTAGAAACGGGATCCGCCAAACCCTGTTGTGGTTTGGAGCTTGTACAGCTTGGAAGGCAGGGCCCATGCACGATGAGCTCTTGCGATGGACACAGCGATTAGCATGCCTTCTATCCTTTCCTCACCCTCCTTTCTTTCTTTCTTTTTTTTTTTTAAGGGGAGAATGATGATTTTTATTTTTTTAAATATATTTTATTGATTTTTTTACAGAGAGGAAGGGAGAGGGATAGAGAGTTAGAAACATCGAAGAGAGAGAAACATCAATCAGCTGCCTCCTGCACACTCCCTACCGGGGATGTGTCCACAACCCAGGTACATGCCCTTGACCGGAATCGAACCTGGGACCCTTGAGTCCACAGGCTGACGCTCTATCCACTGAGCCAAACCGGTTAGGGCCCTCACCATCCTTTCTAACAGATCTCCAGTACTGTTTGGGGGACAGTGTATGCCCAGCTTAGTGTCCAGGCACCTTGGGAATTGAATGTGCTGAAATGTGGCCCTGTGACAGTCTGGGCCAGTTTTATGTGAGCAGAAGTCGGCAGCTTGTAGAGCACTTACCTTTAGCTTTTTGCTCTTTGTCCTTCTCTTCCTTCCTGGTATGTGGAGGTGCCGTTTGGGCATCTTAAAAGTATGACGATGACTGCAGCATGCAAAGAACAGTGTCCCGGGAGCAGGGGGTATGGATGTTACTCTGGAACTATTACACCAACCCTAGATCGCTTATCTTTGGATTTCTTCTTACGTGAAGCAAATAAACCCTTATTTTGGTTAAGCCATTGTGGTTAGGTTTCTGTTACATATGGTCAGATGTGGGAGGGAGAGCACATTGTCTGCTGTTTACTTGTCATAGTATGTGTGATGCTTCATGTGTTCCTGATTTAATTTTAGAAACAGCACTACCTCTATTACATTATGTCCTTACAAATACCAGCAATATCTTCTTTTTTTCCTTGGTTGATAATATATCTTGAAGTTAAGGGGGATGGAAATAGTAAATCCCTTTAGCTAGTAAATAAGCCTTGAGTACAATGACTAGACCAGCCACTTAAACACTCTTGGGGAGCAAGCAGACAGTGTTGTAATATATCAAACATTTCAGTGTTTTAATGTGTTTATACTTTTTAAATCAACTGAAAATGCACAGACAACCAGATGTCTTGTGTTACGTACACTCAGCTTTAACCAGCTGCTGAAACAATTTCTTATGATTTAATATTCTTGGAACTCCATCCTCCAAGGTTTGTCTTGGTAACTGTTTCCATGTGAAAGCAAACTACTCTCGCAGTGTTTCATCTACTGTAACTATAGTGCAGCGTTACAGATCAGCTTATAATTTAAGGAGGAACAGTGACATATGGGAACCGGATGCTCTCACCTGAGCATCAGCAGTCTCAGTATCAACTTTCACGTTAACCTCGGCACGCCAGTGCTGCACTCGCAGGCGAACAGCAAGAGGAATCTGGTTCTCTTGGCCACCGAGGGCAATTCTAGACTAGCTTACTATGAAATGAGACTGTGAAATCATTTTGTTAATATTGAAAGCAAGTGATTATCGAGAACATATTTAGAGATCTATAAACTGAATTTTAAATTAACTTCCTAAACTCCCAGAATTTGAAGGGATAATGATGAAAATTGACTTTTAAGTCAATATTGCAGTTTGGATTTCTTGATAAAATATTAATTCTCTGAGATTGTTAATCTTCAGTGGGTTAAAATTGCCCTTCTTACAGGATTCCTTCCTTAACTCCTCTCAGCATTTATATATTTAAAGTAAAGATTAAGTCATGCATGGGCTTATGATTTGACATTTTTCAGTCTATATTGGGTTGATCCTCTCGAATTGTCTTCCAAAAGTAAAGCCTTGTCTATAATTATTAGACCTGCTCCTTGATCTCAAGGAAGTGAGTGGGAAAGGAATAAAGTAAGAAAAGGTATTTTTCTCAGGACAGTAATAGAGGGGATCCTAAGAAGAAGGCGTTGGCAGGACAGAGCTGCAAGCAGCACACTTAGAGTGTGACCGTGTGTCAGCTCTTAGCGTTACTGTAATGGCTGAGACCCTGGGACTCCACCAGTGGTGCAGGTCAAGTGGGGTCCTAGCAGCAGAAGCAGTTAGATTGTATGGACCCCAAACTTATGTTTTGGAGACTGTTTGTGATGCTTTTTAATTATGAAAGAGAACTGGATTTTTTTCCTTTTATGTCTTTTTGCCTGCTTTTGTTGCTGTAGTTTTTTCAGAGCTCTCACTGTTAGTTGTAAATGGCGATGCCGTTGCCAGGACAGGCCCTCCTCCTTTTCTCGGTGCCACCGCTCTGACAGCCCCGGGACATCTGCTCAGAGTGGGTCTTTCTGTGCCAGCCAGACCGGCGGCCTCTTCCTCTGGGGCCCATGGGTGCGCTCTCCCTCACCCGCCTGTGAACATCATTCTCAGCTGGCCCTCACCTGCAGGTTTTTACATTATAATTTAATCCAAGAAACCTTACCTAGTTTTTTCATAAGTTAAGTACTGGTGAAGATGAGATTTTCATAAGTGATTGCCTTCACTGCCCTTTTCGGGGATTGTGTGTGTCTATTTTTTGTCGAGTACAGAGGGTGTCTGTTAACCCCGTCGCACCACTCATTCTAGTTCAACCACGCTGGTGTCCTTGCTAACTTGGAACCTGCCCACCTCCTCCTGCCTCCAAGGCCTTTGCCCTTAAATCTCTCCCCTCAGATCTCTGTAGGCTTATGTCCTGACCGTGTGTCTATCAGGCTTCTTTCTGCTCAAAGGTCTGCTTCTTAGAAAGAGCTGCTCTGCCTTCCCTCTCACCCTCTGGCCTTTTATCACGTTTTATTTTTTGTCTGAATACTCATCTCTACTTTTCATATTATCTATCCTTTCTCTTACTTGTATTTCTCAAATAAAATTGGAAAGTGAGCTCCATGAAAACAAAGGTTTTTCTTGTGCCTGCATTTATTTTGCTCATTGCTGTGTCACTGGTACTCTGGTTAGCCTGGTTCTCAACAAATTTTTTGTTGAATCAGCAAATCAGTAGGGACATAACCTATTCTGTGTGCTTACAGCATTTTGTTTGTTTCCCAGCATCTTGGTTGCATTGTGCTAAGGCATGTTCCATTGCAAGTATACTGGCTCAAAGCCCTTTGCAGTTTTATAATTATATTATAAAAATTCAATGTCTTATTAGTAGTAGAAAGGGGCTACTAGGAGCTGAAACACTTGAGAAATAACATCTAACAATGTTTAAGGAAATGGAAGATTAATTAGTTATAACTGCTGACTAGTGTGGGACAGTTTAGGGACAGTCAGCTAATATCTCAGTAGTCTCCAGATCAGGGGTGGGCAAACTTTTTGACTCGAGGGCCACAATGGGTTCTTAAACTGGACCGGAGGGCTGGAACAAAAGCATGGATGGAGTGTTTGTGTGAACTAATATAAATTCAAAGTAAACATCATTACATAAAAGGGTACGGTCTTTTTTTTTTTTTTAGTTTTATTCATTTCAAACGGGCCGGATCCGGCCCGCGGGCCGTAGTTTGCCCATGGCTGCTCCAGATTATCCCTTCACACTATACTTTCTTTTTCATTGAGTTCATCCTCAAAAACATACATTGTGAATATACTGTGTGTCTGTGCTGTACTAGGCCCTGGGCAAGGAAAGGAGTGGCTTTTGAAGAGCTTCAGGATGGATAGATACCTAGAAAGGTAGCCCAGTAAGAGGAGCAATTGAATGCTACAGTCATTTCCAGCCGTAGTGACTAGCAGTGGCTGGGTCATTAAAGAGGCAGAAAGGGCTCTCTTGGGTGTGAACAATGAGAACACTGCATTAGTTTGATTAGAGCAGAGGGTTAGTGGGAAATTAGGGCTGGGAAGCTATGCTGTCCAATGGCATCAAGACTTGAATGTTAGCAGGAGTAAAGGTTTGAGTGTGTTTAGGTTTCCCTGTTTTTTAGGATGTAAACAATATATTTTTAGAGCTACTTCTCTAAAATACATTTTGGAAGTATTTGAGGGGATAAAACTGATTAAGAATCTTTATAATATTCTCTTTATCCACAGGATTATTGAAATGTAATAAAATGATATCAAATGCACATTGATTCAACCCTTAGACTAAAGGTATTGGCTTAGATGTAATATGCGGAAAATTTGAATATGGAAAACGCTTGGCGCTAACATTGAGTAGGTGGTTTAAGAACCTGAAGAGCCATAAACAGTCTCCTTCTGGAGTCTGCAAGTTGTTGGAAGAGAGTGAAGGAACTGCAGGGACCCAGGGCTGGCACAGAAGGGCCTCGCTTGTTGGGGAAATGCCTTTCTACATCCCTGCGTGTTGATCCCCACATACGTCTCCAAACGCAGCCTCGGCAGGCAGGCGGCTAAAGCCCGTCAGCATTGAAGTTTTAATGCTGTCAGGTGAACATCTCCTGTAGCTTTCTGGTGGAATTAGGCATTTATGACATTATAAGCACTGAATTAAAGATGATGGTGTTTTATGTACCATTACAGTTTTTTTATGTTAAGTTCAGAATAGATTTTTAGCTTGAAAATGGATTTCTGGTGCTTTGGGGGGAAAAATTCCAGTTAAATAATTTTTAATATGTAAACCTAAACTTGGTTTATTGAAGAAATCTGAGCAAAATATATCTAGCACCACAAATGTTTCTTTTAACACATTGTATGCGGGAAACGTGTTTACACGTTTTACGTATGTATACGTTCTACCAGTGTAGTAGAGCGCGGGACACGTATTAATACGTTTTTTATAGACTAGCGGTAGAATGCGGGTAATGTATAAATACGTAAACTAAAGTTATCGTAATTTTACTGAACGTTGCCATTTGCGCAAAAAATTAGCAAAAATGGCCCGCGCCACCTGTTAGCGCGCGATAAAAACTACCCGCAAACAATGTGTTAAAAGATATGTGCTCACATTGTTCATAAATGCTTAACTACCTGTTGCCAAGAAGTATAGGGTGTATCCTGTAGTGCAAAAAACACCACTGGTTCTGAATCCAGAAGGTAGAGTTTGAATCCTAGCTCTACCACTAATCATCAATGTCCCTCCAGGCCTCAGTTTTCTCATTGTAAAATCGGCGTTAATAGATCGTAGGTTGTGACTTGGAAAATACATTTGAAGACTCGAGTTTAGTTGTTCAGTATTTTAGACATGGAACCTGAAGTGTATGAGTTGAGAGACCAGTTCGCATCGCTATTGAAGGAACAGCTAGGCAAGTCCTTCATTGTAGTGGCGGGGCCCGCAGCTGCGAGGGAGCATCTGATCCTGCGATGAGGTCTGCCTAGTGCTCTCACTGCTACTCTGTCGCTCAGGGTAGTGTAGAGGACAAAAGAAATGTACTTGAAGATGTCTTTGTAAAAAAGTTTCAAATGCTCTATAGTGTGTTATCTTACACATACTAAGTATTCAAGAAAAACATTGAATTAATTTGCTTCTGAGTTATTTTTCCTATTTTAAACTTCTCAAGAAGAAGCAGCACTTGGTCATTAACAAGTGTAGTGGTCATAGGATATAATGTCTCAGGTTCAGAAGGACAGGCTGAATGATCTGTGTGGGAACTGAAGGCAGTTTCTCTTGCATCAAGCTGTTCCGAGGACTTCCTCTGGCTGTTTGGGAGGACAGGTTCTAGGTGTGGACGATTAGCAGAAGCAGAGTCCTGAATCCTGGCCATTTTGCCTGCATATGCATATTTCCTTAACAGCAGTTCTCAACCTGTGGGTCGCGACCCCTTTGGCGGTCGAATGACCCTTTCACAGGGGTCGCCTAAGACCATCCTGCATATCAGATATTTACATGACGATTCATAACAGTAGCAACATTACAGTTATGAAGTAGCAATGAAAATAATTTTATGGTTGGGTCACAACATGAGGAACTGTATTTAAAGGACCAGAAGGTTGCCCTAACCGGTTTGGCTCAGTGGATAGAGCATCAGCCTGCGGACTGAAAGGTCCCAGGTTCGATTCCGGTCAAGGGCATGTACCTTGGTTGCGGGTACATCCCCAGTAGGGAGTGTGTAGGAGGCAGCTGATCGATGTTTCTCTCTCATCGATGTTTCTAACTCTCTATTCCTCTCCCTTACTCTCTGTAAAAAATCAATAAAATATATTTTAAAAAAATAAAATAAAGGGCCAGAAGGTTGAGAACCGCTGCCTTACAAGTTACAGGCTATTTAGAGTCATATAATCATTGGCTTTTTAGAACTAGAATTAAGCTTTTAAAAAACCTTATTCTAACTCTTTCATTTTATACATGTCATTGAAGTAGAGAGAGGGGAAGTGACTTTCCTAAGCCACTTGCAGGATTCTTAGGTAGCTCAGCCCTGTAAACTTGCCCCTCTGCCTTCAAAGAACTTTTACGTTTAAAAAAGCAAAACTGGTACAGAATGCTTTTGTTAATCTCTTTTACTGTTATTAATACATGAATAGCAAAATATGGATGAGGTGATTTGACATTGACGGCGAATTTTAATTCTATCAACAAATAGTTCATTTTTTTTCCTTTTTTATGCCACCTATATAAATTAATTATTTTTTTTAACTTAAATAGCCACACTCTTTAAAAAAAATATATTTATTGATTTCAGAGAGGAAGGGAGAGGGAGAGAGATAAAGAAACAATGATAAGAAAGAATCATTGATTGGCTGCCTGCTGCACAACCCCTACTGGGGATTGAGCCTGCAGCCTGGGCAAGTGCTCTTGGCTGGAATCGAACCCGGGACCCTTCAGTCCACAGGCCAACGCTCTATCCACTGAGCCAAACTGGCTAGGGCTAAATTAATTTTTTATAAAATAATTGCTTTTCAGGCAGGCATAATTCAGATTACATTGTATCTGGATATTTAATATTAGCCATTGATGCTGACACAGTTATTTTAAATTGTTACTATATGTGTGCACATGGTTTGAGGGGAAAAAAATCAAATAGCTCAGAGTGCTTATGATGAGAACAAACGCTCTTTGTCTATTCCTTTATTTCCTTTCCTCCCCAGAGATAATAATTTTCAATCTTTAGGGATTCTGGTGGTTTATATCCACCTCTGCCATTATCCTACCTTTATATTTCTAAATAATATAACACTTAAAAATTAATAGGCTTTATTTTTCAGAGCAGTTTTAGTTTCATAGCAAAACTGAGCAGAAAGTGCAGACTTCCCATATGCCCCCTCACCTCACACATGCCCAGCCTCCCTCACTATAAACATCTCACACCACAGTGATACATTTGTTAGGGTTAATGAACCTCCACTGACACATCATTATCAACCAAAGTCATAGTGTGAATTAGGGTTCACTCTTAGTGTTGTACATTTTTTTTAATAATGCAAAACCAGATTTATTTGTATACACACCAATGAAGGAAAGCAGTCTTCTGACCAATGGAGGAGATTAAGATTCGGAAATAGCTAATTTGGGGACCTCCTACCATGGGAAGACTTACTTGCTCTGTTGCCTTCAGTTGTTGGGTCGATTTACCTAACACTTCAGCAGGCGTTTTCAGTGGGGCTTCTCCCTCCCTGGGCCTGGTTTTCCAGTTTCTTACGCTATGCTAGCTGATGTTGCAGGTAGTTTATGTTACTCTTCTGTTCATCCAGGTTCTTTCCCAAGAAGCATAAGACATTCGTGTCATTGTTGGCAGAAGCTAGAGCAGTGATGGCGAACCTATGACACGCGTGTCAGAGGTGACACGCGAACTCATTTTTGTGGGTGATTTTTCTTTGTTAAATGGCATTTAAATATATAAAATAAATATCAAAAATATAAGTCTTTGTTTTCCAATAATTGCAAATATCAAAAAATTTCTATATGTGACACGGCACCAGAGTTAAGTTAGGGTTTTTCAAAATGCTGACACGCCGAGCTCAAAAGGTTCGCCATCACTGCCCTAGAGTCTTCACATCCAGCAGGAGCTTGGTTAACTGGTTCTCCGATTCCAGGGCAGACTCTAGAGCTTGTAGGCCAGTTCCCCAGTACTGTCTCAGGCCTCTTAATCACCAGCAGACAGATGTTACTCTCACGTCCTCTTAGATCTTAGGAATTGCTTTCCATGTTCCCTCTTCACCTCAGCTTGGTCTTCTGGGCCTTGGAGGTAATAACAGGCCACAGGTAAGTAAGCATCCCTGAGGTGCAGCTCGTAGATGCCATGTGATTAATAGCAACCCTCCACCCTCAAAGAGCGGGTGCTTGGCTGCCATCTCAGCTTTAGAGAACACCAGGCATAAACAGTGCTCATTCTTCTTTTAAAACTGATTTTTAGATAGAGGAAGGGAGAGAGAAACATTGATTTGTTCCACTTATTTATGCATTCATTGGTTGATTCTTTTTTAATGATCCTAACTTTCATTTATTTCCTTATTTATTTTTACCCTTCAGCCAGTTTCTCCCAACTACTGTATCTTTTTATTTTATTTTTTACAGTATTATAGATGTCTCCCATTCCCCGCCCCCCTTTACTGCCCTCCACCAAGCCCCTGCCCCACCCCAGACCTTCACCACACTATTGTCTATGTCCATGGGATATATGTGTGTGTGTGTGTGTATATATATATATATATATATATATATATATATATATATATATATATATACACTTTTTGGTTAATCTTTTTCTGCCCCCTCACTCCTCTCCCCTCTGAGACCTGTCAGTCTGTTCCACGTGTCCATGCCTCTGGACCTATTTTGTTCATCAGTATATTTTGTTAATTAGATTTCACATATAAGTGAGATCACATACTTGTCTTTCTCTGACTAGCTCATTTCGCTTAGCATAATAATCTCCAGGTCCTAGCAAAGGTTAAGAGATCCTTCTTTATAACAGCTGCATAGTATTCCATT
This sequence comes from Myotis daubentonii, assembly GCF_963259705.1. Taxonomy (NCBI): domain Eukaryota; kingdom Metazoa; phylum Chordata; class Mammalia; order Chiroptera; family Vespertilionidae; genus Myotis; species Myotis daubentonii. The sequence continues at coordinate 85,389,316 of NC_081847.1, read as the reverse complement.
ATATAAATGTACCACAGCTTTTTTATCCACTCATCTACTGTAATGGGCACTTGGGCTGTTTCTAGATCTTAGCTATTGTAAATAACGCTGCTATGAACATGGGGGTGCATATATTTTTTTCTGATTGGTGTTTCGGGATTCTTAGGATATATTCCTAGAAGTGGGATTGCTGGTTCAAACAGCAGTTCCATATTTAATTTTTTGAGGAAACTCCTCACTGTTTTCCATAGTGAACGCACCAATCTGCATTCCCATCAGTAGTAGACTAGGTTTCCCTTTTCTCCACATCCAGCCTTACTTGTCACTTGTTGATTTGTTGATGGTAGCCATTCTGACAGGTGTGAGGTCATTGTCATTTTAATTTGCATCTCTCTGATTAATGACTTTGAGCATTTTTTTATATGTCTCTTTGCCATGTGCATGTCCTCTTTGGAGAAATGTCTATTCAAGTCCTTTGCCCATTTTTAATATATATATATATTTTATTGATTTCCAAGAGGAAGGGAGAATGAGGGAGATACAAACATCAGTGATGACAGAGAATCATTGATTAGCTGCGTCCTGTGTGCCCCACACTAGAGATTAAGCCCACAACCTGGGCATATGCCCTGACCAGGAACCTTCTGGTTCATAAGTCGATGCTCAACCACTGAGCCACGCCTGCCGGGACTCTATTTCTCTTTTCAATGTCCTATAGTTTTCCGAGTATAGGTGTTTTACTTCCTGGATTAAATATATTTCTAGGTATCTTTTTTTTTTATATAGCAATGGATAATATGATTGGTTTTTGTTTTGTTTATCTTTCTGAGAGTTCATTATTGGTGTATAAAAATGTCATTGATTTTGGTTGTTAATTTTGTAACCTGTCACTTTTGCTGAATTTATTTATTAAATTTAGTAGTATTTTGGTGGAGTCTTTAGGGTTTTCTTTGTACAAGATCATGTCACCTGTGAATAATGTACATTCAATGGGTGTGAGAAATGTATAATGACATGTATCCACCATTATAGTATCATAAGAGTAGTTTCACTCTCCAAAAATCCTGTGCTCTACCTGTTCTCTCCTCCATCTGCTCAACCCTGACCACCACTGATCCTTTTACTGTCTCTGTAGTTTTGCCTTTTCTAGAATGTCATATAGTTGGAATCATACAGTATGTAGTCTTTTTAGATTGGCTTCATTCTTTTGGTAATAAATATATATTTAAGTTAACTCCATGTTAATGGTTTAATAGCTCATTTCTTTTTAGCACTGAATAATATTCCATTGTCTGAATGTACTACATACACATAAATTCACTTTATGCATGTATACATATATAGTCATTGTACATATCTAGAGTTGAAAATAAACGTGTACATTTTAAAATTTGACAAAGTATGATAAATTTGATTAAAAAAACTGCCTCCTACAGAGATTATACAAATTGTATTCCCACAAAATGCATTTCAATGACCCTTGTGAATATTGTGTATTATAGGTTTTTTTGTAAGTTAAAAATGGAAATCAGACTGTGATTCTTGTATGCATTTTCTCATTACAGGTGAGGTGGAATATCTCTTCATATATTTAAAAGCCATTTCTAACTTTTGATAAAGGTTTAACAATCATTTTTAATTCCCGAGAGCTTTTTATTACTCATTGTTTCTTGTTTTATGAATGCAACATTTTAAGTTGGTATGATTGCATTTTGGATAACCACATAACTGCTTTGATATATTTTCTTAGCTATTGTGTATCCATCTTATCAATCAGTATTTATTTTTGATTTTTTAGGAATATTTTTAAGAGCTCTTTTTGGTGGTTGAACTTTATTTCAAGAAAATTTGTGGCTGTATTTGTACATTCGCTGCATTATTACATACATAGTATTGGTTTCTGAGAAACCATGAAAGCATGGAGTGGATATTTGAGTTTATTTGTCCACTTCCTTAGTTTTTACAAATGATGAAGTTGACAGTTAAGGTAACTGTAGAGGTAACAAGCGACAGTTCTGAGACTAATAGCCATGTTTTCTTACTCCTAACTCCAGGCGCTGTCTGTTGCACTGATAAGACTTATGATAAATGAGTAGTATCACCATGTCTTTGATGTTGCTGACTTTTAAAACTAGCCATCACTGCTATTGGCAGTATCTGTAATATATTATACCACTTTTTAATCTTTCCTTATATTATACTTTTAGACTCTCCATGTTGGCAAGACAGTGATATTTCTGAACTTAGGTATTAATCCTTTGAACTTGTTGGTTGTTTTTGTTAAACTTGTGTTCCACTTACAGTGCTGTCCCATTTCTTATCCAGTAGTAAGTCAGAGGAGGATGTTTTTTTCCTCTGTGTTCGTTGACTTTGCCCTTTGCCAACACTAACACCCATTTCATGAAGGCTTTTGTCTTTATCCAAATGTTCCACTCGGCCCTAGCAGAGCAGTGCAAGGTCATGCGCTTGTCTTTTTTTTCTTCACATGAAATTAATAACTTGCTCCAACAGTAGTTTGTTCTAGGACATTTTCAGCCAGATGGTGGAAAGTTCTTGGGATAATATGGAGCCAAAGCAACACTTTGGCTTTTTAAAGTTGACTTTGTTTTGGTGATTGTGTAATGAAAATCTTCTGAAGATTATACAAGGACATTAAAACAAGAAAGATCTGTTGGCTTAAAACATTTTTCATCTTTTAAAAACCACCACACTCAGCATGGTAGAACCTTGGTTTATTTCAAGTATTGGTCTGTCTGGCTCTTCTCCTTGATTATTTGGCACGTAAGATAGTCCAATTAATATAATTGAAATTTTGTTTTCGTGAGAACCTAACATTGCCTTGAATTTCTCTTTTTCAGCATTATAGAAACTTATAGCAAGAAATGGCATTTGAGATAATTTTGTGTAAAATACTTACTTACAGATAAGAAATCGGAGACCAGAGGTAGTTATTTGCTGAAGAGAACAGAGTTTAATAGGGAACTTAGAAGCAGGTCCCAGGTTTTCTAATTTGGGGCCGATGACTCCTACAGTATGCCACAATGAGACTCAGTTTTTTGTTTGCTCTTATTTTAATATGTCATCAGATTTTAATCAATAAAGTTCAATTTAATGACTAGCCTCTATTTTTAGTTCTTGATTAATTTTCAAATAGATGATATATTTATATTGGTCAAAAATCTAAACACATGAAAGTGTTCATAAAATATATGTGGTCAAAATGAGATTAGATATTATCCTCAGATCATCTTTTATGATATTATTTTTTTTCAGGAAATTTCCCTGTAGAGACAACCAGTTTGAAGCAAATGTTTCTCTCATTTTCTTTATGCTCTTCCTATTTTAAAAATATAAGTAAATATAGACAAAGTATGATTACCAGAGGGAAAGGGAGGGGCTGATGAGGTAGAAGAGGTAAAGGGGAAATAAATGGTGATGGAAGGAGACTTGATTTGCGGTGGTGAACACATAATACAGTATACAGATGATGTGTTACAGAATTGTACACCTGAAGCCTATATAATTTTATTAGCCAATGTCACCCCAATAAACTCAATTAAAAATTTTAAATTAAAAATAATAAAATAGCCTGGCTAGCGTGGCTCAGTGTTTGAGTATCGACCTATGAACCAGGAGGTCATGGTTCTATTCCTGGTCAGGGCACATACCCAAGTTTCAGGCTCAATCCCTGGTGGGGGCCTGTGGAGGCAACAGGAGCTGATCAGTAATTCTCTTTCATCATTGATGTTTCTGTCTCTCTCTATCTCTCCCTTCCTCTCTGAAATCAATAAAAATATATTAAAAAAGTAAAATAGTTACCCATAATCTCATCTTCCAGGATTGCTATTTTTATTTTTTGCATATTAACATCTGCATGTATATTCATTCACATGATGCATATTATTCTGCTGTCTTTGCTCAATATTACATCATAAAGTACATATTTCAATAAAAGTGTTTCAAAAGCAGTTGGATAACTTATTTTACAAGGCCAGCATAACCCTGATACTAAAGCCTGATAGTGACATTATATAAAAAGAAAGCAGAAAGATATATTTTTAAAAAGTAGCAAATTGTCCTGGCTGGATAGCTCAGTTGATTAGAACATTTGTTCTGATACGCCAAGGTTGTGGGTTCGATACTCGGTCAGGGCACATACAAGAATCAACCAGTGAATGCATAAGTAAGTGCAACAACAAATCGATGTTTCTCTCTCCCTCTTTTTCGCCCTCTCCCTCCCTCCCTCCTCTTCTCTCCTTCTCTCTGTCTAAATCAATAAAAAAATTTAAAAAATTAGCAAATTGCATCTAGTAATATACGAAAAGGATAATACATTATGACCAAGTGGGGCTTATCTCAGGAATGCAATATTGTTAAACACTTGAACATCAATCAATATAATATGCCACATTGACAAAACAAATAAGAAAAGCCATATGATATTTCAGTAAATGTGGAAAAAGCATTTGACCAATTCAACATTCATTCATGAAAAAACTTTCAGCAAAATAGGAATAGAAGAAAACATCTTCTACCGGATATAGATGTGGTTAAAGTTAAGGGCCTTTGATGTGGAGACTGTCCTTTATTTCCGAGTGGGTCCAATTTAATCACATGAGTCCTGAACGGTAGAAGAGGAAACCAAAAGGGTGGGTCAGAGAGAAGCAATATGAGGAGTCATTCAAAGCCATTATTGACTTTGAAGGTGGAGGAAGAGATCCATGAGTCAAAGAATGAGGTGACCTCTACAAGCTGGGAAGTGCCCTCAGCTTACAGGCAGCAAGAAAGGGGGGACCCCGGTTTTATAGCCAGGAAGAGCTAAATCCTGTGAACAACCCAAACCAGCAGGAAATGGATTCTTCCCTAGAGCCTCTGAATAGAGAGCAGCTTGCTGAGACCTTGGTTCTAACCCCTTAAAACCTGCACTGCAACTCCAGAACTGGACGGTAGCAGATGTGTGCTGTTTCATGCTAAGTTTGTGGTGATTTGCAAATGGCAACAATGTAAAAACTAACGAAGCATTCAACTTCTCAAAGCAGATAACTTTAGCAAATTAAATTTGTTAAGTACGGAATTGTAGATGGTTTGTTCATTCCATTTAATATTTGTTAAGTTCCTACTATGATAAGTTCAACTAAGTTCTTTTCCATAAGTAGCCATTTTAATGTGTTTAATGCATGTATTTATCATGTGTATGTGTCAAAGTACAAAATAGTCTTAGGTGTACATATATTTTTAATGTACATAAATAGAATTGTGTTACAGAACTCATTCAGTTTTTTAGTTTTTCCTCTCAGAACTGCTAAGAGTTACCTCTGATGCTAAATGAACAACTTAGTGTTTGCTGTTCAAACTGCTCCATGGTGTACATCCACATTTTACTTAACCAGTTCCGCAGAGATGGTCACCTGGACTGCAACACCACAAAGGAGGAATGTCTTTATATCATCTATCTATTACTGCATAATAAATTCTCCTTAGACTTAGCCATTTAAAACAACATTGTTTCACAGCTTTTAGGGTCAGGAATCTGGGCACAGCATAGCTTGGTGCCTCAGACTCAAGTGTCTCATGATGTTGCAGTTGAGTTTATCGCTGGGGCTGTGGTCTCATCTGAAGCCTCAACTAGGAAGGACCTGCTTCCTAGATTTCTCATTGGCTTTTGGTAGGGTTCAATTCCGCTAGGGTTGTTGGACTGAGGGCCTCTGTTCCTCGCTGGCTGTTGACTGGAGGCCTCCCTTAATTCCAGGTGAACTTCTTCATATGTCAGCTCACAGCAGGGCAGCTGGCTTTCCTCAGATAAAGCAAATAGAAGAATGAGAGCATGCCCAGCACAAGCCATTATCTGTTTGTAAGCTCATATCTCAAAAGTGGCCCCTTATCACTGTATTCGCTTTGTTAGAAGCGAGATCCAAGGGGAGGAAACTACGCAAGATCATGAATATCAGGAAGTAGGGATTAGAGTCATTTAGGAAGTGTCTTCACAGTGAGGCATATTTCTGTGAATTTTTCTTTGGTGTGTATACGTATAGTGGGTTATAGGTTGTTTTCTAAAATGACTGGTTAATACTCCCATGAGCAGTACATGAGGGCTTATATGTCATCATATGCCTGCCACTCCTTTACATTTTCTAGGGCATAAAGGGATAGCATATTGTTTTAAAGTGACTTTATATTTTCCACTCTTGTTTTCTTGTGGAGTTCTTGCCTCTTTTTGCCATTTGCAGGGATTGCTTATAACATTCTAGATATTAGTTTTTTGTTTTTCCCTCCAATCTATCATCTGTCTGTTAACTTTGTCCAAAGTTTCATTTGTTGAGCAATCAGTCATTTTTAATCTTGATGTAATTAAATGCCTTTGTTTCTCGGCTTTGTGCTCTTAGGCTTTTATTTAAGAAGTCCTTTCTTATGCTGATGTTACAAATTATCAGTATACATTTTCTTCTGTTAACTTTAGTTTTGCCATTCACATCTAAGTCTGTAATTCATCCGTAGTAGGTCTTTGATAGTAGGTAGTAAGTTATCTCTCTTTATGAAATGGGCCCATATTTTCCTAGTACCATCTTCTGTACAATTTGTTTTTTCTCCATTATTTTCTGGATCCATCTTTATTATATATTGCTTCCATATATACACAGGTCTGACTATATATTTAATTCTCAATTGGGTTTCATTGGTTTATTTTTGTGTGCTGTTTTTATTACTACAGCAGTATTGCATGGCATTAGATCAATTGAATGGGCCTCTTGAGTTTTGTATACTTTGTATTGAGAAGATATTTCTGTCAGCACTATAATTCTGTCCTTAAAATATCTGGTAGAATTTAAGCTTGCCTAGTTCTAGTATTAAGTCATCTTTAATTTGTTTAATAAGCCCCGTTTAAGTAGATAGTGTTTTTCTTTGGGCTTTCCATGAATATTTCAGTTCTATAAAATATTTTTATGTTCTTCTGGAGTTATTACTTTATTTTTGCTGTGTTGTTGAGATTTCTATTTTCCTGGGCTAACTGTTCCACATGATAATCGTGTTTAAATTTTTATAATAACTGAAGATTTCTTAATGCATTTATTCCTGTTTGTGCTCCTTCTCAGAAAAATTTTGTTTCCTTTTTATTTGATCTAAGATTTGTTTCTACCCTTGATCTTAGCCAAATGGCTGAGATGCGATAAGATTTGTTTCTAAAAGGGAATAATGATCTTGGGAAGGGACAAGAGTATTCCTTTCCAAACGAAAAGGAATATAAAACAGGAATAATTTGTTTAGTGTGCATACTTTGCTGAACGTGCAGAGTTGGCCTTGAGAATGAGGGCACTAGAGACAGGAGTGTAGGACATGCCATTGTTCTCATTGGAAAGTGACTGTCAACTTGCAAAGGCATTGTTTTCTTTCCTACACTGATGTCTCTTCAGTTTTATAATCTGAATATTTGTTTCTGAGTTACAACTGAACAGAGTACCGCTGGTAATTGTTTCCATTATGCTCTAATAAATAGACTTGTCATTCAGTAGGAGATGGGAATGGGAAAATAGGGAAGTAATGGGATACCTGACTCAAGTGTAAGAGCTAATGACTGGAGAACCGTTTCATATTTTTTTCTTAATTTAATTTTTATGTTAAACATATTAGTATTTTTTTATAATATAAACATGTTGAATATTTAGATTTGAGTTTTTAAATTCAGAAAAGAGCAATATATTAACTGTTCCAAACTGATCCATTATTCTGTTTTGTTTTCTATTTCTCCAGAGACCTTACATATGAAATATCAGTGGAAGCTATATCAACAATGGTTGTTTTCCTTTCCTGTCAACTATATCACAAGGAAGTTTTGCGACAGAGCATTAGTCACAAGTATTTGATGCGAGGTCGATGGTATGTTTCTATTTTAAATGGAAGGGGGTGGGAGAAAGGCAGTGAGAGAGAGAGAAAGTGACCACCTCCCACACTCCCCCAACCAGAGCTGGGATGGAGCCTTTAGCTAAGGTACGTGCCCTTGACTGGAATTGAACCCAAGATCCTTCAGTTTGAAGGCCAATGCTCCAACCACTGAGCCAAATCAGCCAAGACTAAATTTGTCCGGGTTTTTAACAAAATAGTCATGGGGATGTAAAGTACAACATAGGGAATATAGTCAATAATATGGTAATAACTACGTTTGGTGCCAGGTGGGTACTGAAAATATTGGGGGGATGACTTTGTAAATTATATGGTTGTCCAACCACTGTGCTATACACCTGAAAGTAATATAAAATAAAATTGAATGTCAACTGTAAATGAATATTTAAAAAGTAAACAAAAAATAGATTTGTCTATTTTTTTATTGTATAAATCTATAGTTATGGTCTTATCCCCTTAGTATTTTTAAAATTTTTATTTATTGATTGATTTTTGAGAGAGAGAGAGAGAGAGAGAGAGAGAGAGAGAGAGAGAGAGAGAGAGAAATGTATATTTCAGTAAATGTGATTTTTGTATGTGCCCTGACTGGGTATCTAACCCCAAACCTTGGCCTAACCAACTGATGCTCTAACCAACTGAGCCATCTGGCTGGGCCTCTTACCTTGTATTGTTTTATATCGCCCATCAGACACTCCTCTAGTTGTTCTGTCAGCACCTCAAACTCAACACATAAGGAACCAGATTCTCCTTTTTTGTCCAAACTGTCCATCCTTCCTGCCCCCGTTACTCCCCAGCTCCATTGCTTTCTGTAGTGATTTCTTTGTAGAATTAAAACTTTGAAGTCATCTTTCTTCTCTATCATTCTCTATGTCTAAGCAGTCATCCAGTAATATTTGTTCATTGAAATTATTTTTGTGTCTTTCCCTTTTTACTACTTCCACATAACCTTTTGACTGGCTGTACCTACTTTCATTTAGTCAGTACATCTTTATTGTGTGCTAGGCATGTTAGGATGTGGGGCTATACTCTGAACAGAAGCTTACAGTCTTCTAGTGGGTGGGGATGGGAGTAAATTAAATACACACACACACACACACATACGCATCTTCTATTGGTACAGTCTTCACAGAATTTTGGAATGTAAGACAAAGACAGAGTAGCTTTGATTAAAGTTCTCAGGGACTTTCATCCTTCTTAACTACCTTTGTTTTCTTCATGGCACCTTCACTGATAATAGGGGAAAGGCCTGAGCTTTGGCTCAAGAGTCTATTAAGAAATTTTCTCTATATTGCAGGAACTGATCTATCACCAATTTGTGGACACACATCCCTTTTCACCTATTTTTTTTTTCTCCCTTCTCCTCATCTCATTACTTAGAAGCAAAGAGTATAACGTTTACAAAATCTGTATACATACAGATATATTTTTGTATGCATGCACTAATTGAATAACTTCATACTTAAAAAGTATACTCTTTTGTATTATTGCTTTTCCCTGCTAATGCTATTTTACTACCTCCCTTCAAGTGCCAGTTACTGTATTATATACTGAATTTATAATATCTCACCTGTTATACAGATTACAAATAAGGTGAGTTCAAGAGTGGAAGTGATTTGACCAATGATCTATGGCATAGTAAGGAGAAAGCCAGAGTTAAGCTTCAAGTCTGATGGTCTTCACTATCATGTGACCATGCTAGACTTCTTTGAATTATGCTAATCTTTTGTATTACTAGATTATACAGGTTATTATTATATACAGTCAGATGACTCCCATAAGTATGAGTGTGATTGTCTTCTTTTTCCTTCTGTGTAGTCTTCCATACACCAGCAAACTTGTGAAAACTCTGTTGTATAACTTCATCAGACAAGAAAAGCCACCTCCCCCAGGCACCCATGTTTTCCCTCAGCAGTCGGATGGGGGAGGACTGCTGTATGGACTTGCATCAGGCGTAGCAAGTAAGCCCTTTCTGACTTTTTCAGTACTTCGATGTACACAGATTGCTAATTAGCCATAAATAATTCTGTTTCCTTTGGCTGCCACTATTAATAGTTATATTGGATCTGTGCAGCTATCTAAATGTGACATACTGAAAGTAATTTAAAATATTAATTTTTGCATTCAGTGTAGTGAATGCATTGAAATATATGCAAATAATGAATAAATTGTTTACCTATAAGGCACCATTTTTCAAGAAGAATGTTTATAAATATGCATTTTATATGAGTTCTAGCTGTACAATTCAGTTAAGCTCTTGGAAACTTTTTACTGCTTGTGCTTTATAAGGAAATCATTCTGTTTTAAGGACTTTATTGGTTAGGTTTTTATGTGACTAATTGGGAATAGCTTTCTTATTGTAATAAGTGTTTCATTTGTTGATGACCAATTAGTATATTTTGAAGAGTTTTGTTATAAATTCAAAAGTGGCACAAACGTGAGTTTTATCAGATTAGAAGCAAATTTTGTTAACTGTGGAAAGTCCTTTCCCACCAAAGCCTCATTTCTGCTTCACAGTGATCAGACCTAAGACTCTGGAAGTACCGAGTACCTCTGGTCCGCCCCTTTGTTGGTGTGAAGGACTTATGACTCGAGAGGCTATATAAATGGAACTTTTGTTTTATTCTGAAGGAGAAACAAAAAGTAGGCTGACACTTTGGTAGTTGTGAGGTCTGCACAGAGGTGCTCTTACTAAACGTCTGCTTAATTACATAGTGCAGAGTGCGGCTGTTTGGAGGAATTTTAAATGTAGCTGAGTTCCACAGCTGAATTGTGGTTGTAGCATCCTCGCCACACTCAGGGAGGAGCGTCAGTTTGATATGAAAATGTAGTTCTACAGTGCGGTAACATTAGATAATGAGTCATGGGAACCTCTTTGTGTAAAAGACCTCTCTGTTAATTTTAGGAATTGATCTGTGAACCAGGTTTCTAGATTTGCCTTCCTTTGATTTCTTTTAATTCTGAGTTGAGTTACATTTGTGATCAATCATGGCTTTGTCTTTGGTGCGGAGCAGGCTGCCTAGAATGCCAGACCTGTAGAGTTTTATTCTCCGAGTTCCTCTTACCCACTGCCTGCCTTGTTTCAGGTGAGGAGGCTGTACATGCTGGCTCATTCATGGCCTTGAAGGCAGCATAGGAATGGCTTTGTGTGTCCCATGGGAAGACTTCATTAATACAGTAGTATTTGCTTTTTTAAATTATTAAACCGGTATAGGGATTTAAAGGTTGAGTATTTTGCAGTACCCCAATATGGTTGGAGATTTTGGGGAGCAGACAGTAAGTATAAGGTCATTCATTGCTTTCTCCAAAACAATGGCAAAACTTTGGAGTTTTTTTGTTTTTTTTTTAAAGTAAACATAGATTCATGGGTAGTTTTGTTTTTTCTTGAAGTTGTGTCATCAGAATGAAGTCCAGGATGGCATCTGGTGTCATCAGCATCAGGTGCCAAAACACTTGACTTCTAAATTTTAGATCTGCTCCCACCTAGCTAGCAGTATATTGGAAGGAAGTTCCTTAATTTTCCTGCCTTCCAGGTTCCTTGTTTTTCAAATGAGAAAGTTGGGATAGATGATCTGAGATTATCTCCATATAATTTTCAATGATCTATGGTCTTTTAAAATTTACTACTCAGTTAAAGGCATTAAAATAGTTAGTATTTTAGTGTGCTATAGTTACAGCACATTTTATATAGCTTTCTTCCTAAATCTTTACAAAGCTATTCATGCAAAAATATAAAACATGATGGAGTAATTACTGTTATTTCACAGCATGCAAGTCAAAGGATTATAAAAACAACAAAAGGACATTCTCTTAAAAAAACAAAGCTGTGTATTGTGGGTAAAATGTAAATTTGATCACAGTATGTAATTTGAATAAAGCCACATTCTAGGAAAGTCTGTCAAACTGACAAAGAAAATTTGACTTTAGTTCTCAGTAATCACTTTTGATGATTTTTTGGTTGGTAGTTAAGGAATTTTCCTACTTTAAAAAAGTGTTTTTAAATATTTTTTATTGGGTTTTAGAGAGAGAGGAAGGAGAGACAGAGAGAGAGAAACATTGTTGTGAGAGAGAAGCATTGATTGGTTGCCTCTCATATGCACCCTGACTGGGGATTGAACCCACAACTTGGGCATGTGCCCTGACCGGGAATTGAACCGTCAACCTTTTAGTGCATGGGATGACCCTCAACCAGCGGAACCACACTGGCCAGGGCAGAATTTTCTTACTTTAATATTGGCTTGAGGAAATGTGATTTGGAGGTTCCTCACTGAAAAGAACTAATGTAGCAAAGCCAGATGCAGATTATAAACTCTTTTGGATTATCTTCATTTTCGTTGGGATTGAATTTTTCGTGGGACAGAAAACATTTCCTTTCATAGTGTGTGTATTGTATGTCTTGCTGAAATTATTTCCTCTGAAACAGCATGCCTTATTTTGGAAAACTTTATAGTTTTGGATAGTGAAGTTCTGTTGGTTCTGGCAAGGGAAGATGAGAATCCTGGTGCTACAACTGGGTCCAGATGAGTAACGAGTCACATGTCTGGACCTTCACAGGAGTTCGGCAAGCCTTCTCCAGTTCATTCTCATTTATTTCCGGTTATCTGTTATTTGTTTCCTAGATTCCTGCAAAACCTTTGTTAAATCATCGGTGCCTAACACTCTTTTTCATGCCTCTGCTGGGTTATCTCTTTAACCTTGAATCCTCCTTCCTCCTCTCTGTCACTTTGATTTTCTGCCCATCCACCCATTAAGCTCCATCCCAAGAACTACCTTCTCTTTGAAGAGTTCCACTTCTCCCTCCCAGCAGGATGTAATCTTCTCCTGTGGCACTCACTCTGTTTGCATTATGATTACTGTGTAGAAGTTTTATCTCCCTACATTTCTCTACATACAATACAGTAAGAGCTAACATATTTATAACACTTCTGAGCTTACAGAGCAACTTTTCGTACATCTTACTTTATTCTCATGGCTACCTTGTGAAATAGATGTTTCTACCTTTTGATGTGCTACCTATAGAGATGTTCCTAGCTATTTAATTGCTTGTCTAAGATCACACAGGAAAGAGGTGATGCTGGTTTGCACTTGATCTTAGTTTCTTTGCTTCCTGAACTTTGCTGTCTTGTCTCTCATTGTTACTGTCTGACTCCTGAGTGTGTAAGCGGCTGCTTGACTTCTCTGAGGTTGTTCACTGCAGTGTCTAGCAGAGCACCTTACATCTGGACTCTCAATAAATACTTGTATGTAATCTAATACCAAACGCTAATGCTCATCTGCACTCAAGGCAGGTGTGAAGTCAGTTATAGCAACATGTCTATCATTTTTTGAATGCCTTCTGTTTGCCAGACAGGTTAGCAGCTATTTTACATATATACTTATCTGCTCTTTTTAAAAATATATATTTTTATTGATTTCAGAGAGGAAGGGAGAGGGAGAGAGAGAGAGAGAGAAAGAGAGAGAATCATTGGTCGGCTGCCTCCTGCACGCCCCACACCAGGGATTGAGTCCGCAACCCGGGCATGTGCTCTGATTGGGCACATGTGGCTGGGAACTGAACTGTGCATAGGTCGACACTCAGCCACTGAGCCACGCTGGCCGGCTCCCTCCTCCTCTTTTTTAAAGCTTTATTTGGAAATAAAAGTCACACATACAGAAACATTCTAAAAATAAAAATATTATAAAAAAATTTATATAGCTTTATTTAGATTGATTTGTTAACAATCTATCCCATTTGTTAGGTATTTGTATTCGTTCCTTTCCTTTCTTTTCTTTTATCATTCTGCACGCACACACCCATGCACACTTCTTTTGAACCACTTGAGGGTAAGTTACATTCATCATGGCCCTTTACCCCTAAATACTTGAATGTGTACTTCCTAAAAGGTAACATCTCTTACACAACCACAGTATACTTATCAAGTTAGTCAATTTAACATTCAGCTATCCTTAAAAACAAATGAGGTAGGCATTTGCTTCTACCTCAGTAAAAATAAAGAATAGAGATTTCCCTCTATAGTTCAAAATCTCCTTTAGTAAGTATATAATGTCATTTGTGTTGCTCTTAAATTGAATTTTTACAATTAGGTTTTCTTGTGCCTGCGTGTACCAGTTCATCTATCTTAGACTAAACACTCCAGGATGCAGCATCTGTCCTTTCTGTTTATTACTGGCCTGCAGAACACAGTGGGTGCTTGGATAATGTTTGCTCAAAGTGTCACAAACAATTAGAGGGATTATTAATACTTCTTCATTACTACCGGTAAGTCTTTTTGCAGTTAAGGAGAATGGTGGAAATTAACTTGTCTAGATTTTGTTCTTTTTTAAAAAGCGTTTTTACATGTGTCAAGTGTGATTTGCTTCTTTAACTGAAAGCGGTTATATATATAAACCACTGGTAACATATAAAATGCATGCCAACACGCCGCTATTCATAATCTTCAGCACAAGAAAAAATGGCTTCCTTCTCCTCTGTAGTTTGTTAGTTTAAACTGATAAGAACAGATACTACACTTGATCTTAGCCAAAAGGCCGAGAAGCGATTAGTTTGTTAGTTTAGAAATTCCTCTAATATGCTGAGAAAATGGCAAAATAATCAATTGCTATATTACTTTACTGTGTAGAAAAGAATGCTACAGTTTTAATTACTGTGGTTTCTTTAAGTGAATCATAGAATTCTAGGCTTGTAGAGATAATTATAAAGGCCACACGGTGGCTCCCAGCATTAGCAGTGCCTCCTGGCATACTTTAAAACAATGCATGTGCTTACTCCTTGGAATTTCTGAGTCATAAGGCATGAGGTGGGGTCGGCCATACACATTTCCAGTAAGCATTCTAGAAGATGGTGATATGGCTGGTCCATTTCTGCACCACTCGGGTGCTGGCCCTTTCCTGTGCTGGAATCTGTTCGGCTGTGGGCCCATCATGGCAGGCACTTGAGTCAGTACAGTTAATTACTGAGGAATACATGGTTTCGAGGCAGCTCTAATGGGTTCCACTGACCCCCTTCTATGTAAGATCTTAGTTTCTCTTACTGATTTCTGCATTGCTCTCTGTTGATGAGGTCCAGTTTATCAGTCTGTTCTCTGGTCTGACCATGAGTACAGTTCTCCAGCATCAAATAAATTGGAACTGGAACACCCCCCCAACCCCCCGATTCTGGACACTGTGCTTTTTCATTAATCTAGTCAAAATGCCCGTTGGCTCTCTTGGCAGATAATATTCAGTTATTAGTGAACTTATTGTTCCTTTTGCCATAGCATTTCTGTCCTATCTTTTCTCCTTCAGGTTTTATGTACACAGGTACAGACCTTTCAGTGTATTTCAGTTAGTTATCATTTTGTTAGTTGTGGTGTAGTGCCGGGGTCCTGCCCCAGCGGGTCCAGGGGTTCCCCAAAGGTGTGGACGGAGTCGGCGAAGAAGGAATGACACGGAGACAGTGTTCAGTTGATCAGCAGCCTAGCCAGGATCTCTAGCCAGGATCTCCAGCCAAGTTCTGTTCTGGATCTCCAGAGAGGTTCTGCTTCGGATTTCCAGCGAGGTTCTGTAGCCATGTTCCCTCGCTAGGTTCTCCAGCCAGGTTCTGTCCAGGCTCTCCAGTCAGGTTCAGTGTCCAGGTTCCAGTCAGGTTCTCCTGCCAATCTCTGTAGTCAGGTTCAGTGTCCAGGATCCCTTGCCATGTTCTCCCACTAGGCTCTGTCTCTAGGCTCCGAGGCCAGTCCCGGTCCAGGATCCTCTGGCATGCTCTCGCCAGCCAAGTTCTTCTGTCTCTAGGCTCTGTGTAGGTTCTGTCTTCTGAATTCTGTCTCCTGAGTTCTGTGTCTTTCTGTCTTGTTACAACTGTATTTATACCAGTTGATTCAATCCTATCAATCTCTATTACAAAGGTTAGGGCGTTTCTTATCTCCATTCCAGGGAGAAAAGATTATGTAGTTTAAGCATGATTGTTCGTAGTTAAAGGGATTAATTACCCGCCTGGCACTTAGTTGAGGGGTTTTATTCCCTCCCTAACTTCAGGGGAAAATCCCTACCTGGGGATTCAACCTTTCTCGGAGAGGTGACTTTGGTTAAAACACAGCGCCAAGAAGGTGAGCAAACATATTAAGAACCGTATGCCATATATGCCAGGTCCCTTGAAACAGCAAGGATGGACTGGCTCCCGGCAGTGTAGACCATAGTTCCACCCAAAGAATAAGACTTGTTCTCATTTTTAGCTCTAGATCATCATTTAAAAAGTATTTTGGGGCTTCCTGCTTTTTTCAGGCTTATGTCCTTGACAACATATTGTGAGAGTTTGACACATTCTAATTTCTGTGTGGAAAGCAGAGTATATATGTAAAATAGCAATGAAAATTAATAAAACAGGATTTTTGTGTCTCTTTTATGGAGAACAGATTTTATTGCCTGGAATCCCAGTGAGGATTTGCTGTGGGGGCAGTAGCCTGTTTTCCCCAGACAGCCAACAGTAGAGTTAATGAGGATTCCTAAAGTTTCCCTGACTTTTAGGGCTTAATCTCAAGGATCTTCATGAAACTGGATCTTCATGAAACTCGCCCAGTGGCAGGAGATGCTGGGCGAGCCTCTTGTGAGTTCATACCAGGCTCTCCCCCTCCTCTCCTCTCTCTGTTCTTTGGATTACACCTCGGGGACCTCACAGCTGCCTTTTCCCTCCACTCTCCCTGGAGTCTTTGTGGATCAGGATGGATTTCCAGAGCCTGATACTGAGAATCAGATGATTTAGATGGAGTCCCAGCTCAGGGTGAGCTTAGACATGTTCTTCAACTTTGAATCTCATTATAAAGCTGATAAATATAAGCCGTTTTGTGAGGCATAAGTGAGATATTGTGTATAAAACCACTTCTAAAACTGTGTAGCATTTATCCTCATGTTCCATGCACCAATCCTCTGCTGCTGCTTGTTAATTAAAATTAAAATAATTGAAAAGGAAATAAATTTAATTAGATGAAATTAATGATCAGAAAATCTTTAACAAATTTATGCCCCACAATTTAAAAAATTAAGAGAATCTTTTATCTTTTTTATCTGCTCAGTGTTTGAAACTGTCTTTTTGAAAACTGACTAAATTGAATACATCAGCCATGTTTTTGCTGTTTCTCCAACTGGCTTTTCATTTTATGTGGTGCAAATTTTGGCCAATGGCAGTCAGAAAGGAAAATTTGATTGTTAAATAGATATTGCCCACAAGAGATTTGTCCTTGCTTCCTAACTGAACTTGCCTTGACAACAATCACTAAGGTACCATTTCTTATTTATTAATTTATCTGATTTTATTTTCTGCTTGAGAGTTTTTTATAAAATTGGCCAAAGATTTTAATAAACACTTGACACTGACCCAACTTGAATTGTAATAAATATTTCAAATGTTCATCTAATCAAAAATATCAGTAGTATTGGTAGTCTTAGTTATTGTCAGCAAGGCAAATGATATTTGTTTCTTACTTGAATTTGTAAGCATATCACCCTACCTTGTTAGAGATGTTCCACAAAACAATGGCCGAAGACCCTTACCTGTGTGATTCATTATCAGATGGGAGCTCGGTGTTTGGTGGCAACAAATAGCTCACACTGCTGTGACAGTACCATAGACGGGTGGCTTGGACGGTGGACATTTATTTCTCACTGTGCTGGAGTGTGGGAGTCTAAGATCAAGTGCCGACAGGTTGGTGTTCTGGTAAGGGCTCTGTCCTGGCGTGCTGACGGCCACAGTGTATGTTCACATGGCGGAGAAGGAAGCTCTGGTGTCTCTTCCTCTTGTAAGGGCACTCATTTTATCATGGGGTCCTCATCTAAACCTCATCACCTCCCAAAGGCCCACTCTTACTACCATCACATTGAGTGTTAGGGCTTCAATATTTGTTTTGGGGAGACACAAATATTGAGTTCATAATATGTACTAAGTAGGTTGTGCTGGAATTCCTCTCACTGAAATTCTCATTTTGGGAGACTGCTGGTCTCCTTTGGATGTTGATAGCTAAGGCAACTTTTAGCTCCAGTCATTCTTTATTTTAAACCACAGCCCTGCTTAGTGGTAGTGGTGAGGATTGTGGACAAAGCAGAACACTCACGGCCCACTCAACCTCACTAATGTGCGTGTGTGTGTGTGTTTTTAAGGCATTCCAAAATAGATAAGCAGCTCCTCCAAAAATACAATTTTGTGATTGAAACAGATTTTTTCCCTCTGATTTTGGAGTCCACTGCTTTTTATTGTCCTTTGGTGGGACTGGCTCTAGATTTTGGTAACTTGGTATTATGGAAGAGGTGCAAGTGTCAGGTTCTGGCTGTTGGTAAAGACCAAGAATTGAATGCCAGTCCTGCCATTTGTTAACTAGGGGTTCTTGGGCTATTTAACCTCTTAGTGACTTATCTTCCTCACAGTTAAATGAGGATTATCTTCCCTGGTAGGGGCTCACATGAGCAAAAGTATAGGACACAGGCTGGCACCTAGTAGGTACACAGTAAAAAGTCACTGTTGTAACAGGTACAGCATGGTAATATTTAAAAGAAAACTTTTGTTGAGAAAAATAGGAAAAAAGCCAGTGACCGTATGATTTACAAGTTTACTCAGAATTTGAATGTAAATAAATTATGAAAATATCTGATATCTATTTATAATATAAATTTCATATAGTCACTAAAAGAATTATGTTGAATAGTTATATTGTGAGAAGGAAAGATAAGTTATAACATTTATTCAGTGTTTCTTTTGATTCTATTCTTCTTTGACCTTGTCTTTTAGTATATTTTCAAGCTTTTAAATTGTCTCTAATGCTTAAAAGAAGGTGAAGCAAGGAAGGTTGACCTTGAGATTTCTTGTGTTCTTTTTGTTTTTGTTATAAGACACAACTGTAATGTGATTATAATTGGGTATTTAATGTTTTAAAGAGCCAAGCCTGATTAAATGTGTTCTGCCAAACTGCGCTTTCCATCACAAGTACTGAGGTTTCACACAATAACTTCTGATATATGGCTTTTCCACTTGAATGAGCCATCAAAAATGTTTTTTCCCCTTTGCTTGCTGTGGTGGGTGTCCCAGCCAAATTAGAAGACTGAAGTGGTGATTATTTGTTTAGACAAATGCTGTAATGGAGAATTTAATAAAGTAGAATTTGGAGATTAAAACTCATATTTCTCCAAACTGCTATTATTGAGAAAGTGATTAAATTCATTATGATAGGGATGGCGTGCAGTAGTTGTAATTTATATTATGTGATGTTTTTTTTCTCTTCAGTTTTGGCTTTTGCTGGGCTGACTCAGTGAGAGAAGGAGAAAAAGTATGTGACACTCAGAAACAAACAGGCATAGTTGTGAAAACATTCCTAATTAAAGCACTTTGAATTTTCAAAAAAAGAGAGTACTTTATAAACAGTAATTACATTCTCATCCATTTTTATTTGGGATGCTTTGGTAGATTTTATATACATGGTGAAAGAATGACCTTTTTTCTTCTTTATTTTCAGGAATGAACTCATTTTTTGACTAATAAAATATAGTTAATTTCAGTTTACTATTTCCTTGTAGTGGTTTCTTGCAGGGACACATTGAGCATTTAGATTAGTACCCACAACACAGAACGACTGTATTTAGTTGTAGAGTAGTCATATAAGTTATTTTACTTTTAATTGTTCTCTGAAAAAAGGATTTATGTCTGATTTTAGACTTTTTAAAAGGTGTTTATGAAATGATATTCATTGGAAGTAGTATAATGTCAAAATACAATATTGACTTATCTTTTATTGTAATATGCTAACAGCCACTCCCAAACCAGTTTCTAGAAATGGCTTTGAAGTCAGTATGCCATCCTATACTCTCATTTCCTTCTTAACAGATTTGAAGGGAAGATTAAGGTCTCTTTATGCCACAAATAGTTGGGGAACAAATTCATTCATCACCAGGAAGAATATAGAAGAAAGCGAACAATTTCAGATAAAATTCTAGGAATAAGTTTCTAAGTCATGCTCTAAGTGTTGTTTATTTGGCACCAATTTTTTAATGTTTTTTATTTTTATTTATTATTTATTTATTTTATAGAGAGGAAGAGTGAGTGAGAGAGAGAGAGAGAGAGAGAGAGAGAGAGAGAGAGATAGAGATCAATTTGTTGTTCCATTTACTTATGAATTCATTGGTTGATTCTTGTATGTGCCCTGACCAGGTTTCGGACCCACAATTTTGATGTATTGTATAATGCTAACCAACTGAGATACCAGTCAGGGCTGTTTTTGAGACTTCTGTAGCATAATTTATTGTGGAATTTTAAAATTTAAAGATATTTAAAAAGTAAGAATGTTAAAATTATGGAATTCTAATTTTTTGAGAGCGTAAATCTTATTTGAAAAATGAAACTATTAAAATGAATTTGCTTTAAAACTGTTAAATTCTATCAGTTAAGTGAGTGTAACTTTTATTAAGCAGCTGTTTTAATTTACATTAATTTCAGCATGGATGTTTGGAAGTAGTTTCAAAGGTTAAATTTATTCAAGGTTATTTGCTTACAATTTGTGAATGGTAATAAAAACCCTCATAAATTATAGTTGGTGTAGTTTAGAGACC
This sequence comes from Myotis daubentonii, assembly GCF_963259705.1. Classification (NCBI taxonomy): domain Eukaryota; kingdom Metazoa; phylum Chordata; class Mammalia; order Chiroptera; family Vespertilionidae; genus Myotis; species Myotis daubentonii. The sequence goes on along the minus strand of NC_081847.1, from coordinate 85,368,880 downwards.
CCTTTTACATGAATAAATATTTTAAAATCTCTAGTGTTATGAGTTATGTGAAAACTTCCCTTTTGAAAATTTTCTGCAACTTTGAAGTTATATTGATGGGTGCATATAGGGATGCATAGATGGGTAGGAATGTTATCACAAATTTAGCAAAATGTTAATGTAAAATCTAGGAGATGAGTGTATAAATTACGTATTCACTATATTACTCAGCTTTTCTGCATGCTTGACAATTTTTATAATAAAATGTTGGGGGAAAATAGAATCACTATGAGGATGAATTAATGTTGTAAATTTCAGGTTGCTCTTTAAAAAGCTATCACTAAGCTCCTAATTCTTCCTGAATTGCTAGGTAAGATTCTGAAGAATGTGAAGTTTGGACCAGACCTGGGCTCACATTTTTATTGAGAGCTATTTAGCAATATAAGCGTGTGAAATTTTGTAACCTCTCGAAGCCTTTCCCTATTTATAAAAATGGGATGATGATTCCTTGTAAGATTATGGTAAATGTCTTCATTTTTCTCCTCTTCTACTTGTTAGTAGGTTTTGTGAGCCAGACCATGGTCTGTGGAGGCCCATTGAATCAAACTCGGTGGCTGGGGAAGGAGAGGGCAGCCTCTGCACTCACTTCTGTAAGGCCATCGTGGCCCCATATGTGACAGAGGCGAAAGGGAGGAGAGAAGCAGAGAGCCATTCTCACCAGCAAAATAATGCGTGGATTGGAAATAATACAGCTTTTGGCATCAGATGGGCCTGAGCTGGAGACGGGGCCCTGCCTCCTATGAGCTGTGTCACTTGGATTAAGTTACTTAACTTTGCTGATCCCTAATTTCCTCGTTTAAAAAACGGCATTTAGACTCTCTTTACCTGTCTGTGGGCTTTTGTGAAGTTTAAATAACATGACAAGTAGTGAGCAAGTTTTTAGAACATGATAAATGCTGAAAACAAGTACTAGTTACCATTTATTTACCTGCCTCATCTTTTCCCCCTCTTGTTTATATCAATTTCTCTAGTTTTACAAACATCTTACATATTTTATCTTATATGTTTTATGTTCCTTCAGCCTTTCTGCTTACAAAATTAAGCAACTCCCCCCACCCCCAATTTTCTGGATTATTAAAAAGGGTAAACACAGGTCCAGCAGCAGCCTCCTTAGTATCCTTAACCATAACGTCATCAAATTGGAAGCCTTACTCGCTATCAGTACCATTTTTCAGGCTAAAGGAATTACAACTCCACACATAAACTGGATGACTCTTAGAACACGACCTTGTGTCAAAACAAGTTACAAGAAAACACATACAATATGAAAGTTCAAAGACAGGCAAACCTATATCCAAAAAGCCAGGCAAATCTAAACTACGGTGTTTAGAGTTCCGCCTGTAGATGGTGAAACTCTAATGACAAGCAAGGACATGGTTATCATGAACATGGATAGTAATATTTGATGAGGAGCAAAGTACCTGTCCTCCTCAGTTTACCGGGAATGGCTGCAGTGCGTAGAAGTATGTTTCATTCTTCAGATGTCTTTGGTTTGCAATTTAAATGAATTTCTTGTTTACTCTTGTTTGTTACTTTTGAGTTACACCAGTACTTTATTCTTCAGGGTGATTTTTGTTGACTGGTGTTTCTTCACCTTTTTCTTTATTATCACCATCCTAAAGAGCCTTTTTAGAGCATTTTTTCTTAATTGCCATTGCCACTCCCAAAGGAAAATTTCAAGTCACAAATATATACTGTTTATATCTGTGCTTTATACCTAAAAAGAGTTAGTTTTTTTCATCCTTCCCACATCAAGTTTTCAAGTTTTGCCCCAGGAGCTGATACTGCCACCTTTGAAAATGCGTAGCGTAAGCTCACATTGGTAGAGCCAACTTCCTCCAACTCTGTTTTTTGAACTCCTGGGGTGCATTTTCTATTCCTTCATCTTCTTTCTGTCCAGCAGGGCCATACCTCTCAGAGATATTTAAATGACTTCAAATGACTTACAACTTGATTTTGTATTTCCCTTATCTGTTTTTACAGTCACAACACTGACAGATACTAATGACAATATAGTTTTTTGTACATTCATATATATATGTATATTTCAGAGAGGAAGGAAGAGAGATAGATCAATGAGAGAGAATAATTGATTGGCTGCCACCTGCATTGCCCCCCACATCCCCCCCACCCCCTGGGGATCAAGCCCTCAAGCTGAGCATGTGCCCTGACCAGGAATGGAACCGTGACCATCCAGGCTCATAGGTTGACACTCAACCACTGAGCCATGTTCGCTGGGCTGTAAAATCCTGTCTTGCTTATGTAACATTATTTTGTATTTTCCACGTCATTAATGTGTCTCCAAGAATACAATTTTAATAGTATATCATGTGGATCCATTATCTCACAGAGACCATTAGAAGTTATGAAAATTTAAAAAGTAAGATTAGCTATAATTCCACCATTGTAACAAATCAATCTTCCTTTTTTTTCTTATTCTTTTTCAGTTCTTGCCCCTGTGTATATGTATATATACACATATAGCAAATTAAATATTTAAGAGACATTTAAAATGCGCAAATAATATCTTTTATCTTATAATTAGGATACGTTTTGAAAACAAAATAGCGTATTACTCTGCTTGAAAAGTTTGAGTCCTAATAAAAAAAGGTGCGGTTTAAATCCAAGGTGTTACGTTTATTAATTTCAGATCCTGAATTGGTCAGATTAGGAGAGCAGGCAAATTCTTGCAGTAAAACAGCTCAAGTTATTTACTTCCTCCTTTTGGCTGTATGATTAATAGCACATGTTTGAGGCATCCTGTTGCTCGTATTCAAAGGGAGAGTGTTATGGTAAGACTAGCAGTACTTCTGCCAGCTCTCATGTTGTTCATAAAGCTCACTGGTTTATCTGGGCACAGTTGTTTTTCCTGAGCTAAGTTAAAGGGCTTAAAAGACAGGGTATGTAAGGCAAACTGGCTGTTCCATCATCTCAGGTAGGGGCATATTTTGGGGACATTGCAAAGGATTTATTCGGATGTGGTATGACAGTGACTGCTAGTTTGTCTCCCTCCCGTTTTAGCTAACTACATGGATGCCAAGCGTAGATCAGGTTTCTCAGTCCCCTTTGCAGCCAGGTATGGTCTATATTTTGGCCAAGGGAATGTGAGCAGAAGTGGTATAGGCAAACTTAGAGGTCGAGTTCTTAAAGAGAATGCATGTACTCATCTCAGTCCTGCCGCCTTGAATGAAAATAGGATGGCTGGATGGGGTTAGCCATGAGTAAACTTAGGAACAGAGACTGTACACAGTGGAGCAGCCGGGGGAAAGGAGCCTGGCTCTTGAACGTCGTGGAGCAACGTGCAGGCTCTGCTGCACCGACTTTTGGGCTTTTGTTAAAGCCGTTATTACTCAGGCCTGTTACTTGTAACTCACCCTAATCCTGACTTACAATGGAGCGATAACGTATAGTGGAAGAACAGAAGGCAGGAGTATAATAAACTAGCTTTCTAGGGTGGGCTATTTGTAGGAGTTATCAGAACCTCTTAGCAAGCAGAACGCAGTGTGATGAGAACAGGCCTTGTACATCTCCCTCTCTGTGTAGCAGTTTTTGTCCTCCACTCCCCAGCTCTTTTGTTATACTCTTCAAAGGTAAGACATTTAAGTTCAGAGTAAAAGAAACAACAAAAACAGTGAATTATATAATCTTTCTTATTGTTACACAGACCTTGAATTCTCCTAATTCACACATTGTTGAAAAAGCCATTAGAGCCATTAACAGTGCTTTTTAAGCCTAACCATAATAGCTGAGACATATGAGTGCATAATGTTAAGGACCTAGGAATTTGTCAGAAGCCACTTGGCACATATTTTATGTTACAAATTAAGGCACATTTAAGTTCTACTTCGGTAAACGTACTCACTTTTGTTTTATAATTACTAAAATGGAATTATATGCCAGTCCAATGACTTAACTTTTTTGAAATCTTTGTGTGAAATTAGTGGTCCAGGAAAAACCACCATGTTTGTTTTCTGACCTTACTTATTCTTAGCACATCATGGACTATCTCCAAGAGTTCATGCATCCCAGTTGGAGAAATAGCATATACGTGATGTAAACCTAGTGGAGTTCTTAGCAAACTGTATTTTCCTTTCTGTCCTCTCTGAGTGATGTGATATTTTGCAAAAAGCCTGAAACCTGATTTAAGCCTTGAAGTTTTGTGACCTTGGAGGTGGTGGGGATGGAGATCATTAAATCTCTGGTTTTCGTGATCTGCAGTTTTATTTTGTTGTGTTATTTCTTCTTTTAACTTAGGAATTCTGGCGAGACGTAAGTTAGACCTTTTCTTCTTCATATCTCTTAACCTCTCTTAAAATTAATTCCATTACTTTCTCTCTCTCTGCATTCTGGGTAATTCCTTTGGATTTATCCTTCAGTTCACTAATTCTCTTTCCAACTGTATCTGATCAACTATGAAACCTTTTCATTGAAGTTTTCTAATGTTTAAGTTATATGTGAGGTTGAACTTGAAAATATGGAGGATTTTTTTGATGAACCATGTAAATTCCTGAAGGGTCAGGATGGGAAGAGCAGTGGGAGACCATGCCAGTGTAGGGGGCATACTGAACCATATGGCATTTAGCCGAGGTATGATGGAGCTTTAGGTCTCTTTGCTGATCCAGTAAACAGGGACATAAGGCATAATATGATTAGTTCTGAGCATCTTGTAGGGGAAGGTAGGTAATCAGCTATAATTATAGCCCTTGACAGTTTGTCTTGGTGAGGCTTTTGGCCTCGTGGCCTCAAAGGAAGCATCTTATCTGAAGGATTCAGGGCTCTGTGAACACCCCATCCCTCTTATATCCTGCTGGTTAGTTCTGTCCTGGCAGGGGAAGGGCATCGTATTGGTAGTGTGGTCTTACTAGTTATGCATCACTGTGTTTTGGAGGACTAATCAGAGAACCCACAACCTTCTTAATTGATCATTTTGAAGCTAGCTTAACAAAAATTTGTAACTTAAAAAGCTTGAAATACATCAGTTGAAGACCATGACCAATTCACAACAAAGTGAGTACTGCCTCAATAACAGAACATCCTCCAGACTCCAGGATTCCAAACATGTGTGGGTCCTGTGTCTGTGTGCACAAAGAACTTTGCAGCACAGCCGAGCATGGTGGAGCAGCCAGGCTTTCCCATAGGAAAGTGGGTAGGATGTCCTATAAACTCTAGTAATTGTTTTCTTAAGTTTATGAAAACCAAATACAGTATCCCATAACTGACTTAGTAAGTTAATAGATCATTGTAATATACGTAACAGCGAAAGTAAAGGCCTTATAATTGTGTGTTTGTAAGAACATGAGAAAGGAATTAAATTCTTGGCCGGTTTGTGGCCCTTCAGAACCGGGAAGCAGCGCATACCTTGGGAAGCACTGTCGTGCCCTCATGTCATGCCCTCACAGCCTGCCCCACGCCTGACCAGCTTCGTCTGCTACCATTCCATGCCCTGCAATGCTTTTTTCCTCCACCTGTACACCTGTCATTCCCTTTACTCCCAGGGTCACAGGCAGCTTCTTTGGGAAGCTCTCCTGGAATACTCAGCAGAGCTAGCCCTCGGTTTCCCCACAGGACTCTGTAAAACTCACAGGATGTTGTATTATAACGACATTCCTACCTGTCTCCCCTCTTAAGATTAGATTATGGGCACCTTAAATGTAGTAACAATTTACTGAAGAATCTGAGCATGCCCACCAAAGACAATGTAGTAAATATTTATTCACCAGAAGGAGGAGGCAGAATGCCTAGGAGAGATGGTTCCTTAGGAGGAAATCAGGAAATGCAGATCGAGTACCAAGATGAACAAACAGAAAGTAGAAGAGCCAATAGAACAATCCAAGCAAAAGCAAAAACACAGTTATATAGGATTCTGTGGATGAAGGTGAAGAGTGGGAGAGAAGTGTGGCAAAATAATTGGGGACTACACTTATTGTAAACCACAGAATACTATTCCTTATAGCAAAATAGATTGAATTTAGGCCTGTTACATCCCATGAGCTGAATATCCGATCTGTGCTAAGTTTCAAACATGTAATTCAGGCCAGAGCCCCCTTTGTTGTTTTGGAGCCAGAAGGGCAGTGAGGGTAGCGGGTGAGAGCATCTGCTTTACACACAGAGCAGCTCTGCTTAGCTCTCTCACGTGAGTAGGAGTTTAGCCTCTTTGAGTTTAATTTCTTTATCTGTAAAATTGGGTGGATGAAGATAATGCTTGGTGAGATTTAATGTGATCATTTCTGTAGATCATAATTAAATGGCAGAAGCTTCTCTTTTCCCCCTCCCTTTTCTTTGCTTCTGTCACCTCTCCACCCAACAGTTCCTTGAGTATGGTGGTCTTTAAACTTTATTAATCATACATTCCATCGATACACGCTTTTTTAATTTTTTTGATTTTTATTTCTATCATTTTTCCTTTATTTGAAACACGCTTTTAAAGCAGACCATTGATTTAAGTGAATTGATTTATAAATTATTGTTATCCTAATATATTATGTACATTATGAGACCTTTACAAATTGACATTTTCCAAAGGATAAGATAAACTGTAAAGTAATTAAAATTTTAAAAAATCTTTTTTATAAGACAAAAATTAATAAACATCTGGATGAGTTTTTAAGTGCCTTGCTAATCGCCGTGGCTTCATAATGTCATCATTTAATGTCTCAGGAAACTATATATTTGGAGCCATGTTTATTGTTAATAATGGTGGGTATAACTATATTTTCAGAGAGCCTTGGTGATGGGTGGAAGGCAGTTTTCTTCAGAGATCTGATTACTGTTGCCTTTGTTTTGAGCTTGCAGAACGGCCAATAAAGAGCCCACACAGGTAGAAGAAAGGCCAGCCCTGCTGGTTTTTGTCTTGTTTGCTTGTACTTGAATTTTTAATATATGTTTTCTCTATCTGTGATTTCTTTGTCAGAAAGTTTAAAAAGTTTTATGGTTCCATTCTTTTTAAAATAGATTTTTATGAGAGTCAGTTTAATTAAACCCAGATAATATATTAAGCACAGCAAACCACAGGATGTCTCATTATGTTGAAAGAGAAGGCGTGAATGCCTCTGCCACTCCTGTCCTGGGCGTGACCTCACTCTTCTCCGAATAGCTTGGTTACTGGCATGACATACAATTTCCTGATAGAGGAGCTGAGGCTGGTACCAGTGCCAGTCTTTATAACCCATGTTGGAAGCTGTTGTTAGTGTGTGTTTATTAACTGCTCATTGAATTTAATGCTTTGGGAATATTTTTTCAATTTCATGAATACCTTTGAGCCATTCCATTCTATAGTATTCACTTTTATTTGCACGTCCCACATTTACTATCTGTAACTTGTTTGCAGATCATTTATGTCTTACGAACCTTCTGGAATCATTAATTTGGAATCTTCCCTTTCCAGAATTTATGTATGTCCTCTCATTTCAAAGATTCTAGTTTCTGCCTGGCTGGCGTGGCTCAGTGGTTGAGCATCGACCTATGAACCAGGAGGTCACGGTTCGATTCCTGGTCAGGGCACATGCCCAAGTTGCGGGCTCAATCCCCAATGGGAGTCGTACAGGAGGCAGCCAGTCAATGATTCTCTCTCATCATTGATGTTTCTATTTCTTTTTCCCTCTCCCTTCCTCTCTGAAATCAAGAAAAAAATAAATATTTTTAAAATAAACAAAAAAGATTCTAGTTTCCTAGTGTCCTCAGCTCCCATCTTCTTGGACTTTGACAATCGATGTCACTGTTATTGCTGCCTTTCAGGCCTGGGACACCATTCTCCATCACTAAGGCGTTCTTCTTGGGATTATCAGTAACACTGAAGTGGTCAGAGTTTGGGAAGAAACTCTTTCCATCTTCCCCTGAGTGTCACTTTCGACCAGGGCGGGGTAGTTACTCACAGCTTCTTTTATCTGTGGCCATCTAGCCTGGAGCCAGGTTTGAATTCCCAGAAAAGTAACAGTTGGAAATGTATATGGAAAAAATGACTGTTACTGAAGGAGTAATACATCTATACGACATACTTTATTACATCTGCAGTTATTTGATTTATATTTACTTCACAAGTGGAACTTCAATGCGAATGTAGGCAATTTGTCTAAGACTTTTCTAGTAGGAACTTTTATTTGTGGATTCTAAATTAATTGTTTTTTGTTACTGGCATTGTTAAAGTTAATAAGTTTATTCTTTGTTTTTGAGTGCTTGGGTGTTTGCAGTAGCAACGAAAATTCTAGACATAAAAAGGCTCTGTCATTTTCACATGGGTGGCTTATTACATTGTTGGATTTCTTCAGCTAAAGAAGGAATAACTGGTTATATCTGGTTAAAGCTTGTTGAAAGTTACGTATGTTTCTCTTCCATCATCAACACACATACCTAACTTTTATGTTTTGTTGGGGTTACCTCATCGCCAGCAGAGAAAGGAGTGGTCAGAGTGCTGAGGGGTTAGAGACCATGTAGCAAGGAGGAACGTTGTGGGGGCAGGGCTTATTTCGTTTGAGGAGGGGGACTCCGGTGGAGGTATATACACTGCCAGATACTTAGAGCTGCCATATAGGACTTATTTCCTATAGGGCAGTATTTCTCCAACTTAACCACACCCATGCAGCCATCATGATTTTGTCTTATATGAGTATAGCTTGAATTCCAATATACTTACTTCTCTTTTCCAAGATTGTAAGCATAATTACTCTATCTTTATAGTAAGTGGTAAATCCTTGGAAATTGTGAGATCGAAGTGCTAGTAACATATTTTTCTAATACACATAATTATTGAAGGTTTTAAAAAAGAATAGTGCATAACCACCCCTCACTTCTCAGCGGTCCGTGCGTGATTTTGAGAAGCAGTGCTTTCGAGGCTGACATTGGGACAGAGGGGATGAAGTGATCTGTTGCCTGTCCCCTAAATTCTCAGTGCCCCTTTCTTATTTTATGGATGATAGTTAATTTGCCTAACGTTTTTGTGTGTGGGTATGAGATGGGATTATCTCTGAAGATAATAGGTTTCTTATTAATTTTTCCCTTTATGCTTTTACACTTAAGTGTTTGACTCATCTTAGGTTGTCATAAATGTTTGTTTTAGGAATGTGGGAATCTAGATTTTTACTGAGACAGGTAAATTCTGTTAACTTTCACTGTTTTTTCTTTTTGAAAATAGATATCTTCATAAAATACTAAATTATTTCAGTGGGTTTTTTCAAGTTTTCTTTAACAGTTTCATTTTCTATTCTTAAAGGAACAAAATTTTTAAAAAGTTCCATATGGCTTATATTATGCCAGTTTATAAATCAGAGATTCTGACAGATTTCAAACTACAGAGGTGGATAAAATTTCTTATACTGTACTATGAATTTTTAAAACATTTTTCTCTGTTCTTTATGATGTATTTTTTTGTCTTTTTTGAGGTGCTTAAAAAAGCATTGCTTTTGGGACACAGGATAGGGACTGTAATATCATGTTGTTTTGTGTTAGGAAAATTGAATTTGACTCAAAACTGTTTTAGGAACTTGCAGTCATCAGATATTTTAAGAGTGCTTTAAATGTAAACACATGTAAAAAGTGAATCTGTTAGTGACTGCCCCACCCCCCCCTTCCGTTTTCTAGCACTATAGTGTGACTGGCCATTCAAGGCTGTGTATGTTACTGTTTTACATTTTATTATTTATTTATTTACTTACTTACTGTTTTACATTCATTTTAAAATCACAAAAATAATTACTAGCTATTATGTTTTCTTTTTCTTTTTTTTTTAAAAAAATATATTTTTATTGATTTCAGAGAGATCTGGTGCCCTTGACCGGAATCGAACCTGGGACCTTTCAGTTCACAGGCTGACGCTCTATCCACTGAGCAAAACCAGCTAGAGCACATTTTCTTAACACATCTGTTGATTACACACAAAAAGGAGTACTTGAGGACTCTGCCTTTTAATAAAGATACAACATAAAAAAATAAAAATAAAGATACAACATCAAATCTGATGCTCCTTCATTACACCAACATTTTAATATATTTATTTTAACAAATACTGTCCTCAGGATATCCTGTGAACTTTTAAAAAATTTTAGGTTTCTTTTACTACATGCTCATTTTAGAAATCAAATCACCTTTAATTCCAGTAATCAAAGATAATTGCTTTGAGCATTATGGTATATACCTAGCATCATCATCATAATCAACTTTAAAAATGGATAAATACTGTTTTTTCTTTTTCTTTTTTTTAAAAATATATTTTTTATTGATTTTTTTATGGAGAGGAAGGGATAAGGATAGAGTTAGAAACGTGGATGAGAGAGAAACATCGATCAGCTGCCTCTTGCACACCCCCCACTGGGGATGTGCCCACAACCAAGGTACATGCCCTTGACCGGAATCGAACCTGGGACCCTTTAGTCCGCAGGCTGATGCTCTATCCACTGAGCCAAACTGGTCAGGGCTTTTCTTTTCTTTTTTTAAAAATATATTTTATTGATTTTTTACAGAGAGGAAGGGAGAGAGATAGAGTTAGAAACACCGATGAGAGAGAAATATTTATCAGCTGCCTCCTGCACATCTCCTACTGGGGATATGCCCGCAACCCAGGTACATGCCCTTGACCGGAATCGAACCTGGGACCTTTCAGTCCGCAGGCCGACGCTCTATCCACTGAGCCAAACCGGTTTCGGCTTCTTTTCTTTTTTAATTTGTTTTTGTTGATTTCAGAGAGAGGGAGGCAGAGGGAGAGGATAGAAACATCAATGGTGAGAGAGAATCATCAATCAGCAGACTCCTGCACGCCCCTCCCACTGGGGATTGAGCCCACAACCTGGGCATGTAATCCAACTGGGAATCGAACCGTGACCTTCTGGTTCATGGCTGAGCTATTTTTTGCCTTTTCTTGCTGGTAAACATTTTTATTTAAGTGTAACATACAAAAGAGTCAGATCAAGTAATTCCAGCACACCAGAAACCCTTTGAACGCATTCTTCTCATCACTCTCCCTTCCCAGCTGCAGAGGAGGCCGCTATCCCAATTCTAGCACTATGGATGAACTTCATATAAATGGAATTATATGCTAGGCATTCTTTTGTGTCTTTCTCCTTTTGCTTATTTGTGAAAGTCATCCATGTTTTTGCATGAAGAATAGTTTGTACACTTTTATATTATTATATATTATTGCATTTTAAGACTAACCCATTTTTTATTTATCCTTTATACTGTAATATATATTTGATTTATTTCCAACTTTTGGCTATTAAAGTAATGCTGCTATGTACATTCTTGTGCATGTCATTGCACAAGGTAAGCACTTTGTTGAGTGTAATAACTAGTGGATTTGCTCTATCCTAGATGTGAATCATTCAACTATTCTAGTTATAATTATACTGTTTCCCAAAGTATTTGCACCAATTTACACTCTCACTAGAGTATATGAGAGTTATGTTGCTCCACATCTGTGCCAACATTATATTGGATAGGGGTAGGGTGGAGTCAAGGTTATTGAGTTCAGCTTTTGTGGTATACAGTTCTCTTCATTTTAATAAGTAATACAGTCATGTACTAACCACCATAATCCAGATATTAAACAATTCCATCATTCCAAAAAGTTCCCTTGTGTCCCTTTGTAGTCAAACCCTAACAACTGGCCATCTGACACCTACCACTTAAGATCAGTGATCCATTCATGACAATTAGACATTCTACTAAAAAAATGCTAATCTGGAACCTATTTACCATTGTTTTAAGTTTTAAAAATTATAATGTATACAATGACCCAAAATATTCAGCTAGTTTTCTCAAAACACATTAAAGGCCTTTAAGTAACAAACTAATGTGTTCTACATAAAATGCTTAAAACATGGATTCTTGATCAAATAATTATTTTTAACAAATAGTTGTTTTGTAAATAGTAACATATTCTCTTCCATTCTAGCCATTTATTTTCTCACTCATTTTACTCCCTTTGCCAGAGTTCTCTTTAACATCTTTTCAAATTCTGCCTCTAGTGTAGAACACTTAACAAAATTGAGGGCTCATTGTGAAAGGTCTTATGGAAACACATTTGGTATGTGTGCCCAGTGGTAGAGAATGGCTCACGCTGGGCATGACACTATGATGCTCTCTTAGTACCAACAGTATCCAAGACATACATCTAGTCCTAGCCAGTTTGGCTGAGTGGATAGAGCGTCAGCCTGCGGACTGAAGGGTCCCAGGTTCGATTCCAGTCAAGGGCACATGCCCGGGTTGCAGGCTAGATCCCCAGGAGGTAGCCAATCAATGATTCTCTCTCATCATTGATGTGTCTCTCTCTCTTTCTCTCTCTCTCATCATTGATGTCTCTCTCTCTCTCTCTCCCTTCCTCTCTGAAATCAATAAAAAAATATATATATATATATATATTTATATATTTTTTAATATATTTTATTGATTTTTTACAGAGAGGAAAGGAGAGAGATAGAGAGTTAGAAACATCGACGAGAGAGAAACATCGATCAGCCGCCTCCTGCACATCTCCTACTGGGGATGTGCCCGCAACCCAGGTACATGCCCTTGACCGGAATCGAACCTGGGACCCTTCAGTCCGTAGGCCGACGCTCTATCCACTGAGCCAAACCGGCCTCGGCAATAAAAATATATTTTAAAAAAAAGTCATCTACTTTTTTTTTTCAATCCTCACCTGAGGATATTTTCTTTCATTGATTTCCATAGTGGAAGGGAGGAAGAGAGAAACATTACAAGCCCCAAGTAATCTGCATATTTTTAATGCTTGTGCACATTGTCTGATTGTCCTTCATAAATATTGCACCCATTTGCAATGCAGCCCTAGGTTCTGGAAATATTGTACCTGTCTTCTAGTACCCTCATTAAAGTATAATTTATAATATAGGATTAAAGCCACTTTTGACATCTATGTTTAGAACTTTAAAAATAATATGCTTTTTCTTTAATTAGCCAATGTAAAATTTATATTTATTTATATACTGTAAAAATGTCAAATATGAAATTTGTATTATTTATTATATACTTTGGTAAGTGACGTAAGAAAGTGAAGTAAGTAAATAAAGGAACAAATTAAGTTTGTAAGTTGGATCCCTCCAAGGAATATAAAATATGAAAAGATGTAACTCTTTCCCATCAAGGAGTTCCCAGGAAGACTGGTGCGAATCCTATATAATAAAGAGCTAATATGCTAATTAGACTGAACAGCAGAACGACCATCCGGACCACCTTCTGGATGACCGTCTGGACGACCTTCCTGACAAAGCCAGAGCTGCGAGGGCCAGCCGAGGCTGCGACGGGCTGTGAGGGCCGGCCGAGGCTGCGAGGGGCTGCGAGGGCTGGCCGAGGCTGTGAGGGGCTGTGAGGGGCTGTGAGGGCCGGCCGAGGCTGCGAGGGCCTGTGAGGGCCTGCGAGGGCCGGCCGAGGCTGTGAGGGGCTGTGAGGGCCGGGCCCCTTGCACGAATTCCATGCATCGGGCCTCTAGGGTAACATAAGTCCATTCAAAGCCACACAGTGGTAGGTTAGTGCTAGAGAGATGTAACCAAAGTGCTGTGAGAGGAGAGAAGAGTTACTTTCTGCTTTATATACATGATTTTTATTAGGATTTATTAGGATGAACGGATGTAATTTGGACCTTGAAGGATTTTCCAAGTAAGGAAGGAAGTAAGAAAGAAATGAAATAAAATTTTAAAAAGGGAGGAAGTGGAATGGACCTTTGGTTCACTTGTATACCTATAAAAAAAGTCCATAAACCAGTGGTCGGTTCTATTCATTGATAGATTTCTAAACGTTTTTTCCTTCAAGGGTGATCATGACATTTAGGTAACATTCTCCTTCCCCTCCAACTTATTGCAGTTTGTTTACTTATTTGTCTCTGTTTCATGTCTATTTCTCCCTAGACTATAAGTCCATAGATAGGACACCGTTGTCTTTGGGTTCGTCAGTGGCTAATTCAGTTTCTTGCGTTTTGCCCAGTTTGTAGCAGGCCCTGACTAAATTATGAATTGAATGTATATAAGAACACAGGCGGTCAGTATATATTCAGCGACAGTAATTTTCCTCTGTGGCTGGAATGTAGGTTAGTTGGGACCATTGAAAGGAATCAACTTCAAAGAAGTTAAGTGATCATTGGACAAATGATTTTTCCATGCAGATGATTTAACTGATAATGGAATCATTCTGTATTTTGATTGCCAGTGTCAATATCCTTGTTGTGATATTATACTATAGTTTTGTAACATGTTACCATTAGAGGAAACTGGATATAAGGTACATGGGATCTCTGTTATTTTTTATAAGAGCATTTTAATCTACAATTATCTTTAAAAGTTCTTAATTATGATGGGCAAAGAATTTTTTAAACTTCTTTGTTTAAAAAGTTTCTAACCAAGCAATAATGTTCTGAAACTTTATAACACTAATTGTTTCATTTAGGATATTGGTTTGAGAGACCAGATATCAGTGGCTTAAACCAGGTAGAAGGGTTACATTTTTCTTACATAAAATTCTAAAGCTGGGCCAGGGGTATGGGCAGGTTTGCTTCCTGAGGTCATCTAGGGGCCCGAGTTCCTCCTGTCTTGTTTTGTCATTCCCTTGGGTGGTGTCCCATCCACAAAGTTGAATCTATCTCCTACCACTTTACTGCGGTTCTAGCCCACGGGAGTGGTGAAGACATGAAGAGAAAACATCCTTTTTTTAAGGAAAAAACTGAAAACTTGCATATGCTACTCCCAGTCACATCCCATTGGTTAGAATTTGGTCACATGGCCTTATTTTGCTGTGAGAAAGATTGGGGATTGCAGTCTTGCCCAGCTTTAAATCCTAGGGTGTTTATTAATAAAAAGGAACAAAGGGAGAAGCCTGGTATTGGAACCAGGTAGCTGACTCTGCCACAGTGCTTGCCCTGGAATGCATGTTTAATACCTGTATCGGACAAACTGTCTTCCCTTACTATTTTACTACGCTTACATAGGAAAAGCGTCGGTTTAAAGAGTTAGGTGTATTTATTGGGTCATTATGGCAATTAAAGTCCCTTTGTAGTTGTTTGAATGCCCATCTTCCCTTTCTGCTGTTTTGCCCCTTAACTGTGTTGATTGAAATGTCTCTAGCAGAATTTTCATCCCTATTTGTAGTAGCTGACCTGCTTTTCCTTAGTTCTTTCATGGTGTCAGGTTTCTTACAATATTTTAGGTTCAAATATGAGAATATGACCCATTATAGTTATGGAGGACAGTGTATATAGTATCATTTAATTTTTTATAGTTTTGATTGTATAATTCGTGTTTTGTAATATAATTGTTAGATATAAGAAATTCATTCTAGTTTGGCAAGTAGCATGTTTAGTAATATAAAAAAAACAATAATTTCATTGTCTTAATAAAATGGTGTTTATTTTTAGTTCAATATTTTGTAGAACAAGGGTTCCTTTTTTCCTCAAGGATTATTATTTGTATTGATGTGTTAGTTGTCATATTTTATATCTTCCTCACATTTTTATTGTTAAGGTTAAATAATCTTGAGTTGGTACTTAAAAAAATTGAATCATCAACATCAGATTTTTTCTTTTAGTTAATTTCCATACTTTTTAGTTTTTAGTTAGGTGAATTTTATTTTAAGATTTTATTTGGAGGACCTGAGGAATACAATTTAAAAACTTTGGTTACCATCCTTAATTTGGTTTTTAGAACAGAAAAACATATACTGTAACTTTCCCTTATTTTTTCTGGTGGAGAGATTTTTTTTAATTTTTTTCCAACAGGAAAATGCAATTCCACTAAGATTCTTGGGTCACAGATCAGAGGCTTGGATCAGCAAAAAGAAATGAGCCTTTGGAAGAACTCTGGTCCAATATTATGGGCCAGTTTAAACTACAATGTAGGCAATGGCAGGCTGCCTCCTTTCTCCCTATAAGGAAAGGCAACATAGCAATAATATTTACCAGAGAAAGGAAGGAGGGCTATGTTTGTGGGTGGGCTGGGGGATAGCTTCTCAATAAAATGCTATTTTGTCTGGTATTATAAGCAGCTTCTCAGCCCTCTTGGACAAACTTGAAGGGGAAAAAAAGGAGAGTGAAGTTGTGCTAAAAGAGAATCAGAATCTTGTTTGTGAAATTTGTCCATTGGTAGTCAGTCAACTCTTACTTCTCCTAGTAATGAAGATACAGAGCTATGAAGAGGATTAAAAAACCCATTTTGTGATTATTTTTGTTACAGATTGAACTTTCTAATTGTGTTTTTCATACACAGTGGTGGATCTGGGGTAGACAGTTAGGGAGCTTACTCTGAGTGGAAGGAAGTGGCTGGAAGTGTTTTTAAATGTGAAGATACACAATAAATCCGTCTCAAAGCAGCACACCTACCAGGCACCTGTAGGTGCATTTACTTGCATAGATATGTATATTAACAATTAAAAACACACACAAATGGGGCATATTATATATATTTATATTTGGGGATTTGCCTTTTCAGTAAATGATATACTGATGAGGTTTCCCCATATTTTACATAATTATGTGCTGATTGAGTCTGTATTCAATTAATTTTATTTTACTTTTTTTTTTTTTAATCCTCAGGGGTGTTTTATTCCTTTTAGAGAGAGGAAGGGAGAGTGAGAGAGAGACATAAACGTGAGAGAGAAACACGATCGGTTGCCTCCTGTTTGCACCTGGACTGGGGATTGAACCCACTCCATATACGGGGCAATGCTCCAACCAACTGAGCCATAACCGGCCAGAGCTATTTTACACTTATTTTTAAGGAACTAAATGAAATTAGCATATTTTATTGCAAAATTTTAACTATACAAATAAAGCAAAAGTCCTTGAATTTCATGCCAGAGGTAATTTTTCTTATCAGTATGATGTACGCTTGGTTCTTCCTGTTTTTAAAACACACACACATATGATTTTAGTGAGTGATTTAAAAATTATTAACCTCAATTTTTCTGCAGCTTTCTTCTTTTTTTACTTAACAATATACCTTAGTGACATTTCCAGGTTAGTACATAGATATCTACCTCTTTATATTATATTCCATAGAGTGGATTAACCATAGCTCTTGGTGAACACCCACATTGTTTTCATTATGTGACAGTTATAAACAAGTTACAGTAACTATTCCTGTACTTGAATCAAGTGTTCTCTAGTATAAGAAACAAAATTGCTGGGTTGATGGGGATGTGCATTTTTTATTTTAATGAGAACTGCCAAACATCTTCCAAAAATTCTGTACAACTTTGACCTCTCACTATTGGTAGTTTTCTATACCTTTAACAACACGGGGTGTTTTAAAATTTTCTGTCCTCATGGATGATCTCATTGTCTTATTAATTAACTAATTTTCTCTTTTTATTGCTTTGGACTTTTATTACCTATTTTTATTTTGAATTCTTAGTTTTCTTATTAATTTGCAGGAAGTCTTTTAAAAAATAAATATTCTTTTCTGTTTATATGTTATAAATGTTTTCTCCTCTATTCTTGTTTATAATGTAATTCATTACAAAGTATTTAATTCTTTTTATCTTTTTGAATTTTGTAACTTGCATAAGAAAAAGGCTTTCTCAACTCAAGGTTTATATACATATTTCTATAGTTAAATATTGGGGAGTCCAGCCAGTGTTGCTCAGTAGTTGAGCTTCGACCCATGAACCAAGAGGTTGCTGGTTTGATTCCCAGTCAGGGCACATGCCCGGGTTGCAGGCTTGATCCCCTAGTAGGGGGCATGCAGGAAGCAGCTGGTAGATGTTTCTCTCTTATCATTGGCGCTTCTATCTCTCCATCCTTCTGCCTTCCTCTCTCTCTAAAAAAATCAGTAAAAACATTTCAAAATATATATTGGGGCAATGATTAAATTCTATTGTCCCAAAGATAGTTATAGATTTTTTTTAACTGATAATGGAATATTATCTGTATCATAAGGTTAATTCTCAAACATATGTAGTTCTGTTCTGTACTCATTTCCACTGAATTATTTGTCTACTCTCCTGTCAGTATCATACTTGTAAATGACTATAGCTTTATAAAAATTTTGCTATTTGACCAGGAGCATTCCTTACGAAGTTAGTCCTTCTCAAAAAATTTTTTCTTATGTATTTTCACACCCAACAGTATTTTATTTACACTGTATTACAAAATATTACATAAATTTCTCTTGATATTTTGATAGTGGTTATACTGAATTTTAGATTAACTTGAGGGCAGTTTTACATTATTGAGTCTTTTTGTCTGAAAATATGTTGTATCTTTATACTAATTCAGGTCTCATATGACCTTTAGTCGAGTTCTGTGGTTGTCTGCTTAAAGGTTTCCCACATTTCTTTTGTGTTTAATATTTTATTGGATTTGTTGCTGTTGTGATTTGACTTGATAATTATTGCTCATTTATAGAAAGACTTTTGATTTTTTTAAAATGTATTTTTATTGATTTTTTACAGAGAGGAAGGGAGAGAGATAGAGAGCCAGAAACATCGATGAGAGAGAAACATCGACCAGCTGCCTCCTGCACACTTCCCACTGGGGATGTGCCCGCAACCAAGGTACATGCCCTTGACCGGAATCGAACCTGGGACCTTTCAGTCCGCAGGCCGACGCTCTAGCCACTGAGCCAAGCCAGTCTTGGTGACTTTTGATTTTTTTGTAAGTTGATTTTTTTGGGGGTCATAGAATGGTACCAAAATCTATTCTAATAGTGTCAGTTGAGTCTCTTGATGCTCTAGAACATCTCTGTCCAGTAGAAATATAATGTGACCCATAGATGCAAACCACATATGTAATTCTAATTTTCCAGAAGTCATATTAAAAAACAGTGAAAAAAAACAGACAAAATTTACTTTAACAATACACTTTAATGCAATATATCCAACAAAGTATTATCATATCAACATGTAATCAATATTTAAAAATTAGTGATAGATTTTTACTTTTTTTTGTATTAAGTCTTTGGAACTCCATGTGTATTTTAATACTTAAAGCACAATGAGGTTTAGACTATATAGCCACATTTCAAGTTCCCAGAACAGCCCACGGTGGCTAGTGGCTACTGTATTGGATAGTGCACAGATTGCTTATAAAAAACTAAGTTTTTTCCTTTTTTTTTCTTGTCTTTGTTTTTCTTTCCTTAATATCTTTTGCTTAGTCTTCCAGTAGTACAGTATGGATGTTGGTGATATTAACGGAATTCTAATGTTTGACCATTATGAATTTCTTTTTAAAAAATTTTTTTTATTGATTAAGTTATTACATATGTGTCTTTATCCCCACATTAACCCCCATTCCCCCTACTCATGCTTTCACCCCCATATTGTCTGTGTCCATTGGTTAGGCCTATATGCTTGCATATAAGTCCTTTGGTTGATCTTTACCCCTTACCCCCACCCTCCGGTACCTTCCTTCTGAGGTTTGACAGTCTGATCAATGCTTCTCTGTCTCTGGATCTGTTTTGGTTCATCAGTTTATGTTGTTCATTATATTCCACAAATGAATGAAATCATGTGATATTTATCTTCCTCTGACTGGCTTATTTCACTTAGCATAATGCTTTCCAGTTCCATCCATGCTGTTTGTTGCAAATGGTAAGAGATTATTTTTTACCGCAGTGTAGTATTCCATTGTATAGATGTACCACAGTTTTTTAATCCACTCATCTACTGATGGGCACTTAGGCTGTTTCCAAATCTTAGCTATGGTGAATTGTGCTGCTACGAACATGGGGGTGCACATATCCTTTCTAATTGGTGTTTCTGTGAATTTCTGATTAGGTAGACAAACTAAGAAGTTTTTTTTTCCTTTTCTAGTTGTAAGAATTCTCTTTCATTAAATTAAGAATAGGTTTTAAGTTGAATTTTTAAAAAATTGGCATCTCTTGAGATGACCATCTTGTCTTCCATCTTTTTTAAATGAAGAGAAACAAATTTATAAGTTGTTTTCTTTAATGGTGAATGATTCTTGCATTTCAGAGACAAAACCTTCTTGACCGTGATGTATTTATTCTTTTTAACAAATTTTTCTACAAAATTTTATCTCCTTCTGTTTGATTTAGGCTATCTCGCTTAGGGTTTTATATGAATAGATGAGAATTATCTGTTCTTTGAGGGTTTGTTAGACTTATTTGTTAAAATAGCTGGATGTGGTTTGTTTTTAGGGTTAGCTCTTTGAGTTCATTTTTCACTTTTCTAAGATTATTTGCCAATTCAGGTTTTTGTCTTTTTGGTCAATTTTGATATTTTGTATTTTCCTAGATATTTTAATATTTTGCTTAGGTTTTCAAGTATATGTGCGTAAGGTTGTACATGAAATCCTATTAATAAAAGCCTATGTGGTCACCACGCCCTCAGGCCTGACGCCCTCACGCCGCAACGAGCTATCACCAGGAGGCTGCGTGTGCAGCGGGCGCGTGTGGGTGGGCAGGGGCTTGACGCTGCGTGCACAGCAAGGAGGTGGGTCCCACGGCTCCGCGCGGCAAGGCCCAGGGGTCCTGCGGCTCTGTGCGGCATAGCGGCGGGACCCCCGGCTCCAGCCTACCTCTTTGGGGCAATCCGCCGAGGAACCCTGGATGGGTGGACCGGGCCTACCTCTTTGGGGCAATCGATCGTGGGGCTCCCACACTGCGAGACGGCACAGGCCAGGCTGGGGGACACCCTCTCCCCGCGCCCCCCCCCCCCCCCGTTCACGAATTTCATGCACCGGGCCTCTAGTTTTCTTATAAATGTGAATATATTTGGATATATAAAGAAAAATATGGAGAGATATATTAGAAACTTAATGATGGTTATCTATGGGGAGTGGCAGTGGAATCGGGAATGATATAGTCTTTAAAAACCTTATATCCTTGGGCAATGTGGGAATTTTCAAATAATGGACTTATTTTACTTTCATAATTAAAAAAAGAGAGTGTTATTTCAAACTTTTAAAAATGAAAAAGTATGGAGTATTGCAAGGAATATAGTCATCTTACCTGTCTCAGCACATCTTACCTGGATGTTTTCTTCTCAAGCTGGACTCTGGACTGTCTTCACCCTGGGCGGCGTGGGAAGCAAAGCGGCCGCCACGCAGGCAATTTCTTCCCCTCTGGCCAACCAGAGCCTCCTGCTCCTGCTGGTGCTGGCCAACCTGACAGACGCTGCCGATGCCCCAAACCCCTACCGACAGGCCATCATATCCTTCAAGAACACACAAGGTTCGTGGGGGTTTCTCTGAGTATGCTTTCTAATGAGGAAAGAGGGTGCTGTGCACCCCGTATTGTTTATTGCCTTATAGTTGTGGAGATGACGGTCCAGTATATTTTCATACTGATTAATGATGAGAAAAGCTTGGATTTTCCTGCCTGTATTCTCAGAAAAGTCAGGTAAATCTTAGATGAGGGCTGTGCTTCCTTATATGCGTTTAAATTTGCATTTCTTTCTGAGATAACCCGGCCAGCAAGTGCTTAATTTGGATCCATCTATCCTACCTGTTAGGGATGAAAATAAACCTAACAAAACTCTAAATGATAGGTTGTTTGACAGTGTTCACTCAAAGTCTATCTAGAGTTTTATAGAACTAAAAATTAGAGCAGAACTGAGCAAACTTTTTCTTCAAAGGGGCAGATGGCTTTGCATGGCCATGTGGTCTCTGTCACCACCTCTTAACTCTACCATCACAGCACAAAGCAGGCACAGATAAGTGAGTGTGCATGACTGGTTCCAATAAAACTTTATTTCCAAACAACTGGTGGGCTGTTTGTGGGGTGTAGTTTGCCAAACCATGTGGTAGATAGAGCATAAGTAGAAAGTTATATGTTGAAACAGTATTCTCTTATCAAAAGGTTATACTCTAAAAGCAAGATTAATATGGTAGGCTAGATTATTGATATGTATCCCAACATTCACATCATTGAGATGGGTGAAAAGTGCAGTCATTAGATAGGAATTTTTAAGGTTTCTGATGCGCTTTGCCTTGCTCCTTCGCAGAACTTCTCTAACATGCTTCTTATAGACAGTGGATGAGTGTGCCAGTTAGTTGTGGCTTTGCTAATTCTGGTATTATTATTTACCGGGGAATAGGAAGTCTCTAATAATTTGATAGATTAGGAGTGAAAGCTCACGTATCTAATAGTATTTTCTATGGTCACTTTAGATCTGCGAGGCCTTTCACAGTTTGCTTAATGTCAGTAAGCCTCAGTGGCTTTGTCTGTAGAATGAAGATAATATGACTAATAGTATTTGTCTAAGTACCAAGCAAGGTAAGGTTTTTAAATGATTAGCTCAGATTTTACAACAAAGCAAGTGTCCATTTTGTGGTATCTCTACTATTGTTACTTGTGCTGCTCTGGCCAGATGTTACTATTTGGGCTTGCACTTTCCTGAGATGGTCATTGTTCAGAGACTGTGCAGTACGCTGATCCAGAACGTTGGCTTCAGAGTTAGACTGGCCTGGCTTCATAGCCCAGTCTTTATTTGTTACATACTAGTTTCTTTATTCATGAAGCAGAGGTTATAATCTCTATAGCTTAAGGTTTTTTATAAGAATTAAATGAGCATCTGTCATACTACTGACTCCCTGAATTATTGCTATTATTAAAGAAGCAGTGTTATGTCGTGAAAAAAATAGAAGCTAATTGATCTGTTTTTTACTCAGGGCTAATCTTGGAAAATGTACTTAATCCCTCTGGACTTCTATTTCATCCTTTGTAAAACTGGTACAAGCAATGACATGATTGTTGCCTGGATTAAATAAGGGATGGTGCACATAACCATTGGAAAGATGCTTAGATGCTACAGAGAAATAAATTGGTCCAGTGTTTTTTTATTCTTTGTGTGTGTGTGTGTGTGTGTGTGTGTGTGTGTGTGTGTGTGAGACTGTTTTAGTTCTACTCTCAGAAAATTTCAGTTATACAATACAGTGTTATCACCTCTGTATTGTTTTACATTTAGTTATTTTTTAAGTAGAATTTTAAATATAAATTGAAATTTGAATCTGAAAGATAGCAACATATAAAATTAATGGGAATTGAATTGTATACATGAGTGGGCTTTTATTATTTATAAAAGGCATAGTCTAGAAAATACTGATGAAATATTTAAAATTTTTTCTGTTTTCTGTATTCCAGATAACAGTCCTTTCCCCTCGTCAATTCCACATGCTTTCCAGATTAATTTTAACAGTTTGTACACGACTCTCTGTGAGCAGCAGACGTCTGATCAGGCAACTCTCCTATTGTATACATTGCTCCATCAGAATAGTAATATTAGAACGTACATGTTGGCTCGCACAGATATGGAAAATCTTGTAAGTATCATGCTAAACATTTCATGCTTTTTTTATTTTATAGTATTTTGAAGAATAATTTCTTTTCCCCAGAGGGGCAGTGTATTTGCTTGGTTGCTACAAGGTGATGATTGAGAAATCAACGGGGAGATGTCACCTGATAGGCAAAGGTATGAGCGTGGCAATGTGGGAGACAGAACACGTAGAGATGGCACCACAGAGCGGAGAAGGCAGCAGCACCACAGCTTCCCTGTCCGTTAGGTCTTTGCCAGCCGCCCACTGCTGGCAGCCAAAGGGATGTCCCCTCTGCACTGGTTTTGACAGGTTGACAGCAGGATTCACGAGGCATTTGGTAGCCTTTTTTTTCTTTTCTTTTTTTTTTTTTTAATATATTTTATTGATTTTTTACAGAGAGGAAGGGAGAAAGATAGAGAGTTAGAAACATCGATGAGAGAGAAACGTCGATCAGCTGCCTCCTGCACATCTCCTACTGGGGATATGCCCGCAACCCAGGTACATGCCCTTGACCGGAATCGAACCTGGGACCTTTCAGTCCGCAGGCCGACGCTCTATCCACTGAGCCAAACCGGTTTCGGCTTTTTTTTCTTTTTTCTTTTAGTGTTAAAGATAAAATACTGAGTGGTGTGGAATATTAAAATTCATTTGAAGAGCATATACTATGTCAAAGTGACAGTGAGGACAAAAAACATAATGAAAGAACCTATCTCCATACCTATATGTGAAAAACATTGGCTTAAATAGCAAAATCGGGTGTAACAGTGTACTACCTATATGAGTGAAAACTTATAACAAGAGGTCTGTTTACTGATGGGTAGGTTATGAGCACAGATAATTCTGAGTAAGATGTATCCTAAGGGAAATGATAACAATAAGCAGAAAGCCTGTGACATCACCTGTTCTGGAAAGTTCTGTGGTATAGAGGTTGGTATGATGCAGGGATGACCTGGCCGGTGTGGCTCAGTTGGGTGGAGTGTCATCCTGTACACCAAAAGGTGGCGGGTTCGATTCCCAGTCAGGGCACATACCCAGGTTATGGGAATGAGCCCCAGTTGGTGCACGTGTGGGAGGCAACCAACTGTTTCTCTCCGTCTCTCTCTCCCTGCCTTTCTCTAAGATCTTTTTTTTTTAAAAAATGATGCAGGAGCAGTTGTCTGTATATGATATACACCAATGAAAAGTTAAAAGGTTTTGTTTTTACTTGGGAGGGTGGAGTAGGGTTTCTCCATTTGTTTGTTGTTTTTACATTTCTTGCATAGATTACTTTGATAATGTCTCATCTGATGTCTCTATCTGTCCTTTTCCCTTTCTTCAATAGTAAATACTTGTTGAAGCTACGATGAGAAGATATGTTATGGGTAGAAAATTTATTGTGCTGATCTGATGTTTGTCAGGTAGCAATTCTTTTATTTTACAATTTTTGTTATTAGGAAGGTTTGACACGACAGTGTTCCTGAGAATACTTCATTGTGTGTAAGTTCCTAGTAGGCTGGGGGCAGACCTGCCTCTGTTCAGGTCCGTGCTGACTGGGAGCCTACGTGGTCAGCAGAAGCAACTCGGTGGTGATTTCTTCTGCTGGCGTCTTAGCTATTCATGTGGAAAGTACTTTCAGTCAGAGACGGGTTTGTGTGTCTTTTTCTCTAAAGAAAAATGTAACTATGAAGTTAAGCAGAGGGTAGATAATAAAAGTATAAAAGTTTAAGACATTGGTCTCATAATAATGTAATAGAAGTAGTAAAGTAAAATTTCTATTCCCTAGGTTTTACCAATTCTTGAGATTCTGTATCATGTTGAAGAAAGAAACTCACACCACGTGTATATGGCGCTTATAATATTGTTGATCCTTACAGAAGATGATGGCTTCAATAGGTCCATTCACGAAGTGGTAAGTCCCCATCACTTTGATCAGAATTAGAGTTTCAGACGTTTTACTGAGGCTTAGCATTTCTTCCTTCTTTTCCTTCTGGTAGCTGTTTCTGAGAGAACCTGACTTAGAAATCATCTGTGAACCATTTATCAAATGGTATTTGTTTTTTCCTGAATGACTAGGAGACTAGTAGACTATTAAAAAAGCTCCCAAGATGGTTTCTTTAGTAATTGAGGCAAATGTTTTTGTTGCCACTGGGTTCATTTTTCTTCTTCATTTCATGTCCACTTTTCAGTAGAGACAGAAATTGTCCAACAGGTTTGCTCTCTGTATACAGAATGAGTGAAAGAATATGGAATAAAGGGAAGAAGACTGAGAAATCAGTTGTTTTATTTTTTAAAAGACAGTGTAATATGCCCAGCTGGCATGGCTCAGTGCTTGAGCGTGAACACATGAACCAGGAGCTCATGGTTCGGTTCTCTGTCAGGGCATATGCCAGGGTTTTGGGCTTGATCCCCAGTCAGGGGCATGCAGGAGGCAGCCGATCAATAATTCTCTCTCATCATTGATGTTTCTATCTCTCTATCCCTTTCCCTTCCTCCCTAAAATCAATTATATATAAAATTCATGATAAACTTAAACAGAAAAAAAGACAGTGTAATATAATTTTAATCTTTAAATGTTAGTCTTGCTGATGAATTACATTCCCAAATTAACTTTATCTCCCTTTTTGGTATTTTCTTTATAACATTGAAAATGTTTGTGTCCATGTAAGATATAGACAGAGTGTTAAAACATATAGAAAGAAGTAGTAGGTTTTTTTAAATTTTATTTTTTAATTATAGTTGACACAATATTATGTTAGTTTCAGATTTACAGCAGTGATTAGACACTTAAATACCTTATGAAGTGATCTCCATGAGAAGTCTAGAACCCCCTGCACCATACATAGTTATTACAATACTAGAGGCCCAGTGCATGGATTCATGCACATTGAAAGTAAATTAATTAGAAGGTGGCCGGCAGGGGTCCTTCGGCCTAGCCTGTGGGGATCGAGCCGAAACCGGCAGTCTGACATCCCCCGAGGGGTCCTGGAGTGCGAGAGGGCACCCTGCAAAGTTTCTGTCGCTCTGCAGCTCCTGTGTTGAGCGTCTGCCCCCTAGTGGTCAGTGCGTGTCATAGGGCCGGTCGGCTGGTTGCTTAGGCTTTCATATATATAGATTACTGACTATATTCTCTATGCTGTACTTCACATCCTGTGACTGTTTTTGTAACTGGCAGTTTATATGGAAGTACTAGGTTTTCGTGAAAAATAGCGCATCCCGTGTCTACCCATTTTCTCTCTCTCTCTGATACCCATGTTACAAATCTACAGTGAAACTGTGCCAACTTAAATTAGAAAACAGCTCTTGCTTACTGAGGCCTGGAGGTGAGCTGCCTGCTCTGAGTAGACAGAACAGAACACAGGGACATCTGTTCTGGAAGATCGTGGCTGTTTGCATTCCTGGCCTTCCCCTGAACACAGCATGGAGCTTTCTGCGGTTGGGAGAGCTCTCCTTCTTGAGAGACTCCTTGGTTTTCTTACGTTCGCTTTCAGACTGCTGAGCTCTGACTGTTTTTCTCTCAGTCCTGTCCTATGTGCCATACCTCCTGTTTGTCTATTAATGATAACCTCCTGTCTTCCAGACCTGGTTTTTTTCTTTCTTTTATATTTAAGAAGCAAGGGGGAAGGAGACGTAAACACATCAGCACAGTTTGGCTCTCTTGAACTCAAAGTCTCACAATGCACTTTTACTAGCATATTCTGTTTAACTCAGAGCATAGCCACGGCTTATCCGAAATTATATAGACATGGACAGCCCTTTTTTCCCAAGTCCATCATGTTAACTTAAACTTTTCTTCCGCATTACAGATACTAAAAAATATTACTTGGTATTCAGAACGGGTTTTAACAGAAATTTCACTGGGGAGTCTCCTAATACTGGTCGTAATAAGAACCATTCAGTACAACATGACAAGGACAAGAGTAAGTATTCCAAAGCTGCTCTATTATCTATATGCATATGGTGCGATTAAGACTATAGTTGAAAGCACTCTCAATATTGAGAGTGCCAGTGTTCTCATGAAGTACAGTAGAAAAATACAGATCAGCTTATAGTCACTGTATTACATGATCTCAAGGTACTATATACAGTATCTGTTTCTTAATATTAATAGACTGCATGTTTAGAGACATTTTACATGAAATCAAAAACAAGCAGTGGAACACATTTAAATAAAAGATGCTGTGCATCTTTGCTGAACTGATAAAACTGATTTGCCTTTTAAAAACAACAGCAAACTAAGAAGATACGAGTAGAAGAAAAATGAATTCAGTTGGGGGGAAAATAGAAGAAAGAACACTTTTAAAGAGTAAAGAGAAAATTTCAACTGGATTGTATTTGCAGTACCTGGGGGCAAATTTCAGTCCCGGTCAATAGAGAAGCCATATACAGAATTCATAACTCAGAGACCTGGTCAAGTTTACTGACCTGTTTTCAATTATTTCCTCTGTGGGCTAACATAGATACATGTTCAGAATCTTCTATCTGAAACGTTAGGAGCCAGATGTGTGTTAGAATGGAGAATGTTTTGATTTTAGAAAGATAATTATAGAGCAGATGCTTACTATATGTAGCCATTAGGTTCTGGAGCAGCACACTGTAATTATACATTAATATTTCTGCAGCAGAATACTTCAGTATTCACCAGGGCAGGGTAATGAGGACCACAAATAGCCTATACTCTTTGCCAGATGTTGCTTCCAAATGCGTGGTGAAAACACTTTGAACTTTCAGTGCTTTATCGGATTTTGGAATTAGGGAAAAGGGATTGTGGACCTGAGCTTTCAACAATCAATGAAAATCGAGTTTACATTTGCTTCTAATTAGCCTTGCTTACAACGCAGAGAAGACTTGATGAATGTTTTCAACTTGCTGTTTTCTGACAGGACAAGTACCTTCACACAAATTGTTTGGCAGCTTTAGCAAATATGTCAGCCCAGTTCCGTTCTCTCCATCAGTATGCTGCCCAGAGGATCATCAGGTAAATATGAGCTTTAAAAGAAATCCTGATTTTTGTTTTCTGGCTGTCCTATGGAAAAGGATAGGATGATGTTTCCTTTTTAAATGTTACCTGTAAGAGTATCAAATCATCACACTTCATTTTTATCACCTGTTTGATTGAAAATACCTTGTTCTTCTCTGTTACTAACCTAACTTTTCAATCAAAATTAATTGTATTTACTTTCAACCATTTTATAAATCTGGTTTTAAGCTTTGTATATTAGCTTTTTAAAATATATATATATATTTTTATTGATTTCAGAGAGGAAGGGAAAGGGAGAGAGAGATAGAAACATCAATGATGAGAGAGAATCATTGATCGGCTGCCTCCTTCACACCCCCTACTAGGGAAGGAGCCTGCAACCCGGGCATGTGCACTTGACCGGAATCGAACCCGGGACCCTTCAGTCCACAGGCTGATGCTCTATCCACTGAGCCAAACCGGCTAAGGCTATACTAGCTTTTTAAGAGACGCAGGCATATTTCTTAGTAATGCAGACTGCATTTTAATTAACATCTTTGTTGAGCTTTTTGTAGAGCATCACACTTCCCTTCTGAGGAGTCACCTGTGTGTGTCTTGTAGAATTCTTTTTATAGCGTATTGGTATACCATATAGTTTTTATACCATATAGTTACTTTTGATAGCATATTATTTTCCTATTGCTGCCACAAAGTAGTGACTTAAAACAACACAAATTTGTTATATCATTCTGTATTAGAAGTTCAGCAAGGTTTCACTGGGCTAAACCAAGGTGTCAGTAGGGCTGCAGCCCTTTCTGGTTGCTCTAGAGGAGAATGTTCCCTCGCCTTTTCCAGGTGCTAGAAGTTGCCCACATTCCTTGGCTCATGACCCCTTCCGCCATCTGCAAGGCCCCAACAGTAGGTTGTTGAGTCCTCCTCACATCCCCTCACATCTCCTCTTCCACTTTGAGGATTCTTGTTATTGCCTGGGCCCTACCCAGATAACCCAGGATAATCTACCATCTCACGGTCCTTAACTGAATCATCACTGCAAGCCCCTTTGCCATGTAAAGTAACATACTCACAGGTGCAGGGGCTAGAATGTGAACGTTTGGCCTGTTCAGTATGAAAATGCCAGATGAGCTGGTTTAGAACTTAAATTCTTATAAAATATATGAAGCAAGATTAAATAAAAATTTTCTAGATCTAAGAGTTGGAAAAAATGCAAATAAAGCACTGTGCCCAGTTTTCTATGTGTGACGACTAAAGTGGAAAACCCATCATTTTGGAGAAATAAAAGCCCTAATTTAGATTTGTGATTTGGGAATATTTTGATCACGTTTAGCATCAGTAAGGAGTAGAGCTTTAACTCTATTTTAATGGAGTTGTATTTCGTTATAAAATTGCCTGCCCTCAGGTAGCTAGTACTTGAGTAGTGGAGATATGACAAGCACCAACATATATTATATACAACAGACTGTCATAAACATTCGAATGAAAGAAAAGTTCCTGTGGTGAGTGTTCAGGGAGTAGTGAGATCACATCTCATTAAGAAATTAGGCAAAGTAAACAGAGAGAGATGGCCTGAGAGAAGAAAGCATCAACCACAGCAAACCAAACCAAAACAAGAGGGGTGTGGGGGAAAGCATGGTTCATATTTAGAAAATAACCTGCCCCATTCAGCCTGTACAGGGATTATAGGAGAGAAACCTCAAAGAACCAGCTGAGGCCTTCACCGTCAGATCACAGCCTAGGATAATGAAAGCAATAGAGAGGGAAGAAGGCAACAGAATAAAAAATGTGAATGAATGAATCGTAAATGATTTAAAAGAAATAATTTAATGTAACCTTCTAGAGTCATCATTTGCAGCAGAGATGATGTTAGCATGCCCTGTCTGGCACAGAGGGGCGTGCAGTTCTGTGCCGTGCCCTGTGCTACCAGCACTGGTCCAGGGGCCGCAGCTGTGCAGAATGAGGACCAGAGCGTCCGCATCACCCAGGACGGTGATTTCCTGTTAGAAAGGCAGTGTCCACCAGCTTCACACCCTGAATCAGATCTTCATTCTAACAGAATCCCCACATGATTTGTATATTGAAGTTTGGAAAGCATTTTGAATTTGGGCTTGGAAATCAAGATTTATTTCTTAGAAAACACTTGTCTCGAATTGGAAATGGGGCCCAGCTTTTTTGCATCGTGAGGAAACTCATTCTGTACTAAATGTTTGTGCTTAGGGTACAGAACTGTAAAGTATGATACGGAACGGATGCATAACAAACACTGTTTAGATGCACAGATTTATCATAGCAGTGCAAACCAATTCACCAGATGCTCTAGTGACTCCTTCAAGTGAGAAGGCATCAGTTTTCATAGACATTTTCTAAATCCTCTTTCAGGAAGCGACTGTACAGTTTTGTATCTGCCAGTTGCAACACTTAGAAGAGCCAATATTTCATGTGATCTTTACCAAAATGCAAAACAGTAACATGCTTCATTGCTGAGAAAATAGGATGTGAATAAAGCTTTTAAAAACCTTTTTAGCTGGATATAAATGTAAGGAATGATTTCATATGGTGTCTAAGCTACTGTTTTATATTTAATGACAACATGTCTTCTACAAATTTGGTATTCTAGAAAAATCACAAACATGATTTAGGTTTTGCTCATCTATGAAGATTCAGAATATGCTATAAGCATGGATATTTGATATCATTATTTGGGACGAGGCTTATTAATTCAAGTAAAAACATTTATGAAAAGTAGACTGTATGTAAGGGATTGCCGTGGGTTACAAGGATATCATTACTCGCTGCCCTTAAGACTTCTCCTCTTGTGCTGTCCCCCACTGGCTCCTTCCTCTAGCTCCTCCCTCACATTTGGCTTAACAGAGACTTTCCCTAATCTTTCATCCTAAATTGTTGTTTTCTCTCTGCTCATTTTTCCTGGGAGTTCACATATATGCCTATAGCTTCACCTCTATGCACTTGTATAAAATAATCCTGATCTTTCTCTTTGTCTCCGGAGGCAGGCAGTAGAGTATAGTGGTTCAGAGCACAGACTGAGTTTGGATGCCACTTCCAAAACCTGCTAGCTGTGGAATCTTAGAGAAGTTCCTTGCCTTCTCCAGGCAGCAGTTTCCCCATCTGTAAGGTTGGTGACAGCGGTTACTATCTTATCTCAGTGGATATGGTGAGGATTAAGTGAGTTAATACTTGTAAAGGGCCTGACACATAGCGCGCACTGTAACTGTTGGCTAGCTGAACCCTAACTCTACTAACCTCATTGCCTGGATATCCAACACTTAACTCAGACTTTTATTCTGTTTAAAACTCTACTTATTTTTTAAACACGTTCTTCCTTTTAAATTTCCTATCCTAAGTAATGACCCTCACTGCAGCCACCTAAATTGCCAAACCAGAAACCAAGTAATTTCCTACCATTTCTCCCTTCCCCTCAAACGCTATGTCCAATTGTGCCCTGGAATCCTGTCTAACTCTACCATTGTAATTTGCTTTAATACTCTCTTTTCTGTCTCCACTCTTGCTGTCTTGGTTCACGTGTTCATGATGGTCACCAAACAGTGTCATTTGTCTGCTAGTCCTTCTGCCTCCCTACTTGTCCCTCCACAGTCGACCTCCGTACTGCTGCATTCTTTTGAAAAGCATGTCTCATCTTACTGCTCCCTGTCCTTAAAATCATTAAATGCCTTCCCGTTGCTGACAGGTTTAAATTCAACCTCCTGAGAGCAGAAGCTCTCCACTGTGGGTGATTTTGTCCCCAGGGGGCATTGGCAGTGTCTGGAGTACTTTTTTATGTATTGTTTCTGTTGTTATTGCTACAACAGGGGAGGAGGTTGCTACTGACATCTAGTGGGTAGAGGCCAGGGATGTTGCTAAACATCTTAGAATACACAGGACACAAATAGCTATCTAGGCCAAAATGTCACTAGTGCTGAGGCTGAGGAACCTTGCCTTAGGCTTAGAGTGACATGATCTGGGCCCTTCCCATTGCTCTTCATCTACAATTACTACTTCTCACTGCTCTGTCCTTCCTGAGTGGGTACAGTTCCCTGCTCTGCACAGCTGCACTCCTGCGTCTGGACAAATGTGGTCTGGAATTAGAAAAAAGCTGAGCCAGTTCCTGGTATCACCTCTTCTTTCTGTAGGGTTTTCCCCACCAGTTTCCTCCTCTCTATTCTGTTTTATCTTGAACCTGCAATGGTCAGGTCCCCCACTCTGTCCCACCCCAACCCACCCCCAGCTCCTAGACCTTCTAACTTTAGACCCAGCTGCTGCTAGCACAGTCACTTCATACTTTCCTCTTCATATTAGAAAGAGAAAGAACCCAGGGGCCCTGTTCATCTCTTTGTAACAAGCAGCCCTCAGTCTCTCATTCCGGCCCAGGGCTAGTTCCTGGGTCAGGAGCAGGGGAGCAGGCCAGGAAAGGAGAAAGTCACATGTTAGAAAATGTAGCTGTGGCGACCTGCTTCTGTCAGCGGCTGGTGTCAGGGAGAGAGAACTTCAGAATTTTGACTGTGGCACACTGGCCTAGCCTGAAGGTTCAAGTCTTGTTGTTTAAGCAATGTAGTAATTCCTGGAGATAAAAGACTTGTCTTATATAATTCTTTGCATTGCTTTATAGACGATTAGCTCTTAGACACCCAATAGACATTTTTGTTTTGTTAATCCTCACCCTAGGATATTTTATCCATTGATTTTTAGAGAGAGTGGAAGGGAAAAGGAGAGACACAGAGAGAGACACACCGGATGTGTGAGGGAGACATCTATTGGTTGCCTCCCGAGATTGAGCCTGCAACCAAGAAAGGTGCCCTTGACTGGCATCGAACCCAAGACCCTTCAGTCTGAGGGCTGATGCACTAACTACTGAGAAAAACCATTTAGGGTCACAATAGACCGCTAATAAATGCGTAGTGACTTATTCTTAGAAGATGGGCTGGCATCTGGGATTTTAAGCTTAGTTCTGAGACTTCACGTAAGCTGATTCGACTCTAGCCACCTTCTGCAGATACCTGATGCTTTTTTAAGCTAGAGAATTTAATGTCAATGTAAGATGTTATTGAAAGCTTCCTGGTTTTTCAAACCTCAAGAATAAAATAATATAAAACATAGATTTTGAATGAAATTTTTTATAAGCATAGTATGGTTTTTTGTAAAATCCAATTATGTAATTTAAGAATTTAAAAATTATTCATTCCATTACTTATGCGTTCACCTGTTCTCGCATGAACAGCCACCAGTGGTGAAGACATGCTTTTAGATTTTAACCAGGTTCCATGCTGTGCACCTGCCCTGTCTCGCCCCAGGCTGGCGGTTCCTGTGCGCTGCCCTGTTCTGTTCTGCACGGGAATGACACACGCTGTTCACCCAGCATTTTCCTGAGGACTACAGAACACAGGTGTTTGTTCATCTCTGGGTGGCAGTGCCTCTGTTTTGGACAAATATTGATCTTTTAGAATGGCCCATGGAATCAAAGAGACAATTTGTTTTGTTGTTGTTTTTAAATATATTTTTTATTGATTTCAGAGAGGAAAGGAGAGAGAAAGAGAAACCTCAATGATGAGAGGGAATCATTGATCAACTGCCTCCTGCACGCCCCGCCACTGGGGATCAAGCCTGCAACCTGGGCAGGTGCCCTGACTGGGAATTGAACCGTGACCTCCTGGTTCACGGGTCAATGCTCAACCACGGAGCAAGGGTTTTGCAGTGTCAAAACTTCTTTTAAACTGGCTTTGCAATTAGGTACTTCCATTAGATGTATACGATTTACTTTTTACAAGATAGCATTAACTTGTTCTTACTGGATGCACAGGCAGAAGGAAGTTCCAGTTTCCCTTTGGTCGTGGCTGGTCCTTGTTTGATCTTGGCATAGCAGGAGCCAAGAAAGGAAGGAGGGATGTTTTGCCTTAAAAATCTGGCTTCCTTCACTTCCTACAGTCAGTGGTACTTTGAAGGTAGCTGCATTTTTCAGAAAAACCTGACATGACTTGCTTTTTAGTTTAACTTTTTCTTAAGAAATTGTATTAAGGTCATATCTAAGACTCCCAGTTGAATGTTGAAGTTTCCAATGGAAAATGTCTAACTATCGAGATAGACAGGAATGATTAAGCCTCCATTCCTTCTCAATAGCTTGAGACTTTACCCTACTCTCAGGCTTTCACATTAGACGGCCACAGTTTTCTGGGTCAGAGACGAAGGACAGTTATTACTCACAGCAGCAGTAGGAGCCAGAGTGTCATCATTTTCTCCTGCGGTTTCTCGTGCCCACGGGGCAGTGTGATAAGGGCGAGTTGGCACCTGCATATGCAGTGGGTTGCATTACAGGAGAGAAACCCTGAGCTTAGAGAACCCCACTCACTTATAATAACTTGAAGCAAATCTGCCCAACCTTTGTTTTGCATTGAAACATCTTAACTGTATTTGAGAGCGAACTGCCCTCTGCTCTAGAGGGAGACACTGTCTCTGCTTTCTACGTCTGTTTACCAGTGTTCATGAACAGAGAGTTTAGATCATAACGCTTGTGAGTGCCTCTGCTCCCAGGACATGCAGAAACACGGAAGACCCGTGGGGAATTGTCTCTGCCTAGTGCGTTTCTGTTGCCAGTTAGAAAACCTGTCCCTCTGTCATTTGGGTAGCAAGGTGATACTGCTCTCTGCCTTCTTTCCCACTTGCTAATGCGTTGGATTTAGGTATCGTAGAGGCTTCACGGGTCTGTCCACATGGCATAACGAATCTCCTGCTCAGGTGTCAGTGTCATTGATGCAGCCCCTAAAGTGTGTTCCTGAGTGGCTTTGACGTAACCAGAATATTTTCGTTTTAAACACAAATCATTAAATGATAGGTTTGGAAGGACCTTTAAGGAACATCAAAGGCAAGTGTGCACATTGTACATGTGGAAATACTGAAACCTAGACTTGTCATGGGACCAGTCAAGTGCGCTCTGTCTCCCAGCTCCTGTGTGCAGTTCTTTCCAGAACAAAAGAGAGAAGAGGCGTGGGCTCCCCACCCCGCCAGTTTTACAGAATTGTGATACCTGATATGTTATCCAATGCTAAGGCCAGAGAAGAGAATGAAGTGACTTGAGTAAAGGTGTTACCTTCCTGATGCATTGTGCTTGCTCTATGTCTCTGTACAAGGCACCTTTCCCAAGACAAACAAAGGTGTGGTCACAGGAGAACTGGGAGTAAACAGAAAGGTAAAGAGATTTGAAATGATTCACTTGTCCAATGTAAATATACATGGAATCAGATGTACCAGGGACAGGGACAAACAAGGGAAGAGAGAACACTCCCTGAGGAGAGAGAAAAGGTAGTGGGGAAAGGTAGCTGCTGAAAAGGTAGGTAAATAAATACTCCATATCAAAAATGTTAATGAGTATTCCGAGCATGTAGCGTGTTTATTCATTTAATATGCCTCAGTGCCTTCTTTTATAAAATAGGAGTATCCTCTTAAATCTTCTCCTTATGGCAGACCTGACGTTGATAAATGGTGAAAAAGATAAACAGATGCCAGCCACTTTAAACTCAGATTCTCAGTTACAAGCGAGTGGAGTGTCCACTGAGTAGAGTTTTCAGTCTTCTTGGATCACACCAATGCAAGGTTCTCTATGTGCGCTCCTCAGACCACAGAGGTTCCATGGGGTTTAGGCTACTTTTATAATAAGACATATGTCATTTTCATGTGCTGACATTTGCAACAGTGTTGTAAAAGCAAAGTTGGGGTAAAACTGCTGGTACCTTAGCATAAATCAAGGCCATGGCGCCAAACTGTATTTTCTGCAACCATACACTTGCAGTGAAAAAAGCCACTTTGATTTAAGAATGTTCTTGATGAAATGGGACTACATCAAAATAAAAAGCTTCTGCACAGCAAAAGAAACCATCAACAAAACAACGAGAAAACCCACTGCGTGGGAAAACATATTTGCCAATGTCATATCTGATAAGGGCCTAATCTCCAAAATTTATAGGGAACTCATACAACTTAACAAAAGGAAGATAAACAATCCAATCAAAAAATGGGCAAAGGACCTAAATAGACACCTTTCAAAAGAGGACATTCAGAAAGCCAACAGACATATGAAAACATGCTCAAAGTCACTAAACATCCGAGAGATGCAAATCAAAACAACAATGAGGTACCATCTCACACCTGTCAGATTGGCTATCATCAACAAATTGTTCAACAAACGACAAGTGCTGGAGAGGATGTGGAGAAGAAGGAACACTTGTGCACTGCTGGTGGGAATGCAGACTGGTGCAGCCACTATGGAAGACAGTATGGCGTTTTCTCAAAAAACTAAAAATGGAACTCCCATTTGACCCTGTGATCCCACTTCTAGGAATATATCCCAAGAAACCAGAAACAACAATCAGAAAGGATATATGCACCCATATGTTCATAGCAGCACAATTCACCATAGCTAGAATCTGGAAACAGCCTAAATGCCCATCAGTAGATGAATGGATTAGAAAACTGTGGTACATCTACACGATGGAATACTATGCTGCTGTAAAAAAGAAGGAACTCTTACCATTTGCAACGTCATGGATGGAACTGGAGAGCATTATGCTAAGTGAAATAAGCCAGTCAATGAAGGAAAAATACCACATGATCTCACTCATTCATGGATAATAGAGACCATTATAAACTTTTGAACAATAATAGATACAGAGGCAGAGCAGCCTCAAACAGATTGTCAAACTGTAGCGGGAAGGCCGGGGAGGGGTGGGGGGCAGGATGGAGGGGTGTAAGAGATCAACCAAAGGATTTGTATGCATGCATATAAGCATAACCAATGGACATAAGACACTGGGGAATAGGGGAGGCCAGGGGATTGTCAAGGGCGGGGGAAAAAAAGGGACACATATGTAATACCCTTTGTAAGACTGTAAGCAATAAAATAAAATTTAAAAAAAAAAAGAGAGAAGTCTAGAAACATCTTAAGTTTTTAATTCCCTATGCAAAAAAAAAAAAAGAATGTTCTTGATGAAATAGTGAAAATGATTAGTTATAATAAATCTTAACCTTTAATATTTTGTGTGATAAAACTGGAAGTTCATAGAAAGCACTTCTACTACATCTTAAACTACAGTGTTCGTCTTGAGAAAAAGCACATGTGCAGTTGAGCTGTGGGCTGGACTAGCCCCTTTTTTGGAATACCATTTTATGTAAAGAAAGAGTGGCATGACAGTCTGTGGTTATCTAGACTTGGCAGACATTTTCTTGAAAATAACGTGAACGTATCACTTCAAAGAAAACAACAACTAGTGTTAGTTGCCAGTGGTAAAATTGGAACTTATAAGCAAATTAGAATTTTAAAAAATGTGTATTGGCACCATGAGTTTGATGTCTTCCCAATAATTGAAGACTTCTGCGATGAGATTGATAAAGACATTACTAAGTGTGGGATATTTTGGATCATGTATGGTGACCAATGCAAGTATGTCAACATTTGGAAGATCTTTATAACTCTTAATTCAGCAAACCAATATTTTTCGAATTGCCGGGAGCCGGTCCATCCTTGCTGTTTCAAGGGACCTGGCATATATGGCATACGGCTCTTAATATGTTTGCTCACCTTCTTGGCTCTGTGTTTTAACCAAGGTCACCTCTCCGAGAAAGGTTGAATCGCCAGGTAGGGATTTTCCCCTGAAGTTAGGGAGGGAATAAAACCCCTCAACTAAGTGCCAGGCGGGTAATTAATCCCTTTAACTACGAACAATCATGCTTAAACTACATAATCTTTTCTCCCTGGAATGGAGATAAGAAACGCCCTAACCTTTGTAATAGAGATTGATAGGATTGAATCAACTGGTATAAATACAGTTGTAACAAGACAGAAACACTCAGAACTCAGAACACAGAACTCAGAACACAGGGCTTGGAAGACAGGACCAAGAGAGACAGAGCCTAGGCACAGAACCTACACAGAACATTCTCTAGAGACAGAAGAACTTCGCTGGAGAGAGCATGCCGGAGGATCCTGGACAGGGACTTGCCTCGGAGCCTAGAGACAGAGCCTAGCGGGAGAACATGGCAAGGGATCCTGGACTGAACCTGACTACAGAGATTGGCAGGAGAACCTGACTGGAACCTGGACACTGAACCTGACTGGAGAGCCTGGACAGAACCTGGCTGGAGAACCTAGCGAGGGAACATGGCTACAGAACCTCGCTGGAGATCCGAAGCAGAACCTCTCTGGAGATCTGGGCTAGAGATCCTGGCTAGGTTGCTGATCAACTGAACGCTGTCTCCATGTCATTCCTTCTTCGCCGACTCCGTCCACACCTTTGGGGACCCCTGGACCCGCTGGGGTTGGACCCCGGCATATGGCGCCCGAACAGGGACCCCTAGGTAAGCGCCCCACACTCGGGACGGATCGGACTCCACCGTAGGAAGAGGGTGGATAGTCTTCACCGACTCCGTCCACACCTTTGGGAACCCCTGGAACAGGATTCCCTTAGGTAAGCCGCCCCATTGAGAACCTCCACACTCGGGACGGATCAGACTCCACCGAAGGAAGAGGGTGGATAGTCTTCGACTCCGTCCACACCTTTGGGAATGCCTGGAACAGGATTCCCCTAGGTAAGCCCCCCCCCCCTGAAAACCCCCACACTCGGGACGGATAGGACTCCACCAGGGTGGTACAGACCCCCCTATAGAGGATAAGTAGGGTGAGAAGGTGGATAGTACAGAACTTAGATTGAGAAGATGTGCCATACTGAGTCCAAAGAAAGAAGACTCTGTATTGATATCTAGATTAAGAAGATGTGCCATACTGAGTCTAAAGAAAAAAGACTCCGTATTGATCTTTTAACATATATGCTTGTTAGCAGAGGAATTAAGGTTACTCCCAGTCAGACAGAACATTTTATACAAGAAATACGTCCATGCTTTTCTGAGGAAGGAAAGGTGCCGGAAAGGTAAATGTAGAGGCATGGGAGAAGGTAGGCCCAAGGAGCCTTATCCTTAACCCCACTGCAGCCTTTCTACCCTGGGAAAGTGCAGGATTGGCAAGCTCTCCCTGGGATGATAGATCAGGACTCAGGTAATAGCGGAAAGCGCCAATCCTACTCTTAAAATGGATATAAGAGAGCATTTGAGGTTTTTCTTTTTAATGCTTGCTTTTAAAAAATAAAAAAGGGGGAATTTGCCGGGAGCCGGTCCATCCTTGCTGTTTCAAGGGACCTGGCATATATGGCATACGGCTCTTAATATGTTTGCTCACCTTCTTGGCTCTGTGTTTTAACCAAGGTCACCTCTCCGAGAAAGGTTGAATCGCCAGGTAGGGATTTTCCCCTGAAGTTAGGGAGGGAATAAAACCCCTCAACTAAGTGCCAGGCGGGTAATTAATCCCTTTAACTACGAACAATCATGCTTAAACTACATAATCTTTTCTCCCTGGAATGGAGATAAGAAACGCCCTAACCTTTGTAATAGAGATTGATAGGATTGAATCAACTGGTATAAATACAGTTGTAACAAGACAGAAACACTCAGAACTCAGAACACAGAACTCAGAACACAGGGCTTGGAAGACAGGACCAAGAGAGACAGAGCCTAGGCACAGAACCTACACAGAACATTCTCTAGAGACAGAAGAACTTCGCTGGAGAGAGCATGCCGGAGGATCCTGGACAGGGACTTGCCTCGGAGCCTAGAGACAGAGCCTAGCGGGAGAACATGGCAAGGGATCCTGGACTGAACCTGACTACAGAGATTGGCAGGAGAACCTGACTGGAACCTGGACACTGAACCTGACTGGAGAGCCTGGACAGAACCTGGCTGGAGAACCTAGCGAGGGAACATGGCTACAGAACCTCGCTGGAGATCCGAAGCAGAACCTCTCTGGAGATCTGGGCTAGAGATCCTGGCTAGGTTGCTGATCAACTGAACGCTGTCTCCATGTCATTCCTTCTTCGCCGACTCCGTCCACACCTTTGGGGACCCCTGGACCCGCTGGGGTTGGACCCCGGCATCGAATGACCAAAGCATGAAGTTACAAAAGTAGGCATGGGTGAAAAGATTCATACAAAGTACAAAATAGACCAAAGGATCTTAATGCAACAGACTGAAAGAGGGTTTCCAATTCCACATTTTAACTAATCTAAGAAACTAGCACTTGAGTTTTTTTGTACTATCAAAGACGATCTACAATTTTCTGTAAAGGGCATTAAAACACTTCCTTTTCTAAGTATATATATTATTGGGGCTACATTTTCCTCATGTGCTTCAACTAAAACAAGATTGACTTCAGCAGGACTGAGAATCTGTTTTCTGTTAAGCCAGACAGTATAAAGATTGCAGAAACAGAAAATAATGCTACTTGTCTGACATTTTCAGTTTTGTTTTGGAAAGGAGTTATTTTTCATTAAGTATTATTTATGTTAACATGTGATGTTCATTAGTATGTTTAAATGAATTAAGTATTTTAGATTTTCTCAGTTTTATTTCTACTATAGATAATGTTTATAGTTTTAATCCATATATTAAAAAGTTCTTTGGGCTCCTCAATTTTTTTTAAGAGTCTAACTGGTCCCTGAGATTAGAATCACTGCTGTAATGCCTGGTTAGGGGATTGGGTATATACTTTTAAATAGCTACTATTTCTGAATTAATTATACCCTTACTTCCTTCCATCAATATAATCAATAGTCAGGTATGTTTGTATTATTCATGCTTCCATTTAATAAATATTTATTGAGAACATAATTATCAGGGGTTGGAAGAGAAAGGGGATATACAGAATATATAAATAATGTTTACTCCCTGTAAGAGCACATGGTCTTTATCTTTTGAAGTCATAAGCTGGGCATGTTACTAAATTGTCTTAGAAGTTTATTGCTCATCTTGCCTGGGTGTGGCTATAAAACAAATTTGTTCTGGTTGTCTATTGCTATGTGACAGGCCACCCCAAAACTTAGTGTCTTAAAGCAGCGATTTATAATGATCTCTCACGGTGCTGTGGATTGATTGCTTACCTTAGTGGTAGTCACTGGAGGTCTCTCACATGCTTGCAGTCAGACAGCAGTGGGGTCGATGTCCTGTGTGATCAGCCTCATGACAGTTGATACCAGCTGTCAGCTGAGTTCCCATGAGGGATGCTCCCAAGAAGGACATCCAAGAGTGACAGAAACTGTTTCTTATGACCTAGCTCAGCCATCCCAGGCCATTGCTTTCACCACATTTTATTGGTCAAAATCAGGTCACAGGACCAGCCCAGGTTCAAGAGAAAGGGACCACAAAAGGAAATGTTGGTACTCAGGAGGCTTGGTTCGTTTGTGGCCATCTTTGGGTACTAGTGGCCACAAGACTGTCAAAGACTGCTGAATTGTGTCATAAGTTATTGCCCTGTATAGCAGGAAGATGGACAGTACTTCCATTCTAAAATTCTAGGCTTAAGATAAACATCTAGATTTCTATTCAAAATAGAAAATCCAGCTGAATCTGTTCAAATGCTGTCTTTCTTGTGTTTAATTTACATGTGACATAAAAGTTCTCTTTCATGACCTCTGTCTGTATTCAGTTTCTTTTGTTCAGAAGGAAATGCCCACTTCCCAGTAACGGTGTCTTTACCTGAAACAACTGGACAGAGTTCTGCCCTGCGAATGCCTGTGTTGCTGCACTTGCTGGTCACTGAGTGGTTGATACTGGCCAGGTCTTGTCTTTGGGCTGAGAAAATGTAGGGCTGTGTTACCCTGTGGCAGTGTGACTGGCCCAGTGTCCACCCTGACAACGGCATCCCCGTTCTATCCAAGAGAGGTTAGGGGCAGCATTCCATTTGGAAGGCGGAGCTTGGAGATCGTTTGCAAGTGGCATTTATACAGCAATCACAGCAATCATGCCGCCTTCACTCTGACTAATGTATGTGCTGTGGCTTAGAGATCTGGCTGGAGGAAATTTGATGGGGGGGTGGGGTGGAGCTTTAGCTAAAGCTCCCCTTGGGGGTGCTGTTGCACTATAAACTTCCAAAGAAAACATCTTTCAGGTGCCCCCTTTTTTTGTTTTTAAGCAAACATTGTATTGTATACCTAAGGTGCACCAGGCCCTGTGCTAGGCTTAGGGGAACTGATAAGACTGTTTTGTCCCCATAGTTTAATCCTGATTATCCACTTTCCTGACATTTATTCAAAAGAAGAAAAAATAATACCTAATTGAATTCAAGCCAGGCCCATAGCTGCCTGTAGACACCCCGAAGGTAGTAACCAATATGCCTAAAAATGTGTTCACAAAGTTCAGAATTTCTAAAGTGACATAAAAGGGTATCAAGTAGCCCTTCAATGTATTTTAAAATGCTCAATTTCACTCTAATATGAAAAATACAATGTAAAACTACACTGAGATACCATTTTCCCTCCTATCAGATTAGAAAAATCCATCTGTGTGTTACATATGGTTATGTGGAAATAGAGATACTCAGACTTTGCCTGTGGGAGTGTAGATTGGTACAAGTCCTTAAAGAACAATGTGGCAATATCTATCCACATTTTAAATCCATGACCCAATAGTCATACCTGCACTTGTGCAAAATGACAATGTGCAGATTTATTTTGGCAGTGTTTGTTAATAATAGCAAATAGTCATTAGAAACAACTCGAGTATCTATCGATAGACTTATTTAAATAAATATGATATACATACAATGGACAGGGTGCAGCTATAAAAAAGAGCAAGGGATAGAAGGCTCTTCAAGATATTTATGTGAAAAAAGCAAGGCACAGAACAGTATGTTTTATATCTGAGTAGTGTAAGTAAGGGGATAAATATATATTTGCATTTGTCCTTATTTATATGTAAAACTATGGAAAGAAACACAAAAAAAGTGATACAAATGGTTATGGGGTGAGAGGAAAGCAAGAATTTCCACTGTGCTGCATATGTTTCTCTTTGAAGATCATGTGAGCACCAAAGGGTCAGGGATCTTTGTATCATTCACAAATGTATCCCAAGTACCTATAGCACTGCCTGGTACAAAAAATATTTGTAGACCTAGCCGATTTGGCTCAGTTGATAGAGTGTTGGCCTACGGACTGAAAAGTCACAGGTTCGATTCCAGTCAAGGGCATATGCCTGGGTTGCAGCCTCGATCCCAGTAGGGGGTGTGCAGGAGGCAGCCAATCAAGGATTCTCTCTCATCATTGATGTTTATATCTCTCTCTCCTTTCCTCTCTGAAATCAATAAAAATATTTTAAAAATTTGTAGAATAAATGATTATGCAGAAATGATTTCATTAAAAACCAAAGCAACACAGATTCATTACAGAAAATATATACAAGCTTAAAGATAACCATAGTGCCCACTTCAAGTAATTTTTTGAGTAATACCGTAGTATATATACTTCCAGGTGACTTTCTATTCAGATACATGTGTATATTTTTCAGTAAGAATAGTCTATAGCATACATAGAGTTTTATAAGCCTTTTCATGTATATATGTATGTGTGTGTGTGTGTGTGCATATGTATCACCTATATTGAGAGCTATTTATATAACATGATGGCTTCAGAAAGTCATTGAACTCGTTTAGTAAAATTGATAAAGCCATGTATTTAGACAGATAAGTTGTTTGCACATATGCATATACTAGAGGCCTGGTGCATGAAAATTCATGCACTGAAGGGGGGGTCCCTCAGCCCGGCCTGCCCCCTCTCACAGTCCGGGAGCCCTCAGAGGTGGGAGGCGACCTGGCGATCAGGGGAAGGCGTTGCCCCATCACACCTCTGCTGCTGCCACTGCCGGCAGCGCAAGCCTCAGCCAGCCCTGGTTACCTGAGCCTCGGGTGGCCCTGGGTGGCTGGGCAGCCGCCATCTGAGGCTTACCTGCACCTCAGGCTGACCCTGGGCGGCTGGGGGGCTGAGAGAACTAGGGGTCTCCAGAGGCAGGCACACGGAGCAGCCGCGCACCTGCTGCCCCTGAGGGGCTGAGGGGTCTGGGCGCCACCATCTTGTGGCTATGGCACGGTGATAGCTATGATGCAGGTGCTGCCCCCTAGTGATCAGTGCATTCCCACAGGAGGAGTGCTGCTCAGCCAGAAACCAGGCTCATGGCTGGCAAGTGCAGCAGCGGTGGCGGGAGCCTTTCTTGCGTCCGCGGCAGTGCAAGACCCTTTGGGGGATGTCCAA
Source organism: Myotis daubentonii (assembly GCF_963259705.1). NCBI lineage: Eukaryota > Metazoa > Chordata > Mammalia > Chiroptera > Vespertilionidae > Myotis > Myotis daubentonii. The sequence continues at coordinate 85,324,563 of NC_081847.1, read as the reverse complement.
CTGCCAGCAGAGAGTGGGCCGAAGATGGCGGGCAGACATCCCCCAAGGGGTCCCAGACTGTGAGAGAGTGCAGGCTGGGCTAAGGGACCCACCCCCACCCTGCCCCCAGTGCACAAATGTCATACACCAGGCCTCTAGTGTTTTAATACGAAAAGGGGATTTTGTGGTAATTGCAAGATTTGAGCATTTTTCCAAGCCATAAGTAACTTTTTTCTTTCACAGTGATATAGTACATACTTGAAATTGTGCTTTTCTTACCAAACCATTTGCACCTATTTTGCTCGTGTATGTTGACCTTATTGTATTCCATAAGGGATTACTAACCCTGACTGGTCTAGACACTGGTAGTAATATAATCTTATTCCCCTTGTTTTAGACTTTCATATAATTGGTTCATATATTAAGTGTTACGAAGTTTGAGACAACACATGATTTTTCTGTTGCAACTGAAAAAGTGAACATAAACCTTATTAACCTGAAACTAATAAGAAATAATGTTGAATATAAACTATAATTGAAAGATAAAATAAAATTAAATAAATAAATGAGAGAAAGGAAAATAAACCTTATTAAAGGCTGTCTAATATCATTACACATGTATAAAAAGTGTTCACAGCTTAATATTTTACTTTAACCTCTGTTATTCTTTAGGTGTTGATAATAAAAATGATTTCATCAAGTTATCACCAAAATTTAGGTTCAACTGGGAGTCACTGAGAACCCTAGTAGTTTAAAGAAGAAAGAACTGTTATTTTTCTCCAAGTAAAAGTCCACTACAGGCCTTCGAGGGCTGAGAAGGAGGCTCTGCTCCAGGAAGTCTGCATTAGTTTCCTTCAGCTGCCGTAACAAGTTTCCATTGACGTAACTGCCTAAAACAACACAATATATCACCTCACAGTTCCGTAGTCAGAAATCTGGCGAGGTTCATGTGGTTTCCCTGCTCCAGGCTTCACAAGTCCAAAATGCAAGTTGTCGACCTGCTGGGCTCTAACCAGGACACTGTGGGAAGGATCTGCTTCCAGGCTCCTGTTGTTGGCTTATCTAGTTCCATGTGATGGTAGAACTTAGGTCCCTGTTGCCGGGCACACAGCTGGGGGCTGCTCTTAGCTCCTAGAAGCCTCTCTCTCATCCTCGCACATGGGCTCCTACATCTCAAAGCCCAGTGGCACATCAGATGCTTGGAATCTCTCTGATTGATTCTTTTGCCACTTATCTCTGACTCTAGCCAGCGGAAGTTCTCTGCTCTTAAGGGCTCATGTGATTAGGTTGTGCAAATCTGGGTAGTTTAGGATAATCTCCCTATTTTAAGATCTTTAGTCTTAATTACATCTTCAAATTCCCTTTTGACTTGTAATGCATTCACAGGTTGCAGGGATTAGGGCATGGGCATTTTCGGATAAACTCCTTTCACTGTACCTCCACGATCTTCCTTGTTAGGGTCGCCATCAGCATCTGAGTTCAAGCCACAGGAGGTAAGAATAAAAGGCAAGGCTAGGCACCCAGTGACTCTTAAGGAAGGTTTCCAGAGGCTGCCAAGGGATACTTAATTCTAGTAAGTGAGAGCTTAGTCCCGGGGCCACATTTAGCAGTGCTGGGAGCTGAGAAATGTCATTTTTATTCCCTGCGGTCATGTGTCCTGCTGAAAAATCTGTTAGTATCGAAATAGATCACTGGGGACAACCAACAGCCCCTGCCTCACCAAGTGCATTTTTTTCTAATCATTGAAAAACAAGAGACCAAAGTGGATTACAGTAGTACAACTGCTGTAATGTAGAGTGGACCAGCAATGGTTTCCGGGCAAATTAAAGGCGCTTAGGGGCAGATTGAAGAGAAATCCTTAAATAAGCAGTGTAACTGGACACCAGCCCACCCAGTGTCTATATCTAGAGAGCTTCTAGCCTTGATTTGTGCTATTCTTGTATACCTGGCACAGTCCTTTTACAGACTAGATTCTAGTTAGTATTTTTGGAATGAATTAAAATGTTATTAATGTGGTATTTGGAGTGAGATCAGCTATTTCATAAAGCTATTTAAAAATCTACTTTTCTGTGAAAAGTATTCTTGGATATTGTATTGAATCTGAACTAGAAAGTAGATTTTTGTATTATATAGGTATTTAATTCCTACAACATCTAAATATTTTATCTACTGAAAGAAATGTGAAAATGCAGTTTAGGAATAAGAAATTCATCTTCAGCCCAGTAGACCTCCTATGTGGTCTACTGTAATATAAGACAGAAAGGGATACACTGTACCAAGTACTATAGGAAGGTGGAAGGGGGCGTAATTCTAACTTAGGATAAAATGGAGGCCTATATGAAGTTCATGGCATTTAATCGAGATCTTCAAGGATGAATAACATTTCAACAGATACAGGTAGGGGAATAGGAAAATCACAGGTGTAACTGAAAAACATGAATGGGCTGGCAAGGAGGAAGAATTTAGAAAAGAATGTAGAACTGCCTGTTATAGAAGCTTTACTCTTTTGTATCAGTGAGTGTTTGCTTCTGAAGTTTTCTGGTCTGCAGCCTCGTTCCTTTCCTGTTAGCGGAAGTAAAGTCAGGTACAGACAGGGTCAGTTTTAGGTGTGCTGATATGGCCTCTTCAAGACTCTGACCTAGGTTCTTCTGGTAACTTTCCATTCTGGACATGCTAGTACAGTGAGAGACATTTTAATGGCTGTTGACGTCATTAGAGTTGGGTCTACACTGCCACTAACTCAAAGGACAGATACAAATAGATTCACCCCACCCTGCTGTTCTGCAAAATGGCATGCTGATGCTAATGAATAAAAGGGGTGTGGTAGCTATTTCCTGTATGTCAGTGTTTCATGAAGAACAGTATAACTACGACCTACATTTCCCCTTAACTTGGGGAAGGGCTAACGTAACTGAAGCCATTCAACAGTGGCTGCAAGCCTTTGGAGGCTCCATAGAAGACGTGGGTGAAGCATTCAATCAGGTCTCTCCCAAGTCCAAGATTCTACGACTCTGATTTTTGTTGGGTTCTCCTGCAGGTCTCTTGTTCAACTTGGTGATGACTACAGGAGCAGCAGGGCTCTCAGGCCATCACACTCCTCCCAGAGCAGCTCTGCTCTGCTGTTACCTGTTTTACATGTTGCACTTTCACATCAGATTTCATTTGAAGAAAGGATTCCACTGCTTTAAATACATGCATACATATATGCCTTCATGAATAACTAAAGTGAAAATTAGAAAACACTTTTGTAATGATGGCATAGTGAGGTTGATCTTCATGTTTCTCGAGCTTTTCAAAAGGCAGGCAGTGTATTATTCTAAGATTTTATATCTAAAAGATGGGCATCATACATTAGAATCATAGCATTATTTCAGTATCATTAGTGAAGTCAGTTTTTTAAAATAAATTAAGAGGGTTCATTTAGTTTTTTCAACTGTGCATTCTCTTATACAGTAGTGTCCCTTATCCACAGTCAACCGTGGTCTGAAAATATAAAATGGAAAATTTCAGGAATAAACAATTCATGTTTTAAATGGCATGCCATTCTCGGTAGCGTGATGAAGTCTCACACTATCCTGCTCCGTCCCACCTGGGACATGAATCATCCCTCTGTCCAGCATAGCCACACTGTCTATGCTGCCTGCCCATTAGTCACTAGTAGCTGCATCATGTACAAAACTGTGCTTACGCTGTTCACCTCACTTCATCTTATCATGTACAATGAGGTATTCTGAGAGAGAGACCACATTCATGTAACTTTTATTATAGCTACTTTATTATTGTTAATAATAAAATTTACACATAAAACTTACTGTGGCTAATTGATAAATTAAACTTTACCGTAGGTATGTACATATAGATAAAAAATAGTGTACATAGGGTTCAATACTACCCGCCATTTCAGGCATCTACTGGGAATCTTGGAACAGAAGATGGGGAACTACTATATTTGTAATGTATAAACATTCTCTTTTGCCTTATGTGTATTTCTACTTGTAGGCATTGAGTTTTTCAACTTGGTTCTGTTATTTCTCTATTGTTCTCTGCCTTCTACAGAATTTTATCTAACAGAACGTAGGTTCTTATGGCGACAATCTGTTTTATTAATTATAAGGAGTATGTCTCAGGCTACCAAACCAAGTATAATGAGTGTTTTGAATTAAATATTTAGTGTTTCATTGACTATTTCCTCCAACTTCCATTAAGACCTCTAGAAATAATGCTGCACTAATAAGCCTTTTGTTTGTTTTGGGCCAATACACATATTGATGTGGAATGAGCTATTGCTGTAGTGCTTCGGGTGTGGTAAGCGTTCTTGATAACTTACCTTCACTTTAGTATAGTTTATTTTGGGTGAGAAGTCACGTTTCTGTCATTGCAGGAAACACTTCATTTTGTTCCCTTATATTTGGTGGTAGTACTGTTTTGAGGGTAATAAGAAATTTTTGATGATGGCATGGAATAAGAAAGTGTAAAAGTGTGCAAAGATTATAAAGGCCTTGATATTAGCGGTTTTTACTAAGACAAGTGGTCTGTGTTTGAACAGAATGTATAGAATTAAGTTTAGACTTTTAACCTCATTTTCTTCTTCCTTTGAATACAGTTGGTTTATTTGAGTAACACAGGCTAATGTTTCACCATAGGTGAGTAGCATTTTTAATTTTTTTAGGACAGTTAAGAATTTTGCTTTATTATATACAGAACATTTCCCTCTTCAGTGTAGAGTTCTTTGGATTGATAAACACATGTAGCTGTGTATTACCATCATAGCCACAATAAAGAAAGTTTCATCTCCCTGAAGAGTCCCCTGCAACTCTGTAGTCACTCCCTTCCAGCCATCTGAGCCCCAGTCTATTCCTGTAGTTCTTTTCTTTTCCAGATTGTCACATAGATGAAATCATATAATACGTAGTCTTTTGAGTCTAGAAATTTATTCATATTGTTGTGTGTATTGTTCCTTTTTTATTACAGAGTAGTAGTCCATTGTATAGATACCACAGTTTATTTATCCATTTACCAGTTGAAGGACACTTCGAATTGTTTTCATTTAGGGGCAGTTATGCATAAAACGGCTATAATCATTTGTATAGAAAGTCTTATGGAACATAACTTTTCACTTCTCTTGGGTAATTGTCTACAAGTAGTGATTTGGAGTCATATGATAACCTCTTCTAGACGGACTCTTAGCATTTTGCATCCCCAGAGTTCCTGTTACTCTGCATCCTCACCAACAGTATTGTCTTTTTGTAAAAACCATTCTAATAGATATGTAGTGGTATCTCATTGAGCTTTTAATTTGTATTTTCCTAATTACTAGTAATGGTGAGGATCTTTTCATCTGCTCTTTTGCCATCCATGTAAGTTCTTTGGTGAAATATGTATTCATACCTTTTGTCCTTCTATTGGGTTGTGTGGGTTTTTTATTTTTGACTTTGAGAGTTCTTTATATATTTTGGACACAAGGCCTTTTGCAGGTATGTGTTTTGCAAAAGCCAGTTGAGAACTTGTCTTTGTAACATTATCTTTCAAAGAGCAGAAATCTTTTATTTGGGGGCAGACCAATTTATCAATTTTTTTCTTTTATGAATTATGCTTTTGATACCTACTTAAGAACTCTTTGCCTAACCCAAAGCCACAAAAATCTTCTTCTATGTTTTCTTCTAGAAGTTTTATAGTTTCAGATTTTACCTTTAGGCCTGTAATTCATTTTGAGTTCCTTTTTGTGTGGTACAGAGTATGAATCAATGTTCATTTTTTGCACATGGATATGTAATTATTTCAGCAACATTTGTCAAAAAGATTATCCTTTCTCCATTGAATTTGGCTGTTGTAGCCACACTGATGGTTGACTCTTTAAAAAAGAAATTAATCAAAAGAGCAATGATAAAATTAGAAAACATTTGAACTCCTTGCCCCCTTTTTCAAGAGGTTGACCTAATCCTCATCTGTACAGGACATTGTGAAACATTCCCCCTCTGGTTGTACTGTCGAGCTTCAGCCAGTAGCATGAGCATCCTTGTCCTAGCCACTCATCTCTCCTCCAGATTCTGCTCTGATGGTGGTCTGTCTTGAGATGGTTACCATCTGAAACATAGAAGCAACAACTGCAAATTATTAAAGCCACATTTTTACCTTTATAAATCGATTTAATGTTTAAATAATAGATTATAAACATCAAAGCGGTTTTTTAGTGAAAAATGATCCTGCAAACAGCCAGAATCACTTGGATTTAAAAGAAGTCAGCACCTAGACACAGTTGAAGTGTGAAGGAAAAATTACTCTTTTTTTCTGGAAGATAAAAATTTGTGCAGCAGATTTTGATTATACCACATGTACAGTAAGTCCTCACTTAACATTGTGGAAAGGTTCTGGGACTTTAAGCAAAAACTATGTGTACTGAAACCAGGTTTACCATAGGCTAATTGATATAAACAAGTTAAGTTCATCTCATCAACATTATAACATATAACACTGAATGAAAGAACATTATTTTTCAAGTACCTGCTATGTAAGACTTGACATTTTAGAGACGATTAGGGCCCTTTGTTCCTTTATTTAAGTTCCTAGAGGCCCAGTGCACAAAATTCATGCACAGGTGCGGTCCCTAGGCCTGGCCGAGCGTCTGGTGTGGAAGGGCAGGTCCCAGCTGACCCCTGGGCCCTGGGCAGCACCTGGGCCCTCAGGCCCTCATGCACCCCCACCTCCGCCTGAGTCATTGGGCCCCCTGCCACTGCTGCTAGTCGCTGTCTGTGGGGTGATCAGCTGGGCAGTCGGGCCCCACTCGCACCCATCTTGGCCTGGTGCCACCTGCTCACCTGCTCCACCATCTGCCACAGTCCCGCTCTCATTGGAGCCCCTCAGGGCCCGCAGTGCCTCCACTGCCGCCCGCTGCCAGCACCACGTTGCTGATGCCCACCATGTTCCGCGCTACCCCCTGGTGGTCATTGCACATCATAGTGAGCAGTCGAACTCCCGATTGAGGGGACAATGTGCATATTAGGCTTTTATTATATAGGATAGTTATATCACAAGTTCTTGGAAGCTACAGACGTGTACTCTAAGAAGACATCAAGAATACTAAAAAGGTATGGTTTGAATGTGAAGGAACATTTTTGGAAAGTCTGCTTCTCATTCTGCTTTGTTCTAACACTCTTCTTCATGAGTACCATCAAGCCAGAGATGATAGTTTTAGTTATTCTTCCAGTTCCTCTTTCAGGTCTCAGCCTAGCTGTCACTTCCTCTGAGACCCTTTTTTCCTATCTCTTCATTTAGGTTTGAGTCTCACCTCTCCATCACCATTCACCCCAACCTCTGCCGGGTACTCATGGCATTTTTAACAGTATGCTGTGCCATAACTGACTCTTTACTTCTCTTCCTGCTAGACCAGGCAGTCCTGGGGCTGCTGAGCAGGGACACAGATCATAGACAAGTAAACAGAGACCGAGGGGACTAGTAAGTGGAAGGAAGACCTGTGAGATGATAGTGACAGGAAGCTTCTTTAAGCTGGCTGGCCAGAGCAGTCTTCTTCAAGGAGGTGTGAGGTATTGCAGGTCATTTGTGTCTAGTGATAGAGTAACTGTTTCTTTGGTAATATAAATTAGAATGCATTAACACCCTTTCATTCTCCTGCAGCCTGTATGCTCTCTGAATTGGGAAGAAAAGACAGGTTGAGCCAGCTCCTTGGAAGCTGTACACAGGAGTAAAAAGTGTTGCATCTGTTGGCCAGTGTTCCGGTGGCAGGAAAACAGTTGAGAAAAGCTAGATGATGTTTAAGTTCTCTTCCTTTTTTGAGTCCTTCATTTTAAGTAATGATGAAATTAAAACAAGCAGAAAGGCCCGTCTATGCTGCTGTTCTCAGCTGCCAACCCAGCGTCTCCCCATCATCTAGTCCACTCACCTCAGCCCCGACAGCCACTGAGCCCAGGGAAGGAGTCTACGTCATAATGACTGCACCACGCCATGTTCTCGTCATTTCCAATTGAGTAGACACATCTTGCCCACTTCATTATTTCCTAGAGCTGGGGTAATAAAGCACCACAAACTGGGAGCTGAAAGCAATGGAGACATTGGTGAGCAGTCCAAAACCAAGATCTGGCAAAGCCACGCCTCCTCTGAAACCTGCTGAGGAGAGCGTTCCTGCCCTCTCTTAGCTCCCGGGGATGCTGGCAGTTCTTGCTGTTCCTTGGCTTGTAGAGGCATTGCTCTAATCTTTGCTTCCATCATCACATGGCTGCCTTCGCCCTGTGTGTTTCTTCTGGCTCTGTGTCTCTTTTTTCTTATAAGGACACCAGTCGTATTGGATTAAGTGCCCACCCTACTCCAGTGTAACTTCATCTTAATTAATTATGTCTGCACAACCCCATTTCTAAAGATATCAAAAGTACTGTGGGTTAAGACTTCAACATGTCTTCTGGGGTAATACAATTCCTACTTAATACTTTTCTCCTGATACTTAATTTTCCACAGAACTCCCTTCTGTCCCTATTGTTATACTTCCTGTTGTCATAGACTTATTATTTTGTCAATTAGTAAATATATGGAATTATGATATGTCTGAGTTTGTTTTCTTATCGATTTGCATATTAGCCTTTTATTATATAGGATACCAAATAAAGATGGGAGAGTCAGAGAACTAATAGCTGTTTATTCAAATGTTGATCAATAAGCACCTGTGTCCCTTTCATTATGAGATAGGTCTTCCTTGTACCCTGTTTTCTCCTTCCGTGAATAATCACAAAAAAGGCACTTTGGCTTGTCTGTCTTTCCACTTTCTTTCATAAGGCACCTCGCTTTCTTTCATAAGGCACCTCGCTCTAGAGGTTGCCGATTGTTGCTGATTTAGATCCAAAATAAAGTAATTAATAGAATGAATGAAGTGATGGCTAGTAAAGGCCTTCAGAACCATTTCAGGGTGGCTAGTTTTGAGGTTAATATTGGTGTTCCAGTTTTCTATTCCATGGAAAGAAAATAGGAAGTTTTTGTTGGGTTGGAATGGTTGAGGTGATTAAAACGATTGATTCTTGTGTGCTTTTGCAAAGTAGACAAATCATGGGATTCTTTTAAGATTTTAAAAAAATAGCAGTTAAGGCCTTAGAGAGAAATTATTGTGTAAGTTCCTGTTGCCAGTGATTTATAGCCCTTTGCTCACTCTTAAGGAAGGAAGTAATTTTATGTTTATGGTTATGACTCTGAATCCCAGCCCAGCCTACAGTGTGGTTGTCAGTGTAGTGTAAATGCATAGAAACTCTTACAAACAAGAAAACTCGTGGAGCATTGAATATGGGACATTAATTTTTGTCAGGTTTACTCTCGTGAATCAATAAATATTTTCCTTTCTTAATGCCAGGTATGGTGCTGGGTGCTAGGGAAACAAAAATAAAAATTCAAGATCTGCCCTCACAGAGGTTGTGGTTGAGAGGGCAGATAGAAACAAAGACAACTGCATATACCATGTGTTGGCAAGTAAGCACAAGGCACACTAGGACCCAGAAGGGAAGGCAGCAGATGTGCCTGAAGCGAGCGGGAAAGCCTCATGGAAGAGTCACACTTAACGGATGGAGGAGGAGAAGTTTGCCAGAAGGACAAGGAGATGAAATGACATTTCCAGTTAGTTGGCAGCAGGTGCAAAGACCCAGAAGCAAAAGAATGCCTGGCCTGTCTGTTCCCCTAGGAAAGGTGTCCTGATGTGTCTGTCAGTTACTATGATAGAAAGGCTAATATTTCAGTTGGGCTGATGAGAGTGTTGAGCTGGGGAGACCACGATCAGGCTTTTCATCTCCGCCCACCTGCAGCAGTGAGCTTCAGTTTCACGATGACCACATTCCTGTAGCAGACAGCACCCGGATCCTGGCCTGCCAGCTCACAGTTGTGGGTTTAGCGTGTGTCACCACACCCACGTGGGTGAAAGAGTCAGGGAGTGTGGATGTTTCAGTGTATATCCAGGACCACAACTGAAAAATTACTCTGAGATGGTCTTCTGGTGATGAGTTATTAGCATAATTTCTACATATGAACACTTGCTCTTCTTTTAATGACCTCAATAGATTTTCAAGTCTTAGGATTGTGTAAAACATTTTGTCTCGTGTGTATTTTTCCAGCTCTGCTGTAGAAGGGATATGACATAAATATTTAATCATTGTTAGCAAAATTGGCCCTTTTTCATGGTTCCAGATTATCTAACTTCACTGATGTAATATTTGCGGCATGATGTTGAAGAATCAAGACTCAGAACTCAAATTTTTCAGAAGAATTTTATAATGGCTATAAATCTTTTTGTCCAGCGGCGGTTTGTAAAATATAATGACTTTAGAAGTGAGCAAGCTGTTTGATGGTCATAAAATGTGCTGAATATGCTATTTTATACCTATGTATTTGTAAAATATATTTGTATTTTATACCTATATATATCCCTTATATTCGTAGTGTTTATACCCTATATTATTCAGTGTAGACAGATGCGTGTAGACTGAGCGACACTTTTGAATCTAGTATATAGTCATCATTAATGTCCCCAAAAGACTAGATTTTTAAAAACCAGTCTCTCAGTTTCTCCAGATGATGTGTAAAAGTGAAATTTAAAATTTTAGGCTTGAGTTCTCTGTTGTCTATAGCTATTTCTGTAATGAGCATGTGCTTTAGGTCTTTTTTTCCTTCCATCAACTCCACCTTCAGTGGAACCAATTTGGCATCCATCTATGGGAGTCATCATTTTAATATGTGCTCTGTCAATCCACCACTTCCCTTGGCACAAGAAGGAACATAATGACATATTGAAAGGCTTCTTTTAAAATACAAATTATAAACAAATCCAATCAAGAAATTATTTTCAAGTAAATTTTCTCATGAAATTCCTGTTAGTGATTTCTTCCTTCTAACTCTTAAGTTCATGAAAAGAAAGTGTTAGAAAGGAACTTGGAAGGAATTTTTGAAACGTTGCTTATTAGGCCAGAAGTAGAGCAGACAGCATCATGCTATTAACACACTGAACTATAATGTCAAGTCACATAGCATAACTGTGCATTGCTGGGAAGCAAACCAGTTCTGCATTGCTGCATGGCCATGTTGGGCATTTGCAGATTAAAGGTCTGTGATGGAGAGCCACGGCAACATTCCTTTTAAATAGTTGCTTTGTCCAAAGTCAAAAGATATTTTTTATACATATGCTATATAGAAAGTGAGGCTGGTAATGTTGATTTGTTTATCCATACTATAATATCTATATCTATATCTATATCTATATCTATATCTATATCTATATCTATATCTAAGCCTAAGCAACCGCTTGACCATTTGACCGGTAGCTATAATGTGCACTGACCACCAGGGGGCAGACACTCAACAAACAGGCATGGAAACATGTAACAGACTGATGAATCTCAGAGGGGAGGGAGGAGGGTGGGAAGAGCTTAACCAGAGATTTTATATGCATACTAGAGGCTGGATGCATGGATTTGTGCACCAGTGGCGTCCCTCGGCCTGACCTGCAGGGATCGGGCTGAAACCAGCAGTCTTACATCCCCCGAGGGGTCCCAGATTGTGAGAGGGCACAGGCCAGGCCAAGGGACTCCACTGGTGCATGAATCCGTGCACCGGGCCTCTAGTATAGATTATAACATCATCTTTAAAATAAGAGACGATGGTACATTTAATGAGTACCATGTAAATTTTCATCTGCTTAATCTAATATTTTTAGGTATCTGGTACATATTACCCTGACTGTTTACAGAACTTAAAGACGTTAATTTCCAAGTGCCTTGTCCCCTTTACTTTGGTAGTATATGAAAATCAGTGCTTTAAACTACTTTGTTTTCTATAAAGTGGAAAATGAGATTTTATAAAGTAAACTATGATCAGGTCTTCAAAGGCAAGTTGACATTCTCAGAAACATTCTTGGAAATAAAGTTTGTCCCTAAAAGAAAATCTGACTAATCCTATAGATACTACCAAATTTATATCTGATTATAACAAATATTTTAAAATCAGTAAGCAAATAATTTGACAAACACATTGTGAAACTGTTATCTAAATTATTTGGCTTTTAAGTTTGTATTAATGTTTAAGTATTTATTGATAGACTACCATACCAAAATAAATAGCTAATTTAGGATGCAAGTACTTGAAGATTTTTAAATCAACAAAGGATTTGATTAAATTTCAAGCATTAATGACAGTAGAAATTCTAATTGATTAAAATGTTATATGTTACAAATCTAGGGAATTTTCTTATTTTGAATTTCTTTAGCAACTGAGATAAAACAAATCACAGAAAAGAAGTTTATATTGTAACCTTTTATCGTGAAAGAGGCCCTTTTTTATTGTTATTGCCATCTCCGTTCCTTTCTAGATCTGGCAGTGGGAGATTAGGTCATTTCATCCCTTCTGAGCGAGTACGGGATTGTTCCTTTGAATGTATTTTCCAGTGCTGGGGCCAGGCTGCTAATCCTTTATGCTAGAGATTCCCAGGATCTTCATTGCTGGCAATAGATTCAGCTCCAGGAAAAATGGCTTCAGCTGCCAGTGAGTTAAATGATTCAGGGGTTGTGCTTCCACCACTGTGTGCAGTTTCCTGACGTGTATCCCAGATTCCCCTATGCTTATTTTCTTGGAGGGCCTTGGAGAGCCACACTGTATTGGAAGGTTTATGCTGTGTAAACTGTGTGTGAGCTATTTTATAAATTTTTTAGTTTGCACAAATCTCTCCTGGAAACTTAATGATATTTAATGCATGTAAATGAGCTAATCAGTGGAATTAAAGATAGGTCTTATATCTGGGGTTGTGTTTTAATGAATGATAATTTTTGAAGTTTCTAACAAAAAGGACTCTTGGTCAGTGATGACTTCAACATTGCTAAATCCAGTGGTCATTTTCCATCTTACTTGCCCTCTTACTTGTATTTAATACTGTTAACTAGTCTTTCCTCCAAAGCAATCTCTTCTCGGTTTCTTCTTTTATTTGTATTTTGGCCACTCCTCAAAATTCTATGCAGGTTTATCATCCATCTAGATTTATGAAACAATTAAATGCTGGTCTTTCTCAAGGTTACCCCTAGACTCCCTTCCTTCTCTACTCCTTCTGTTGGGGATCTCAGCCACTCCCGTCTATTCAACATACATCTCCAGGCCAGACCCATCCTCAGACTCCTGAGACCACTTTGCCCAGTCAGATGCTTGATAATCATCTTTTGAGTTCCCAGAGTCATCTCAAAGTCAGCATGTCCAAATTGCAAATCTTGCCCTTCCCCAGCCCGCCCCACTGCTCTTTCCTGTTCCCTGCCTCAGTGAATGACATCACCTTGTATGCAAGCCAAAACATGGGAATCAATTCATATGTCTGTTCTTCTTCCAATACCATGCACTGTTCTTGTGACAGCCTTATGTATTTTAATAACACATGCTTAAATTCCTCCTGATTACTCTTTCTCAAAGTCTTCTTGGCTTTTTTACTTATTTCTTCTTCTACACAGCAGCCCAACACTTGCATTTCACGAATCTGGGGCATAGAGTTAATATGAATGGGCTTAGGGGCCCTCTGAGGATCTTGAAATTTTATATAAAATTTTGCATGTATATGACTTGGTACATTTTTCTGAAGGAGATCCATATCTTTTATTAGTGTTTAAATTGGACCCTTAAAATAAATCTAGAACCACTTTAAGAGAGTTACATTTTCAAAATCAAACGTTCCTGTTGGGACTTCGAATCTTTGGAGGATAATGGCATCCTCTATAATATTTTGACTTTTCATCCGAAAACATGCTGGTATCTCTTCAGTTATTCAAGACTTCTTTTATGCCCAATTGTAAATTTTTATAATTTTTCTTCACATTGGTTCTAAACATTTATTATTAGTTTAATTTCTTGATACTTTATATCAACCAGTGAATCTGGTAACAAGCTTTTTCTAAAAAAAGAAAACAGGAAGATTGGAAAGGAATATATGGAATATTTTAGATAGTCCATAAATTTAACCTGCTCATCATAATCTCATGGTGGTGGGTTGTTTTTTTTTTTAAGTTTGTTAAGCACGTAAGAAAATAAATTAGTAAAAAGTTGCTCTGGAAATGTTGTAATTTTATCATCAAAGTGCTGTAAACTACATTATTAGGAGGCCTAACTGGGCTTGTTGTATTTAAGCATCGCTCTTTGCTTGTGGTTTTTTGGATGTCTTACAGAATTAAGTGTTGTTCTAGGAAAGAACATTTTCATACTTTACTTTGGTGAAGCATAACCAGATCAAGTAACATTTCAGAACCATACATTGCACAATCTTGGGCATTTTCATGTAAAAAGGTACTAAAGAGATTTTATTTTCTATAAAAATGCAACTCTTAAGTAACAGTGACTGTTTTTTATGGGCTGACTCCAGACCACATTTGCTTATTTCCCACGCTGTAGCTTTTCTAATATCCTAAGCTTTAAGTATAGGGCTCTAGATTTCAATCCAATAATCTTAAAATGGATATTATTCAGTATATTCAGTATATCAAAAAGACTAGTTCTGTTTTCTTTATGTTTTAGATGAAAATTAAATGAGTTTTTGATGTTTTTATATTGTACTTTTTAAAAAACTTTTACCTTGAAATTATATTTATAAAAATAGTGTAAATATTTTTTACTTTCCATATTTGCTGTAACATGTCTACTTTTTGAAACATTTGAGAATAAGTTTATAGACATGATGTACCTTTAACCATCAAGAACTTCATAAAAACAAGGACATTTATCATAACCAGGAAATTAACATTGAGAAAGTACTATTGACTAATCTGCAAGCACTCAAATTTTGTCATTTGCCCCGCTCATTTTTTTTCCTAGGGAAAAATGCTTTTTTACCACCACCACCACCACCCTCCCCCCAAGTCTGGGATCCAATCCCAGAATCACACATTAAATTTAGTTGTCCTCTTTGTCTCCTTTAACTCAAACAGTTCCTCAGTCTTGGTCTTTCAGAATTTGAAGAACACAGAATGGTTGGTTGGTTGGTTGGTTGGTAAAATGCCCCTCAACTTAGATTCGTTTGATGATTCCTCAGGATTAGAGGGAGGCTCTGCTGTGCTCAGATCAGGAGACACATGATGTCTACTTTGCTGTTGGTACTTTTAACTTGAGCATTTGTTGAAGATGATGGTCACTCACATTTTTAAATAACACAGTTTTATTTATTTATTTATTTATTTATTTATTTATTTATTTATTTATTTTAAGTATATTTTATTGATTTTTTACAGAGAGGAAGGGAGAGAGATAGAGAGTTAGAAACATCGATGAGAGAGAAACATCAATCAGCTGCCTCCTGCACATCTCCCACTGGGGATGTGCCCACAACCCAGGTACATGCCCTTGACCGGAATCGAACCTGGGACCTTTCAGTCTGCAGGCCGACACTCTATCCACTGAGCCAAACCGGTTTCGGCAATAACACAGTTTTTATGTTTTCTTAAGTTTTATTTTCCTTTGGTGGATTGAGTCCTGGAGTCCTTTCCAGGACTCAGTTAAAATATCTCTTTATAGAGTTAGGAAGCCTCGGGACCTGAGCAGGACAGAATTGTTGGTGGACAGAATAGTCATCATGTCACTTATTATCTTTATTTTGCAATTTTTCTATTTTTTATAGGGACATTGTGAGCCCTGATTTTAATTAATTACCACAATAGAATGTGGGGTCAGAAAAATAACTAGGTCATAAATGTGAAAGGGTTTTTTCAAATTTCTTCATATGGCCAAAAAGCATAACAAAAAGTTTTTAATTAGTTATATTTTTTTTTTTACTGTCTCAATGGTTTTGCCTCTTCTAGAATGTCATAGAGTTGCAATCATACAGTATATAGCCTTTTCAGATTGGCTTCATTCACCTAGCAATATGCATTTAAGGTTCCTCTATGTCTTTTCATGGCTTGATAGCTCATTTCTTTTTCGCTTTGAATAATACTCCATTGTGGGGATGTACCACACTTTATTTACCCATTCACATACTGAAAGACATGTTGATTGCTTATAGTTTGTCAATTATGAATAAAGCTGCTATAAACATTTATGTGCAGGTTTTTATGTCAACATATATTTTCAGTTCATTTGGCTCAATACCAGGGAGCATGATTGCTGGGTCATATGGTGAGGGTATTTTAGTTTAGTAAGAAAACCAAAACTCTTCCAAAGTGGCTGTTCCGCTTTGCATCCCCACCAGCAGTGAATGAGAGCTCCTGTTGCTCCACATCCGCACCTGCGTTTGGTGCTGGCATGTTCCAGATTTGGGCCATTCTGATGGGCGTGCAGCGCTGTCTCGTTGTTTCGTTTGTATTTCCTTCATAACGTGATGTGGAGCATCTTTTCATATGCTTATTTGCCATCCCATATATCTTCTTTGGTGAGGTGTCTGGTTAGGTCTTTTGCCCATTTTTTAATTATGTTGTTCATTTTCTTTCTTCTCTTCTCTTCTTCATATTCTCTTTTAAGAGTTGTTTCCCCCCCCCCCAACCCCCCTCCCTTTGGTACCATCTAGTGAAAATACTAGTACACAAAGCTTTGAGGACACTGAGAATGATTTATTTTTTCAAAGGAAAACTCCTTTCTTTCTGTTTTTCTCCTTTTACCCTTGTCTTTCAGTTATACCTGCCGCCACTTGCGGAGATATGTTTATGTGTTGGACAAACTGTATTTCCCCCACTCTCACTGTTCTACGCTTCAGCATTGCTTCTCGAGCCTCAGTGACAATGGAGAGGAACTCTTGTCTTTAACTTGCTCTCACATTCTCAGATCCTATGCTTCCAGGTTATTAACCTCTGCTGTCCATTTTCTGCATGCTGCATGCTGTGTATGACTGGTAATTGCATGTTTAAATGGGACACGCCAATTAAATGATTGAAGAGGAAATTTATATTTGAAATGATACTAATTCTTTAAAACAATAGCTGGGATTTGTTTGCTTACAAATGTCTTCTTAAGTACTTCATAGTGTGTTTCATGGGAGAGAGAAAAGCTTTCAACCACAGAGTTGTCATGTCAACTTGAAAGAACTTTTCTGTACTTTACTCCATTTGGAAATCTTTGGGTTTAATTTATAATAGTTGGGAGTGCTCTGGTTTGTATATGAAATAGACCCTACAGTTGCTGTTAATTGCATATGAATTTGAGTTCTCTTTCTTGCTCTGCAAGCACATCTGAGAGCTGGCTGTGAGGTTCCACCCAAGTTTCTATCGAGGCTCATTCAGCTAAGCAGATGTGATTTTATAAGAAGGTAGAAATTAGCCATTGGGGTTTTATATTTCTCACTCATTTTATTTACACAAAGAGTAGGTATAAAGTCAACAATTTGCAACGTGTCATGGGTGAGTGTAGAGTAAACATAATGATGGTGGGAGTAGTAAGAAGGAGGGGAGCCATCGATCTCAAGTGTCAGAAAAAATGTGCACCTGCCGTTTAGTGTGTATCATGCCTCAGCATAGAGGGGCAGTATGGCATTACTGCTTTGTACTTTGTAGTTGACATTTTTTAAAAAATATATATTTTATTGATTGTTTACAGAGAGGAAGGGAGAGGGATAGAGAGCTAGAAACATTGATGAGAGAGAAACATCGATCAGCTGCCTCCTGAACACCCCCTACTGGGGATGTGCTCGCAACCAAAGTACATGCCCCTGACCGGAATCAAACCCGGAACCCTTCAGTCCACAGGCTGATGCTCTATCCACTGAGCCAAACCGGCCATGGCATGTAGTTGACATTTTAACACACATTTTCTATAAATCAGAGATGACTTATACTAGCATGATACTATTGGGCCTGAGATAGGAGAAATCAAGGAAAAGTTTAGTGTTCAGATCATCCCCTCCCTTTTAACGGTGTCACTTCTTTGAATTACTGTTAACTCGGGGCTTTGGTTTGTTGCTGCCTGATGCTAGAAAGCTGAGAGAACATCGGCAATGCTTTTCAGTTATTTTCTGACACGTAGCAATTAGAAACAGTATGTTCTCTTGTTATAAAATTAAGCAGGTAGGGGCATAGAACTCATAGAATCTATTGAAAATTGTGGGTCTTCTTTTCAAAAGGCAAAAATAGAAGAAGTCTGTAAATTCAGAGTTTACATGCAACTGCTATAAAAGAGACTGAAAATGTGAGCTGGGATGCCCATATGTAAGATAAAAAATGGCAGAAAATAGGGGATTGCTATAAAGAAACAACTACCCAAAGTCACCAAAATGTTAATATCTTGGAATTTATCCTAAGGAAAGAACTCAACTTAAGGAAAAAATTATATTTAAGAACAAAATAAGGAAATGACCAAGTAAACTATAGTTTCTCAACTCAATGGAATATCATGCAGCCATTAAAAATCCTATATAATAAAAGAGTAATATGCAAATTGACTGAATGGTGGAACAAACAGTTGCCTTGGTGCACACTCACCACCAGGGGCAAACGCTCAAAGCAGGAGGTGCCCCCTGGTGGTCAGTGCGCTCCCACAGGGGGAGCTCCGCTCAACCACAAGCTGGGCTGGCTTAGCGCAGCGGTGGTGGCAGCAGCACTAAGGATGTCTGACTGACAGCTCCCAAACTGCTAAAGGGTGCAGGCCGGGCTGAGGGGGTCCCTCCCCCCCCCCCACCTCCACGTGCACGAATCTCATGCACCGGGCTTCTAGTATTATATAGGGGAAAAAATAAGTAGAAATATGGAAAACATTTTATATGTTAAGTGTAAAAAGTATATAGTACTATTAAGCCAAATGTATAAAATCATATCCATATGGACAAAAACTAGATAATGTATAAAATAGTTGTGGAATATTAGTAAAATATACATAACATTTCTTCTTTAAATAATTTTAAATTTATTTTTTAGGCATTTAAAAGCATTGTACACATTTAAATTATAAGTTTCTCCTCTCCCTTTTCTTTGCCCTCCCTTCACTGCCCAAGTTAAATACATGTTTTTGCCTTTTTCCCTCCTTCCAACATAATGTATTATCATTTTATTAATCGGCAAAGAGCTGAAATGGTTAATGGGAATCTTCTGATCTGTGGTCCCAGAAGATTTTCCCATGGCTTATTTTAGAATTTTTATAAATTCTTTTGTCTTTCTTTTTAACTGAATAGGTCTATAATTCTAAGTGAGCACAACATTAAATCTTTCCCTAAACTGTGGCACTTTCAAATTTAGGAGTATTTTTTACCTATGTGGTATGCCTCGAGTTTTAACAAATCACATCGGGTGCCATTTTTTGCTCTGAAAAGATTGCATCTTCAGTCTAAACTAAGACAGTGCTCAAATGAGTTTTCTCAAAAGAGTTTTTAAAAATCCCTAGAACAGTCTTGTCAGAGTATATGCCGCTCACTAAATCTGTATTGAATAAATACTTGAAACCATAGTAATAATTTTTCATATGATACTGTCTTAATAATTCTGTTGTGGCTGTGTGCTTTATTGATTTCTATGCCACTTCTGTGGCATGAAATGAAATGTATTATCCCGCTTAAACCATTATGGTTTCCTTTTGATTTACTTATTCTCTACTCGATTCTGTCATCAAGCTTCTTCCTTTTTCTGGAATGTGTTCAGTCTGAAGATTTACTGCTTTAGTACTCAGTGCCGTGTAAGTCAAAATAGAACAGGTAAATCCAGATCAGAAAACTTGGGAAGAATAAACAATAGGCAATTAATGTTTTTTTTAAAAATCACTTTTCTATGTACTCACTATGTTTCTTGGTTTGGGGATTTGGAGTTTTATTTTTCCATCTCAAGAATTACAGGGATGAATGACTGCTGTGGGTTCTGTGGAAGCGAGGAGGGCAAAGCTTGACAAACCTAGCTGCCGTCTCTGCTGGGTCTCAGCTGAGGTGGACAGCTTTGCCCTGCCCCCTTCTCTTGGCATGTGTGACAGCATGTTGCAGGCTTTCTTCCCACCTTTTTTGCATTTCTTTGTGGGCTCGATTGCTTTAAATACTGGAATTCCTTCAAGTTTGATCCTAAGGTCTTCTCTTTTTACTTATATTCTCACCTTGGGCATTTTCATCTCTTTCTGTGACTTTTCGTGTCACCCATGTGCCAGTGCTTCCCAGATTGATAACTCCAGCTGAAATTCTGAGCTCAGTCCCATATTGTCAGCTACTGTCATTTGCCTTCATGTTAGCATCTCCACTCAGACCTCTCACAGTCCCCATCTCTCAGGTGAACTCTTAACCTTCCTCCACAAACCTTTTCTTTTAGTCTCCTCAGTAAGGGGTGTCTCTGTCCATCGGGTTGCCTGTGGTCATCACATGAGAATGATCAATATTTTCTCCCCCCCTCGCCCCCCCATGTCCATCTTCATTCCATCCATTTCAGTTCTGGATCCAAAATTTAAATGGAATCTTTCCTTTTCTCTGCCCCTGTTGCCAGCCCCTCTCCCTCAGATCACCCTTATCTCAGACCTGGACTGTGAAGGCCTCCCGTCCTATTCACACCTCCCTCACATCACTCCCACTCCTGACTCCTCACCTAGCAAGCATCTTCAGATCCTGGAAATCACATGGTCTCTTCCTTGGTGAAGACCCTTCAGTGGCTGCCCTCTGCCCTCGGGGTGGTACATTCTCTAGCTCACAAGTTATCTTTTCCTGTTGCTGACCCCTTCTCCATCTTAGAGCTTTTTACATGTTCTTTCCTGTCTAGATTGTTCTTTTCCCTGCTCTGTATTTCTTAACACTTGTTAATTCCTCAGTCAGGTTTCCCCTTCTCCCCAAACCTGTTGTTATCCTCCTATATAATAAAACCCTAATATGCAAATCAACTGAATGGCGGAATGACCGGTCACTATGATGCACACTGACCACCAGGGGGCAGACACTCAATACCTCCTGGTGGTCAGTGTGCTCCCACAGGTGGAGCACCACTCAGCCAGAAGCTGGGCTTATGGCTGGCGAGAGCAGTGCCTCTGAGGCAGTGCCAAGGACAGCTTGGGGGATGTCCACTTGCCGGCTTAGGCCCGCTTCTGCCCAGCAGGCGGACTTCCCTTAGGGGCCCCAGACTGCGAGAGGGCGCAGGCCGGGCTGAGGAACCCCTCCAATGCACGAATGTCGTGCACCAGGCCTCCTCTAGTACTTAATATGATGTTTTGTCTCACACACATGTCCTTTCTTTTTCTGTCTCTCTCCTAGAGTAGACATAAGCCCACAAGGGAAGAAAATGTGTGCTTTTTCAATCCATCAATCCCTAGCACATATGCAAGCAATACTTAGATACACAATAGGTGCTTCATATTTGCTGAAACTGAATGATTTTAGTTTATTACAGGTAATTTTTTGCAGGCTTGCTTAGTCTAATAATGACCACTTCTTCAGAGGTTACTTGACCAGAAGCTGTAAGATGGCTATCCTGTTAAAGTGCTACTACACCTCAAAATAGCATTCAAACTAGCATCATTAGGTAATGAAGTATTCTGGTTATAGTTTCCATAGATACATAGTAAAATTGCCTGGCAAAGGAAGGCTCTTTAATTCTTGAATATATGGAATTGCATTGCTTTTGTCTCTCAGCTAAGTATTTTACACTTTTTTTTTATCTTTATGATAAATCATAACCATCAAAGCAATTTCGGCATGCTTTGAAAGATACCTCATAAAAATGCAAAAATAACATTTCCTATGGCCACTCTAAATAAGCCGAAGAAATTCAGAGGGAAAAGTAAAATTATTTTATATTAAATTTGCCTTTTGAAATTTAAATACAATACTGGAAAATTAGTCCTAAGTAGGGTTTTTTTTGCATAAATAAATTACAGATGCTAGCAGCTGTAATAGTAGTAACAGAATGAAATTTTAGAAATGTAGATAAGGATTAAGAAAGTATATCACAATATGTATCAAAAATTTTAATGAACTTTTTTAAAATCCAAAATTACCTAGTGGAGAAGAATACACATTTATTATACTACTAGAGGCCCAGTGCACAAAATTCATGCAGGGTAGGGTCCCTAGACCTGGCCAGCAATCAGGGCCAGTCGGTGCCATCCTTCCCCGGCTGCTGGCCAGGGCCTTCCTTCATTCTGCGCCACCCCCTGGTGGTCAGCGCACGTCATAGCGAGCCATCAAACTCCCAGTCGAACTCCCGAGGGGACACTTTGTATATTAGCCTTTTATATATATAGATATCCAATTGGCAATGTTTAGTAAAATAATTTCAGTATCTATATATATAAAAGCCTAAGTGACCTTTATGACCGGACAACTGGACAACCGGCCAATAGCTGTGATGCGCACTGACCACCAGGGGGCAGACACTCAATGCAGGAGCTGCCCCCTGGTGGTCAGTGCGCTCCAACAGCCAACCTCCCACAGTCAGCCAACCGCCTGTGATCCCTCCCTCCAGTTGGCCGCCCCGATTGGGACTGGGTGAGATGGCCCTGACCGGCCCCAATCTCCCACCAGGCCAGGGGACCCCACCCATGCATGAATTCATGCACCAGGCCTCTAGTGTTACCTATAAGAATATTGGTAAGGTTTATTGAAGACCAACAGTAACATGAAAACCCGACTCAAAGTAAATGTTACACTGGCCTGCCATAGTGATTTGCACTGAAATGTCACTGAGTTATACTGTACAATTTATTGGTCAAAGGGAAGAAATTTAGATTAAATCAATAAATATGTATAACAAAAGATACTTATTAAGTAAATTTTAATGTGCAAGAAAGATGAGAATTTTGACATATGGAAACAAAATAAGAAAGAAATAATCTTAGGAAACCACAATATGAAATTCTTAATGGTACTAGATCTAGATTTCATTGGTAAATGAGGCACTCAAGTCTTAGCTGATGTACCTATGGGTGTATAAAAGTAACCACAGTTCCTGACGATGAACACCCTAAATAAAAAAATTAAAATTTCTCAGGAAGTTTAGACTGACTATGTATGGAGGATTTGGAATGGATACAAAGTTCTCCCAATTGGATGCTGTTCCCCTACGGCTTCCATTTGCAGGGAATTTCATGTACATATTCAGACATGCAGACTTGCATAACTGCTTATTATAGAAATATTCTTGGTTACTAAATGTCTAACAGACTTAAACATACAGCGTTTCCCGTATATGGAAGAAAAGTGATTCCACCCACTCTCCATGCCTTGGCACGTCATGATGCCAGCCCTTACATTTATTTGACTTCCAGAATTTAAATAGGCGGTGATGTAAATCAGAAGTTAATGTTTCACCTACTAGCACTAAGTAACTAAATCATCATGCTCAGGATGAGAAAAGTAAATCCTTTTCAATTTGGTCAAAGTAGGAATGGCATTACTCTAATCCTATCCCTCTGAGTTAGATAGACAACGAAATGATTTATTTCTATCTTACAAAAGAGGAGGAAGCAAAGGAGAATAGAGAGAAGCTAAATATTTTGGCAAAGATCACACAAGCTAGAAGTCAAATCCAGGTTTCTGGAGTTCCTGTTCTGATCAAAGTTTCATCTTATTGAATGTCACAGCATTATGATGTGAGATAAATGCATCTCCCCATACGTGTGCCTAAGGAATTATTTTCAACAGATAGCTGCTTTTATTTTATTTTTAATTTCACATATTGAGACTATAAAATTTTATTTTAATCCTGTTACCTTTTAAATCTCCATCTTACAGATTTGAGCTGGAATGGGAATTGAAGAGTTACTAATTTTCTTGGGCATTTTCTATGCACGTTCTTATATCGATCTTAAACTAGAGTCAGATATGCTCCAAGAGATTGCTTGTTTCACACAACAGCTCTACAAACTAGCTTCTATAAGAGGCAGGTCATTAAAAATTAAATTTTAAATGAACTTTAGATGTACTGTATAGATTTCCTAAAGGCTGTGTGTTAGAGAGAGTGTACATATAATTTTCTTTGTCCAGTAGTGGTGATAATAGCTAATATTTATTGAGCTCTTACTCTGTAATGGGCATTCTTCTCATTATTAACTATTTTATTTTAATCCTCAAAGCAACTCTGTGCGAGAGTTAATATTATTACCCCCATATTATAGATGAGGGAACTGATACACAGAGTGATTTACAATACCTTGCTAGAAGACACCAAAGCCAGTATTAAAAACCGAAATATTCTGGGTAAAAAAGCCACACTTTTAACCTTATATTGCCTCCCAAGAAGCCTTTTAATAATAACATATTAAATAACTTTGCCCTTAAAATAATTTCAACCCACCTTAGAGCCAGCTACAAGCCTGATATTTGATGATTATACACTTTTAATATTTGTGTTTAAATTATTGAACTTCTGTTCTCTACTTACAATTTTAATTGGAGATACTTTAAAAACTGGCTAGTCCTGACCTGTGTGGCTCAGTTGGTTGAGCATCATCCCATGTACCAAGAGGTCACCAGTTTAATTCCCAGTCAAGGCACATGGCAGCGTTGCAGGCCCGATCCCTAGTGGGGAGCATGCAGGAAGAAGCTGATCAGTATTTCTCTCTCTCTCTCTCATCAATAAAAACATATTTTTAAAAAATTAAATTCAAAACTGGCTTAAAATTGAGTTATAGACTGTAGAAACAAGAAACTCAAAGCTGTATTATTTGGTCTCAATTCTATATGTACCATTTCATCAGGTTTCTACTCTCCAAACATGCAGTGTCTCTTTTTCAAAACCATTAATCCTTATAAAAGTTCACAGTGTTGTATCCCAAATGTCTAAGTTTGGTTTTAATTTTTTATATAGGTTTGATTTTTTTTCCCCTTCAAAGTAATAGTGGTTAAACACTATTTTTAAAAGGTTTTAAACCAGCTTTCACAAAGTAAACATTGGCAGATTTTCACTGTTAACCCAAAGGATAAGTTTTATATTTTACTTATCACTGGGAAAAGAAGAAAATGAGATCAGTTCACTACTGAATATAATTTCTAATAGTGACTAAAACTCTTATGGCTTCCTTGTCATTCCTCTGTTTAGTGACTAGCAATTGTGTCATTGTTCTAACTTTAAATAAACAAGTAAGCAGAAGCTACACTGGGGAGTTAGAAGTATAGTTACTATTGATATAGGTATGTTTTTATACAGATCACATTAAAATAAACTTTTTAAATGTTATTTTTAAGTTTATTTTTGATGTATTTAATGTTGATACTAGTAATTCCTTTTCCTAGGTGCATTTATTTTCAAGTAGCACATACTATAAGTCAATAGGAAGTTCAAGTCCCTGTTATTCATGACAGAAGAATTCAATATGTGGGCTCTATATCCTAGCACTCAGTGGTGTGGCAGCCTGAGAATCTGGGCAGAGAAAGCAGTTAAGTCTTATTACGGGGGACGGGGGCGGGGGTGGGGGGGGTGGGGTCCATCTTTTAGATTCATGTAAGTTTAGTTCTGAACTTACAAAATCACATTTAAAGATGGTGATGGAACTATGTACAATGATATTTTAGTATCTTTTCTGTGAAAACTTGGAAAGTTTTTTTAAAAGGTTAACAAATAATCTAAAACTAGTGAGTAAATAGCTGCAGGTAAATTTGTTTCTAAGAATTCAGTTAAAAAGCACATTTGGGGAATACTTTTCATAGTTAACTGATTGTCCTATGCCTCTGGATTCCTCTAACTGTCCTTAAATGGTCAGGTCAGAGAGCATCATTGTGGATTAAATACTGGTCAGTAAAACAGCGGGCAGTCATCTGTTCTGTGGGTTTTCTAATTCTTGCTTTTTCTTGTTTTGCATAACAATACGTTACTCTAGCAGGCAAGATATTGAGGCAATGTGTTGTGACACCTAGTTTAAAGGAAAGAAAAGAGCTTTGATTTTCATTAGTTTAAAAATATTCCTTCTCAAGAACCACTGTCCCCTGATTTCTGTGACTAGTGCTAAACAGCAAATGTAAGAGGTATCCAATTTGCCTAGCTGTTGGTGTCACTATGGCAAGAGTTTGTGGTATTTCCTGTTACTGTGGTCTAGAGAAACTGCATTTAATCCTCGCTGTCTGGTTCTCTATCCCTCCCTTCCCCCTGCAAATATAATAATGATAATTGTAACCTGTTTGTACATTGAATCTGTGCACATAAAGAGCGTGTGGTTCCCCTGAGATGATTCACCTGAGCTAGAATCATGGTGTGAACTCAGGCATTACAGACCTGGAAGTGTAAGTCACTGAGGCATCTTTTCTTTAAGTGAGACCAAGTCCATCTGGCTTTAATTTGCAATGCCTTTTACCATCAAAATGTTGGTTGCTTTGTTCTGCTATAAGGGGAATGCTACCCCAAACAGTACAATGACCTCTTAAAACTATTGCTTTATTAACTAACTCAGCTCTAATGTATCTGTAGTCTTAGGTTGGAATTTGTTGGCACATGACTTAAACCACTGCTTTATATATATTGGGGAATGTACATATTTATTTGAGTCTATGTTCTTTAACTTTACGAATTAAAATGAACAGGTAGTCACCTCAGAGGGTAATGTGGCTTTGTTTGTTTACAACATGTGGAAATTTGACATGCCTCTTCATAGCAGAACTGAAGAACTCACTTTCCCAATAATGTTGTGTTCTTTAGCAGAAAGAAGCTCTGAGTATTATCGTGTTATTCCTGATCTGGTTCTGCAGGTGTTTTGTCTGATGTTGTGTGTTTAGAGAAGCCGATTTTCCCTCTTACATAATCGAATGACATTTCTTCTGATGATCTACGGTTATTTTTCTTGCCTATTAATATTTGTTGCTCAAACATTTTTCTGAGTTTAGTTTTCACTATATTATTTTTAGATACATTATCTCTTTAAAATATCTTTTTGATGTTCTATTTCAGCTTTGAATTTTAATCCATTGCTTATTTTAAATAAACCATGATGTTCAAAAACTACAGTGTTATCTAGAACTAATTATCTTCTTTGTTGACTACATAATTCTACTAAAAAACATAATGCCTTAGTGATGCAGGTGGTTGGGGGACCTGGGGACTCTGGGATCCATGGCCTACTTTGGGTTCTTGGCTTCCTGAAGGAAAGAATTCAAATGTGAGCCAGCATGGAGTTTACAGTGAAGTGAGTTTATTAGTGAAGCACTGAGACTGGGCTGCTCCACAGACAGAACAGCCTTCTGTTCAATAAGGGGGAGCATTCAGGATCTTCCTGGGAAAGGGATGGAGATTTCTCATAGGAGCTCCATCCACCACTGTGTCCTTATATGGGCTCTACTCTATCTCATTAATGAGATTTTATCAGACGTTAGTTCATTAGACTAATTCACTAAATCACTAGTCTTTGACCTAAAAGAGATGGCTTTTCACGAGCCACTTTGTTTTTCTAATTTTTCTCTGTAGCACATATCATTGTCCTTATTGTCACTGTGGACGGACAGACACTGCTCAGAATTGGACAAGTTGTAGATGATAGAAGCAGGGTAAGACCAGTGTTCCAGTTCATCAGTGTTCCCCATGAGACTTGGAGTAATTTTTTTAGATTGTATATTCCCAATGACTATGGTCTTCCTTTTGACAATCAAATATCCACATCTGACTATTTGTCCCTGTATCTGTACTATTTGAAAGCAGTGGTTGTGTTTATAATTTTTAGATCCCTCTGGATGATCCTTTCCTTTGGTTGTAGATATATCTAAAGTTCTACTTTTAAATTGTAAAGCTTGTCAGGATTCACATTCTTTTCTATGTGCTGAATATGGTGAACCTCACAGCAGTGTAACAACAAACACATTTCAAATTTGAGCCTCACAGTGGTTGATGTGATGGATTCACTCTATAAATAGGACAGGTGGGTGGGTGGGTGACCTCAGGTAGACTTCACTGATAAAGTGACTTTTTAAAAGTGATTTGAGGACAGATATTTGATGGATTAGTGGGCTGTTCCAAGTGAAGGGGGTGGCATGAAAGAAGATATAGGCAGGAGTAGGCGAGAAAGACAAAGGGTTCATTTAGGAGAAAAGAATGGGGAATGGGACAGCGTGTGGGAGGAGATGAGATCAGACATACGAATTGGAAGAGAGTTGTGGAGCCATTGGAGAAAAGTTATACTTTAAATGTTGAGAGAACCAACAATCTGATTAGAAGTGTGGTGAATTTATACCCCCAAACTAAGAGTGATAGCAGTTTAGTATGTTCCATCATTTAATAAGAAAGACAGTGAATGGGCAGAATAAAAAATGAAGTTATTATTAATTAGGTGACCATAAAATTTATTATTCAAACCAGGATTCTATTTAATAGTTCCACTGGGACAAATTCATAAATTGGGACTTGCTGGCCAAATCAAGACATATTCTGGGCATATGGTTATGCCATTATTATTAACTAGAGGCCCGGTGCACAAAAATTTGTGCACTCGGGGTTGGGAGAGGAGGTCCCTCAGCCTGGCCTGTGCCCTCTCACAGTCTGGGACCCATCAGGAGATAAGGACCTGCTGGTTTAGGCCTGCTCCCGGGTGGCAGAGGGCAGGCCTAATCCTAGGTGTAACCCCTGGTCGGGCTCAGAAGAGGGCCCATTGGGGAGTTGGGGCCCCGCCTCCTGTCATGCACAGAGCAGGGCGGATTGGGAGGTTGCGATGCCACCCTCAGTCATGCTCAGGGCAGGGCTGATTGGGGGGTTGGGGCACCACCCCCTGGCACACTCAAGGCAGGGTCCATAGGGAGGTTGCAGCGCCACTCCTGTCATGCACAGAGCAGGGCCGATCAGAGGGTTGGAGCTCCGCACCCTGTCACACTGATCCCGGTGCTGGGAAGCCTCCCTGCTCCGCTGATCCCAGGGCCAGGACGCCTCTCGGCTCCCCTGATCCCTGGCCCGGAGGCCTCTCGGCTCCGCTAATCACCGGGGCGGGAGGCCTCTCTGCTCCGCTGATCACGGGGCCGGGAGGCCTCTGGACTCCGCTGATCACTGGGGCTGGGAGGCCTCTCGGCTGATCACCGGGCCAGGAGGCCTCTCGGCTCCGCTGATCACCGGGGCCGGGAGGCCTCTCGGCTCCGCTGATCACCGGGGCCGGGAGGCCTCTCGGCTCCGCTGATCACCGGGGCCGGGAGGCCTCTCGGCTCCGCTGATCACCGGGGCCGGGAGGCCTCTCGGCTCCGCTGATCGCGGGGCCTCCGACTCCGCTGATCACCGGGGCTGGGAGGCCTCTCGGCTCCGCTGATCACCGGGCCGGGAGGCCTCTGGACTCCGCTGATCACAGGGGCCGGGAGGCCTCTCGGCTCCGCTGATCGCGGGGCCTCCGACTCCGCTGATCACCGGGGCCGGGAGGCCTCTCGGCTCCGCTGATCACCGGGGCCGGGAGGCCTCTGGACTCCGCTGATCACAGGGGCCGGGAGGCCTCTCGGCTCCGCTGATCGCGGGGCCTCCGACTCCGCTGATCACCGGGGCCGGGAGGCCTCTCGGCTCCGCTGATCACCGGGGCCGGGAGGCCTCTGGACTCCGCTGATCACAGGGGCCGGGAGGCCTCTCGGCTCCGCTGATCACCGGGGCCCGGAGGCCTCTCGGCTCCGCTGATCACCGGGGCGGGAGGCCTCTCGGCTCCGCTGATCACCGGGGCCGGGAGGCCTCTCGGCTCCGCTGATCACCGGGGCCGGGAGGCCTCTCGGATCCGCTGATCACCGGGGCCGGGAGGCCTCTCGGCTCTGCTGATCCCAGGCCCTGAGGCCTCTCTGCCCTGCTGCTTCAGGGCTGTTTGGCTTCGCTCTGCTTGGAGCCTGAGTATGCAAATTAACCGCCATCTTTTAGCTTCTATAATTGAAACATTGTATCTTTTGGAGTTGTTGCTTCAGGAGCTCAGAGCCCTGCAGCTGCGGGGATCCTTGACTTTCTCCATCGCTGGGGCAACCAAGCCTCCTATTCTCAGCTGCGTGGCTGCCAGCCGCCATCTTGGCTGACAGTTAATTTGCATATCTCGCTGATTAGCCAATGAAAAAGGTATCGGTTGTACGCCAATTACCATTTTTCTCTTTTATTAGTATAGGATTATTTGGATCTCATTAGCATATCATAAAGAAGGAAAATTAAAATCCTGAGTTTTTAAAGCGATACATAATGTTTTTTAAAATACATTTTTATTGATTTCAGAGAGGGAGTGAGAGATAGAAACATCAACAATGAGAGAGAAACATTGATTGGTTGCCTCTTCCACGATCCACACTGGGGATTGAGCCCACAACTCAGACATGTGCCCTGACCAGGTATCAAACCGTGACCTCCTGCTTCCTAGGTCGACGCTCAACCACTGAGCCATGCCAGCCGGGCTTTGTAATATTTTTTAACATTCTTTTTTTTTAATTGAATTTATTGGGGTGACATTGGTTAATAAAATTATATTTAAGTGTCAGATTCTGGCCAGGACTAGTGGGACTCGTCACTAAGGTTGACTTACAGATGTTGGTGTTTTCATGGCAGAGTGGCCTGGTGCTTCGGTGTGGAGACAGGCTGCCTAGGCTTGAGTGCTAGTTTCCCACTGAGAAGCTGGTGGTCTTTAGCAAGTAAGGTGGCGATAATAGGGAATCCTGCCTCTGGGTTGAGGCCAGGTTTAAATGAGATAACGTATGATAAGATAACACTTAACACAGTGCTAATGTCACATACTGAGTACCCAAATTCTGCTATTATTATTTTTCCCATGATTACTACAATTACTTTATTTATTGGTGGTTAGCATGTTTTCAATTTAAATTAAAGTAATAAGTACTTTAATTTTTCTGGCGTTCCTGGCAGCTTTTTGCCTTTTATTTGTAGTGATAATTCAGTCTGAAGGAAATAAGTTTAGCAAATTATTTTCCGTTCCAGCTTTAATATGACACAGTTCACATCTCACTTTCCATCTACCAGTTCTCACTTTGCAGAAGTAGATAGGTTTCGCAGTTATATTGTTGAATTATTGAATATAGTAATTCTCATTTTGCAGTCTAGTCAGTCTTAAAAGATGTTTTCAGCAGCATTATGTTATTCAAATCCAGTTTCTGTTCTGCGCAGATTGATGGCTGAAGAGTAATCATTTAATTTTCTGTTTTAAGTAAAAAAGCTGAAACTTACTTTTTCTCTAGGAGTGGGCGTGGGGGTCTTGCCCAAATAAAAATAATGATATGATTTAGATCTTTCAAGTTTTAGATAATCATTTAAAGAGATGCATGACATTGTTGTTGATAATTCAAGTTGAACAAGCTTTTCTTTGGTCCACTTGTACTTATTATTTCTTTTTTCTAGAATACTCTTTCCCAGATACCTGCACAACTCGCATCCTCACTTTTTTTAGGTCTTTGCTTAAATGTCACCTCCTCAGTGAAGCTGTCTCCTACTGTCCCATCCAAAATCAGAACCACTCTCCAGCACTCTTCATTTTTCTTTATCTTTATTTTAATAAATGACAGTTATTTTAGAAGTACTGTGATAGTTCTCCATAGCTATAAGATAATACATTATTGGAGTAACTATCAACCTTACTCCTATAATGAAATAAAAATTTGTGCTTCTTGCTTTACTTGCTTGGCTCAGTGGCTGAGTGTCGACTCAGGAACCAGGAGGTCACGGTTAGATTCCCTGTCAGGGCACATGCCCGGGTTGTGGGCTCCATCCCCAGTGGGGGCGGGGCGTACAGGAGGCAGCCAGTCAATGATTCTCTCTCATCATTGATGTTTCTATCGCTTTCTCCCTTTCCCTTCCTCTCGAAAATCAATAAAAATGTATTTAAAAAGCAAAAGAAACTTTGTGCTTCTCTAATGCCTCACTGACCCAGGCGTCAGGGAACTGAGCTTTCTTTTAGAATTGATTTGCTTATAAAAGGGGTTATGAAATGTTGAATATTCTTGGTCTGAAGTGAGTTACGGTGGCCATGGCTAAGATCAAAATGGCCATACTGCTTCAAGTACAGCCTTCTGGAGAAAAGGCAAATATATATATTTTTTTCAGCGGAAGAGAACGTTTGTACTGTTGGTTCTGGAGGCCCAAGAACCCTAACCTGCCTTCTAGTTGGGAAAGAGGAACTACCTCATCTTAACCACATCCTTATGTGTATTAGACATTTTGAGCTGCCATAACAAAATGCCATAGACTGGGT
The DNA here is from genome assembly GCF_963259705.1 of Myotis daubentonii. Taxonomy (NCBI): domain Eukaryota; kingdom Metazoa; phylum Chordata; class Mammalia; order Chiroptera; family Vespertilionidae; genus Myotis; species Myotis daubentonii. The sequence continues at coordinate 85,292,604 of NC_081847.1, read as the reverse complement.
GGTGTAAACAACAGAGATTTATTTTCTCGCAGTTCTGGAGGCTGGGAGTTCAAGACGAAGGTGCCGGCAGGATTGTTGTCCAGCAAGGGCTCTCCTTTTGGGTTGCAGCAGCTGTCTTCTTGCTGTGTGCTCATGTGATCTCTTATATGTTCCTGGAGAGAGAGGAGGAGCTCTTTGGTGCCTCTTACAAGGACAGTAATCCTATTGGATCAAGGCCCCACCCTTTTGACTTCATTTAGCCTTCCTTTCTTCCTTACTCGACATCCAGCCACACTAGAGATTAAGAGCTTTACCATATGAATTTTGGAGGTCCACACACATTCATTCCATAACACACTGCATCCCAAATCATTTCTGCTTGTCAATTTAGTTCAATTAAACAAACATTTTTTGAGGGCCTTTTAAACACACAGATACATGCTAAGTACCGAGGAGGCCAAAGTAAATTATTCCATGCTCAAGAAATTAGTATTTTAGTGAGGGAAGTAAGCATGGATACAACTAACTAGAAAAATGTGGTCAATGTTTTCTCTAATTTTGAAGGGTGAGTAAAAATTTACTAGGCAGATTTATGTAGGAAAGAGATGTTTAGGCCAGGAGGTTAGCATGAGCAAAGGCACGGTGTGTTCAGGAAGTGATCATTGTGGATAATGTGTCAAGTAAAATCGAGCGTGGTAGACTTGAACTAGAAATTAAGACTGCTTTGTGGTGTTTGTTTTCCCTGAAGGTGTTATAACATTATCTGAAAAAGTGCAGAATACCTAATATGTTGCTTTCTGTAATGAAGAATAATGTTTTAGTAGAGTAGGAATGATTGGCATTTATCTACAAGAGACTAATTGTGCAAATAAAATACAGTTTTACAAAGACTAAATGAAAATACAACAGATCAAAGGATGTGGGATGCCACTAAAGCAGTATTTAGGGGGAAATTTATAGCCTGAAATTCCTATATTGGAAAAGAAGAAAGGCCTCAAATCAATTATCTCAGCTTCTTCCTTAAGAAACTAGAAAATGAAGAGCAAATGAAACCAAAATAAGAAGACTAAAGACAAGAGTATAGAGCAGAAGTTGGTGATATAGAAAACAGAAGAGCAGTAGAAGAATATCAATAAAACCAAAAGTTCATTCCCCAAGATCAATAAAGTCAGTACACCTCTAACCAAGATTGTGTGTTGAGTAATTTTTTATTATATCCCAGACATGTGAGTTATTATGGAGGCTCTGGATTCTATTATAAACCAACTGGTCTGTCTCTGATAGGACAGGGAATAACATATTCTCCTTCCTGGGGAATCAGGGATTAAATTGAAAGGCATTTACATAAAAATCAAAGATTTTTAAATTGGACCATAAATACAGTACTGGGCTATCTCAAAACCATGGTGTGCCAGAGAAACACAATTTTCCATGAGCTGAAATCATCTGAACTACCACTTCTGTGTTTTCCTGCCAGAGCACCTCTCTTCTTGAACATCCATCTAATCCCCACACCTTGACTCCAGATGCTTTGCTCAGCTTCATGACATGTGGCGTTTCCACTGAGTCTCCCAGATAGAAACTATGTACTGGCAGCTGGTGGTCCAGACTCAGCCCAGAGAGGAGCTGAGTATTGTTTGCACAGTATTGCTAAAAAGTCTGAATTTGTTGCTAACATATAACCATTTCGGAGTTGGGATAGCTGGTAACCTAGAGCCCATATTCCTACATGCCAATAATTAATTGGAACTGACCAGTGGCCTTTTCCTTAGTCTTCCTATTAAGAGTGTTTACATTCATTTTCTCATTTAATTATTACAGCAGCTCTTTATTTAGCAGCTGTCGCTGTCATCATCACCAAGGAAACAGTCTCAGAGAAGTGAAGCGCCCAGGTTCCCTCAGGTGGTTAGTGGAGGACTAGTGTTTAAGCACAAGTGTGTCTGCATTACCCGAAATTCCTTTCTTCATAATATTAAAAAGGAAGTTATTTTTACCTGTCATTTCAGTTGAAAAAATTATTAATGTCCATAAATATTATATGATGCCAGCTATAGAGCCCTGGGCTACGAGTTGGTCACATTATTTAAATTATGCAAGGTTAAAGAATCAATTCATTCGTCACTTTCTCCTAAATTGCTTAAGACTGGATTTAATCTAGGCTACTCTCTCTTTTCTAAAATGTTGACATTTGTTGTCTATGCTGCCCAAATAAGTTACCTATAAGCAATTGAGGAATATGTTCATTTTAACACTATTTTCTATGTAAATACGTGAACATGATTCCCTTCCATAAGAATAACAAATCATTGCTACCAGAGAACAGAGATAGGCACTGATGCTTTTGGTTTTCTGTTTTCAGAAGGAACACAGAATTTAAACTCCACTTTGAATAAAAATTATCCATGATTTAGATAACAAGTTGTATCTTTCATCAAGAAACAAATGTCTCTTCCTCACAAAGACAGACTTGTATATCCTAGCTAATAAATATTTACTTTTGGTCTGAACAGATTAGATTCTTTCATCCCAGACTGTTTGTGTCTATGTAAATAGTATTGTTATCAGGCTGGAGCTAGTGTTTTCAGGTTTCCGCACACAGACTACTTGACAAATAATTAAATACAGTTATTACATAAAAGTCCATTGGAATTAGCCCTTTGTATGCCATAAAGCATCCATAGCTGCAGGTGGCGGATTTTTAATATTAAAATTCAAAATAATCGTGGCGTGTGGGGATGGTTTCCGTTTTGGATGCGTGGCAGTTAACTGGTTAAATACTAACATGCTGTGGGTTAATGCATATGTGTAGTATAGGTCGTGTACCTTACTCTTCGAAAAGTAAGGAAAGTATTGTTAACCCTTCCCACTTTAGCTTAACTTTTAAAAGAAATTAAACAGATCCATGTTTGTAATAAAGTATCCTTTGCCGAAAGCTTTCTTTTTTTGTGAGAGGTGGGGATGATGGTGCTCGTGGTAAGAGAGCACCTTTTACTGCTTCCCTCTTTGCTTGTTGAAGAATGAGCAAAATATCAAAGCGGTTAGGAACAGCTTAAATGGTAGACACTTTGATGTCAGATAGACCTTGAACAAGCTACTTTCCCTTCGTTTCCTTCTCTGTAAACTATGGCTAGAAATGCTACTTACAAATTCCCCTTGACAGTAATTCTGTAAAGGCCTAACCCTGTACTTGGGATGTAATAGGCACGCTCTATGGTTCTGTCATCCTCCTCTTAACCATCATCAACAAGATGACTACGGTTTTTACTGACATGAAGACATATTGTGTGGCAGCTGTATATTCCAAGGCGAATTTTGTGGCATATGATTTGTAAACAAATGATAGAAGCACATTAGGAGAAATTTAAGTATTCAGTGTGTCTGGGAATTTTACAATAGGTTATTTTAATTGGGCGCCGTCCAAGAGACAGAATCATGGATACTCTCTGAGCCTAATAAGTCTGCACTGAATATTGGTCAGGTGTCCTTACCAGTTGTAATGACAGTTCAGTGAAAAACCTGTGTGTGGCTCAGAGCTACCAAGCTTCAGACTTTAAGTAACTGCAGGTAGCAAGCTATAGTTCAACAGTAGTTTTGTACTTGAAGATATTGAGGTGCTAATGGAATGGAAGGAGCACTGGATTAGGAGTCAAAAGATGAGGATTATTCTACCTGTCAGCACTCAGCATCACCTTAGTTGTCTTGCTTTTCCTCAACGCTGAAAGTGGAGGGCTGGAATACATCTTTAAGATCCCAAATGTAATGAACAAGTGCCTTTCAGTGCATTTGTAATAGGATTGCCTTGTACAAAAAATAGCTTAGAGCCAGCAGAGGGAGCACAAAGCATGAATTTATGCCTGGATCTTAGGAAAATTGGGGAGTCATATGTGGTTAAACATTAACCACAGTTGTTTAAAAACAGGAGATTATTTCTTATCAAGTTATCCCCAACTTGATTTGAGCTATAATTTTGTCCTGAAATTGTGACATTTTTACAACTACTGATAAAATTTTACCTCTGTAATTATTGGTAGTTAAATAGAGCTGTGTTCTAAAAAGACATTTTAAAATGGTTATTCCTGGGGAACACTATGGTTTATGTTCTGTATTGTTAAATATATTTTAATTTAAAAACATTTGTAATTTTATCATATCAGAAATATTCTGGCTGATACTGTAGTAAACTCTGTTGTTTGGACTTAGCTCAGAACTAAAAGGGACTGTAGCTTCAAATATTACAGGCTTTTAAAGTCCTATTTAAGTGATACCTCATTTATTTAGCATCCCTGGGAATTACGGAGTTCCACATATTTTCCAGATAACAAAAGTATGTTTTATGAAAGCACTATCTTAAAAAAATGCTTTGAAAGTATTTCAGCCAAGACATCTTGCTATTGCAGACGCACAAGTTTTGTAAGTACAAGACTTGGTGCATGTTTGCATCCATTTCTGGAGGCTGCAGGGATGTTGCCATGCGCTTGGACAATTGTACTAAACATTAGCGGAATGCTGACTTTGCTCCTACTTCGATCTCAAAACCCTTTTCTTGTTTGGGGGGGGTTCACTATTAAATGTTCCCCATTTCCATATATTTCCATCCTGGTTTCCCCTTCTTCGTTGATTTTATTATGTAGGAGTTTTAGCCGAGGAAGGTTATAACTTAGCTTGTGTAGAGTTGTGTTAAATCAGGTTAATAAGACCTAGAGTTGAATTCACAGCTCTCTCTTGGGCATTGATAACCACTTCATGCTAGGAAATCTTTCTCTGTGGTCTGGGTTTATGTCTTTAGACATGGGAAAGGAGGCATATTTAGTTTGTTGGGTTTTCTAAAAAGTATTACCCGTGAAAGATGTATGAAAAGTAACTCAAAATTAGCGATAGTTTTTCTTTTGAGATAAATTAAATTACCAAGGTTTTAATTTACTTAGGTCATTCTTACTAAATAGCATTTCTGACCAAATTTAGTCAAAATTAGAAAAATATGTTTAATAATCCTTTTACTTATTAGATATTTTCCCACTGAATTACTTTAAAGTTAAAAACAAAAAATTTGCATGAATGACTGTGAAAAATAAAATTGTCTTTAAGCTTAATGATAGATTCTCTTTTTTCACTCACTTGTGTTTTTGTTATAACTACCAGGTCATACATTGACAAGTGTATTTTAGCCGTTATTTTTAAAATATTTTCACTCATCATAATTACTGTAACATTGTTTTTAAAGTTAGTCATCTTTCAGTTTTCCTTCTATGTCTTCCTTATTTAGTTACATTAACCAGGAGAAATTCAATTCCAGCTATATTTATTGCTTTCCTTTTTTTGTTTGGGCGTCCATTTATGCCTGAGTCTTGCCAAATACTATGCTACAACTGACCACCAAAGTTATTTGTCTCAAAAACTTCTGAAATTTCATTTATTCCAAGAAATGTATTGAAACCAATTAGAAGACTCTTACTGATTTCCCTCTTTATACATTTCCATGTAAATTTGCATCATACACTGTCCTAATTTACTTTTACCTTTTTACTTCCATCACCTTTAAAATAATTTGTACATTAAAAAATATATACCCCCGAATGCACTTCAGTATTATGTTCAGTAATTCTTTTAATCAGCAGTTTTACTTCAAGGAATAGTCTCTTCCCTCTAGTATACTAAAAATTGTGTACAAGGGCATTCATTGCAGTGCTATTTGTAATACAAAAAACTGGGAACATTATACTGATTGATAGTGGACAGGTCAAATTATGGTATATCCATATTTTATATCAAGTAACTCGCACTAAATAATTGTTTGTTGACTGAATTAAGGAATATATTGTTAAGTAGAAAAAGTGCAGGTACAAAACAGTTTATATTTTGTGGAATAAAAAGATGGATGTAAATGGTCTGTATTCATTTATTCTTGATGCATATAACATTTCTAGAATCATATACAATAAACTGCTAACATTACCAGTGGTTACCAATGGGTCATAGGAACGGGCTTGAGTAGAAAGTACAGTATTTACTTTTAACTCCAAAAAGGAAAAACAAAGCAAAGCAAGACTAACTTCAAATGGAGAAGACCCAGAAAAATAAAATGATTGCAAAAAATGCACATACCCTAATTGGTTGAATCTTGTTTCCCACTTCTTTAGATAG